>NC_064649.1:24417447-24726469 GCF_023864345.2 Schistocerca serialis cubense | reverse complement strand
TATGGAGTGTAGCCATGTATGGAAGTGAAACATGGACGATAATTAGTTTGGACAAGAAGAGAATAGAAGCTTTCGAAATGTGGTGCTACAGAAGAATGCTGAAGATAAGGTGGGTAGATCACGTAACTAATGAGGAGGTATTGAATAGGATTGGGGAGAAGAGAAGTTTGTGGCACAACTTGACTACAAGGAGGGATCGGCTGGTAGGACATATTATGAGGCATCAAGGGATCACAAATTTAGCATTGGAGGGCAGCGTGGAGGGTAAAAATCGTAGAGGGAGACCAAGAGATGAATACACTAAGCAGATTCAGAAGGATGTAGGTTGCAGTAGGTACTGGGAGATGAAGAAGCTTGCACAGGATAGAGTAGCATGGAGAGCTGCATCAAACCAACCTTCAGATTGAAGACGTCAATGGCAACAATAAGAGTGGAAGCTGAAGAAATTAGTTAAAATTTGTGCCTTGGCCAGCATACCTACCTTAACCGCCCAGCTAGCCGCAAAGTCTAACGCGCTGCTTCCCGAGCGGGAAGGCGTGCCGGTCCCCCGGCATGAATCCGCCTGGCGGATTTAGTGTCGAGATTGGGTGTGCCGGCCAGCCTGTGGATGGTTTTTAAGGCGGTTTTTCATTTGCCTCGGCGATTGCGGGCTGGTTGCGCTTATTCCGCCTCCGTTACACTATGTTAGCAATTGCTACGCAAACACTGTCTCCACGTGTGAATACACCATAATTACTCTACCACGCAAACATTGGGGTTACACTCATCTAGTATGAGACGTTCCTGGGGGGGGGGGGGGGGGGGGGGGAGGCGCCCATCGCCCATGGGGACCCACTGGGGGCCACACCGCACAACAACTCTGGGTTCGTTGTGGGGCGGCAGTGGGGTGAATGGACTGCTGTAGCCTGTTGTGGCGTTGTGAACCCCCGAGGGCTACGGCGGGATGAAGGTCCACAGTTCAACACATTATAATACAATACCTACCTTGCTAGGTGCGTAAGCTAGCCGTTACACTACCACAACATTGCTGCTCAGCAATAGTGACAATCTAAGAAGGCGAAAAGAAGCTGAAGATGCGATTGAAGTTAGTGTTACGGAGGGCACTGAACTACAGTAGTCCATACAGCTATGTTAGCTATAATGCAGTGGTGGTGTAGTGGCTAGTGCACCTGCGTAGTAAGATACGAGATCTGGGTTCAAGTCCAGCCATGGCACAAATTTTAATTCATTTTTACAGCTCCCACATCATTGTAGATAAAGCTGAGGATCAGGAGCCTCCAGGAAAACTTAATTAAATCAGATCTATACCACAGCAACAGTTGTAATGATGACCCTCTAAGGTCGAAACCGATTAACTGTAATTTGTATGTCAAATGCGATGCAGACATTTGTGAATAACAGTGTCTAATGTGTCGCCACAGCCGACACATCGTGAGGAGCACCTCGATGTCGTATCACAGATATCCCCACCGACGTCTCTCAGGTTGAAACGGAAACGCACATACGAGACAGATGCTGAGTGCAGTCGCCAAGGGACCCAGTGGTGCGTGCCTGCTGAGCAACTCCTTTGGTGGGTCCATCCGTGAGCAGCCTCTACCTGTGCAATATAGGACGACCGCGGGAGCTACACGTCCTGGTCTAATTTGCAGTCTTCTGTCTTAGTCACCCTTCAGCAGTTCCCCGTGCATTAGTAATGGACGCCTCGCACTGAGCAACAATTTTGTAACAGCTGGACATTAGCGCTGTTCTTTTTCCTTTGAGAAATTCCTTCGCAATGCCTGGAAAGAGCTGCAAGTTAAGTAAAACTTCTCTTCAATCTTCGCTAGTCAGTTTTGCTCCTGTCCGGCTTTCCTACAACAACAGGTGCTGCACCACTCTGTGGTCCTTCCTGCGTTGCGTACTCAGTACTACACCACACTTTTTTTTCTTTCTTTCTTTTGCTTGTGCCGGTTTTACTGCGGATACGCAGGGTCGGCATGGCTAATCGGATGTGGCAATGTTAGTTGAAGGGGTGGCCGAATGCCCTTCCTGCCGCCACCCCGTACCCCTCGGGAAGGAATTAGTGAATCCCGACTGTCTGCGACTAGTGTAATCCATGGAATAGTGCAAAAGCGTTCAGATGTCTGCGAGCCGTTAAGTGAGGCGGGACGTGGGGACCAGCCCGGTATTCACCTAGGGGTATATGGAAAACCGCCTAAAGTCCACATCCAAGCTGGCCGGAACACCGGCCCTCGTCGGTAATCCGGTGGGCGGATTCGATACGGGGCCGGCGCGCCTACCCGAGTCCAGGAAGCAGCGCGTTAGCGCGCTCGGCTAACCTGGCGGGTAGTACTACAAAACACTGTCCAAGTGCAATTACAGGGATATCTTACACTATGTGATCAAAAGTATCCGGACAGCCCCAAGAACATACGTTTCTCAGGTGCATTGTGCTGCCGCCTACTGCCAGGTACTCCATATCAGCGACCTCAGTACTCATCAGACATCGTGAGAGAGCAGAATGGGGCTGTCACTTGTGTCATACGTCTCTACGCGAGATTTCCACACTCCCAAACATCCCTAGGTCCACTGTTTCCGATGTGATAGCGAAGTGGAAACGTGAAGGGACAGGTACAGCACAAAAGTGCACAGCCACATGTCATCTATTGACTGACAGAGACCGCCAGCATTTGAAGAGGATCGGAAAGTGTAATACGCAGACCGTCACACAGGAATTTCAAACTGCATCAGGATCCACTGCGAGTACTAAGTTAAACGGGAGGTGAGAAAACTTGTATCGCTTACGAGCAGCCGCTCGACCATGAAATCTACCACGCTGGCAAATGCCAAACGACGCCTCTCTTGATGTAAGCAGTGTAAACATTGAACGATTGAACAGTGGAAAAACGTTGTGTCGAGTGACGAATCTCGGTACACAATGTGGCGATCCGATGGCAGGGTGTGGGTATGGCGAATGCCCGGTGAACGTCATCTGTCAGCGTATGTAGTGCCAACAGTAAAAGTCGGAGGCGGTGGTGTCATGGTGTGGTAGTGTTTTCATGGAGGGGGCTTGCACCCCTTGTTGTTTTGCGTGGCACTGTCACAGCACAGACCTACATTGATGTTTTAAGCACCTTCTTGCTTCCGATTGTCGAAGGGCAATTCGGGGATGGCGATCGCATCTTTCAACACGATGGAGTACCTGTTCATAATGCGCGGCCTGTGGCGAAGTGGTTACACGACAGTGACATCCCTGTAATGGACTGGCCAGCACAGATTCCTGTCGTGAATCCTACAGAACACCTTTGAGGTGGCGATTAAAATTCTTCTGGGTATTATGCCACGTCATTGCTAACAGCTAACAACAATAATAAAGTAGAACCGACGTTTCGGCCGAATTGCAACGGTCTTCCTCAGGGCACGGCTGTTTTTCTATGCGGGTAGGTGCTTCTATTTATTACAGACTATCGATATCTGACGTCACTGTTGTAAAACTTTCAATTGGCCCTCTAATATGATTGGCTAGTCATGACGTAAGGGAAGATGGAAGGAAAGAGGCTATTCGTGGATGTCCATGTCGTCAACGATTGGTAGCTGTTCGCCAATCAGTGTTCGGCTTCTGGTCGGCAGGTTTTCCTCCCGATGTGCGCGGAAGTGGACTGACAGTTGCTCTACAGCTGTTTGTGCAGATACGCCGGTGTCCAATGTAGCATCTGCCCCGCGACCGTTCGCGGCCTGTTGGACTGGGATGGCCGGCAGCCAGGACGCCGGGAGTTTGTAGCCATCTTCTCTGTCGATGTTGTCAGGCTGCTTAATAATTTCGATCGCCTCCCGTGTTTTGCGTTCTCGCATCCACGATTCTTTCGCCAGTACTCGGACTTCCTGGAACCTGATAGGTTGTCCACAGCCACGGTGGTGTACTGGGGATGTTTTGGAACGCCGACTTCGTGCCAGGGCTCACCGACCGACATCTATACCTCTCCTCAGTGCAGCACAGCGTGAAGAATGGGCTGCCATGCCCCAAGAAAACTTCCAGCACCTGACTGAACGATTGCCTGCGAGAGTGGAAGCTGTCATGAAGGCTAAGGGTGGGCCAACACCATACTTAAATTGCAGCATTGCCGATGGAGGGCGCCACATGTCCGGATACTTTTGATGACGTAGTGTATGACACAGGCGGTGGGGGATTCGTGCTGCACGAGCGCCAATAGCAGTCAGCTGTGGACGCCACTTTATGGCTGCTGCGTGTAGCCATGGCCGCACTGCCGTGCCGCGACCACAGGAGAGATTCCATCGGCGGGAAGGAAAGCCACGCGAGATCAGCCTGATAGCAGCGCTGATTGCTCCGGGCTTTAATCGCCGCGTTAACGCCGGCAGAGTGGCGAAGTGCCCCTACCGGCACTCGCGTCACCCCCACACTCTCGCTACGTCCACATGGCGCTCCGGATTTCGTAATCAGATTCTCCAGTACAGCTTCTGGACGGTCGCGGAAACGCTCCAGTATCGAGTGCCGAAATGCCGTTCTAACTGACACATTCTCTTCCACCGTCAATTTTGCTTTCCACGTAAACGCTCAACTGTTTTGGAAGCTTGTTTGGACTGGCAGGTTACGCCCTAGATTCAAAAATTTTCGCTTAATGTGCACGGAGTGCCTTTTTGTGCCGTGAACGAACGGCAGAAACATAAGGTTGAACTCGATGTTTCTGTGCTGGTGTAAGTTCCCATAGTACTGTCCTACATATTGTTGCTCCGGTTGCAATGGCCTTATTTATTGATTCTCATTTTCTACACTACTGGCCATTAAAATTGCAACACCACGAAGTTAACGTGCTACAGACGCAAAATTTAACAGACAAGAAGAAGATGCTGTCATATGCAAATGATTAGCTTTTCAGAGCATTCACGCAAGGTTGGCGCCGGTGGCGACACCTACAGCGTGCTGCCACGAGGAAAGTTTCCAACCGATTTCTCATACACAAACAGCAGTTGACCGGCGTTGCCTGGTGAAACGTTGTTGTGATGCCTCGTGTAAGGAGGAGAAATGCGTACCATCACGTTTCCGACTTTGATAAGGGTCGGATTGTAGCCTATCGCGATTACGGTTTATTGTATCGCGAAATTGCTGCTCACGTTGGTCGAGGTCCAATGACGGTTAGCAAAATATGGAATCGGTGGGTTCAGGAGGGTAATACGGAACGCCGTGCTGGACCCCAAGGGCCTCGTATCACTAGCAGTCGAGATGACAGGCATCTTATCCGCATGGCTCTAACGGATCGTGCAGTCACGTCTAGATCCCTGACTCAACAGATGGTGACGTTTGCAAGACAACAACCATCTGCACGGACAGTTCGACGACGTTTGCAGCAGCATGGACTATCAGCTCGGAGACCGTGGCTGTGGTTACCCTTGAAGCTGCATCACAGATAGGAACGCCTTCGATGGTGTACTCAAGGACGAACCTGGGTGCACGAATGGCAAAACGTCATTTTTCGGATGAATCCAGGTTCTGTTTACAGCATCATGATGGTCGCATCCGTGTTTGGCGACATCGCGGTGAACGCACATTGGAAGCGTGTATTCGACATCGCCATACTGGCGTATCACCCGGCGTGATGGTATGGGGTGCCATTGGTTAAACGTCTCGGTCACCTCTTGTTCGTATTGACGGCACTTTCAATAGTGGACGTTACTTTTCAGATGTGTTACGACCCGTGGCTCTACCCAGCGAAACACAACATTTCAGCAGGATAATGCACGATCGCACGTTGCAGGTTCTGTACGGGCCTTTCTGGATACAGAAAATTTTCGACTGCTGTCCTGGCCAGACACCTATTGAAAACGTCTGGTGAACGGTGGCCGAGCAACTGGCTCGTCACAATAGGGCAGTCACTACTTTTGATGAAATGTGGTATTGTGTTGAAGCTGCACGGGCAGCTGTACCTGTACACGCCATCCAAGCTCTGTTTGACTCAATGCCCAGGCGTATCAAGGCCGTTATTACGGCCAGAGGTGGTTGTTCTGGGTACTGATTTCTCAGGATCTATGCACCCAAATTTCGTGAAAAGGTAATCACATGTCAGTTCTAGTATACTATATTTGTCCAATGAATACCCGTTTATCATCTGCATTTCTTCTTGGTGTAGCAATTCTAATGGGCAGTAGTGTATTTATGCTTCCCTGTTGCTGTTTGAGTTTACATTTTGTCATTTGGAGATAGTAAGTGGATCTGTAGACGCTAAAGAATGGAGTGCCAAGTAGAGAAATCTGAACATTTCCGACATATTCTTCTATTTGAATTCAGTAGAGAGGTGACAACAGCGAAGGCAGCCACGAGCATTTGCGTCATGTATGGGGGCCCATTGGATAGAGCGTCTTAATAAACTTGTTATCTCCTCGTTTTGACATAACTGATTCTCCACGTTCAGGAAGAGCTTCGTGGTTCAATGAAGACAGCTGAAACGCATTGATCCAGTGATCCACGTCAGTGTAGTCGAGAGCTGGCAAATGTGGTTAACTCCGATCATACCACCATCATGCGACATTTGCGTGCAATTGGCGAGGTTCAAAACCGCGAAGTATGGGTACTGCAAACTCTAAGCCAAAATCACAAAATCTAGCGGGCGCACGTCACCTACCGGCTCTTGAGTAACACCGACCATATCTTACATCGTTACTGGTGAGGAGAAATTGTATCTTAAAGCTAATATAAGGCAAAGAAAGCAATGCTTGAGCCCAAACAAAGCAGCAACTCCTCATACAAAGACCCATGCGCATGCACAAAAGGTATCCATCTGGCGGAGCAGCGACGGTGTGATTTTTAAATGGTTCAGATGGCTCTGAGCACTATGGGACGTTAACATCTGAGGTAATCAGTCTCCTAGAACTTAGAACTACTTAAACCTAACCAACCCAAGGACATCACACGCATCCATGCCCGAGGCAGCATTCGATTGGAATAGAGAGAAACATAAACATCATTTGCGTCCTTTTTATTGCTCATGAAAACCACACATTGCATGTTGTACCACCACACAGCGAGACCTTCAGACGTGGTGGTCCAGATTGCTGTACACACCGGTACCTCTAATACCCAGTAGCACGTCCTCTTGCATTGATGCATGCCTGTATTCGTCGTGGCATACTATCCACAAGTTCATCAAGGCATTGTTGGTCCAGGCTGTCCCTCTCCTCAACGGCGATTCGGCGTAGATCCCTCAGAGTGGTTGGTGGGTCACATCGTCCGTAAACAGCCCTTTTTCAATCTAAACCACGCGTGTTGGATAGGGCTCATGTCTGGAGAACATGCTGGCCACTCTAGTCGAGCGATGTCGTTATCCTGAACGAAGTGATTCACAAAATGTGCACGATGGGAGCGCAAATTGTCGCGAAAAGCATTATTCAACATGGTGGCGTTGCCGTCAGGGTCCCTCCGGCCCATAATCCGTAGGTAGCGGTCATCCACTACAGTAGTAGCCCTTGGGTGGCCTGAGCGAAACATGTCATCGACAGTTCCTGTCTTTCTGTATCTCCTCCATGTCCGAACATCGCTTTGGTTCATTCCGAGACTCCTGGACACTTCCCTCGTTGAGAGCCCTTCCTGACACAACGTAACAATGCGGACGCGATCGAACCGCGGTATTGACCGTCTAGTCACTGTTGAATTACAGACGAGCCTTGCACCCCCTTCCAGGTGGAATGACTGGAACTGATCAGCTGTCGGACCCCCTCCGTCTAATAGGCGCTGCTCATGCATGGTTGTTTACATCTTAGGGTGGGTTTAGTGAAATCTCTGGTCAAACGGACTGTGTCTGTGATACAACATCCACAGCCAAAGTCTATCTTGAGATGTGGGAACCGGGGTGAACCAAAACTTTTTTTTGGCGTGTGTATTATTGATGACTAAATTCCCTGTTGTGTGTGTTTGTTGTGTTTATTAAACGTATAGAAAAAACGCTACTATCTAATGCAGAAGTCTGGTTTATACTTCCTGTAATTAAGTGATCAGATATACCAATCGTGCCAACTCGGAAACTGAACAGCTGGTTTCCAGAGAACATTTTTATAAAACAGGTGCCAACCGGAAAACTGATTTTTGACCGCTCTAACAAAATTGATTCGGGCGTTATCATATGAACACGACAGCGAGAAATGGTCCCGAAATTCGATTTTCGTCTTCCGGAACTCGTCTCGCAAGTAACCGTAGCAACTGAGTGTTCCACCTCCTCCTTAGCGTTAATCCAGTCTAGTACGGGGTCCGCTGTAGGAAAGATTTGGCAAACATATTTTATTAGACTTTGCAACACGATGCCATTCCTGCCGTCCTTGTTTTCAGTTACACACGCTTCGTGTTGTGTTGCGATCGTATTCTGTTTCTATATCATATTGTCCGAGACGGAAATTGGGAATTATCCCAGCATTTGCCTAAACGAGCATGGGAAACCAACTAGAAACCTCGTTTGGACGAGAAACGGTAACACCTGCAAGGAGCCCATTGAGTGCGAGGTCACAACTTGAGTCTTCAGTAAGCCTCATTAGAAAACATTGTGTTAACAGTTATGACAAGAAAAATATTAGCTGCTAATGACTCACCGCCAACGGCCCTGACGCAGTGTTAACACCGGTCCCCGTCAGATCACCGAAGTTAAGCACTGTCGGGCTGGGCTAGCACTTGGATGGGTGACCGTCTGGTCTGCGAGCGCTGTTGGCAAGCGGGCTGCACTCAGCCCTTGTGAGGCAAACTGAGGAGCTACTTGACTGAGAAGTAACGGGTCCAGTCTCGGAAACTGACATACGGCCGGGAGAGCGGTGTGCTGACCACATGCCCCTCCATATCCACATCCAGTGATGCCTATGGGGTGAGGATGGCACGGCGGCCGGTCGTTACCGTTGGGACTTCAAAGGCCTGTTCCGACGGAGTTTCCATCAGGAGGGCGACACAAAGTGAGTGTCCTGGTGGTGTAGAGATCAACCTTCTATGTGCTGTATGTATTACGTTTCACAAAATGGACATTGTCTAGTTTTAAGAAATGTTCAAACAAACCATTAACTTACACCACGAACACTGAATGAAATGGCGCGCCACAGTGATCACAAAGCTTCGCAACATCAACATCGAAGGCTATAAACCTTACAGGATTTTCAGCTAGGTATTCCCTATCAAAGAATGCATATAGAATCGTGTTAGTGTAACGGGGTGATGAGAACTGAAGAAATGTGAAGCTTATCGTCAAACTGGCTAGTCTTTAAGGCATAGCTGCAATAATACACATGTGATCAAAAGTATCCGGACACCCCCAAAAATTCATTGTTGGAATATTCGCTAGTGTAGCTTGGGGCAGTGCAATGGGAACAGCGCTTAGCGTTGTGCAGTTGCAGGTGAGCCGCCAGCAGTGGTGGATGTGGGGAGAGAGATACCAGGGTTTTGAGAGGTTACTATGAGCGGACAATCTGGACGTGTGTCCATCAGAAAAAGGAAATTTGTAAGACGATGTCATGAACTGATATATATACGAGGGTGAGTCAAATGAAAACCTTAAATTTGTAATAACTAATCGAAATTTCGCGCCGTTATCCTGTAAGTTGGTATGCGTGCTACAAACAGCGTGCAGAATGGCCTGTAGGTGGCAGCACAGTGCAGATACACACATACCGTCGCAGTATCAGTATAAAGATGGCCGCCCCACTTGCCACTTGCACTAGGGAACAATAGCGTTCTGTTGTGCGGTTTTTTGCGTAGTGATGGCGAGATACCTATCGACATTCATCGACGAATGAAGGTTCAGTACGGTGATGCATGTTTGTCACAGCAGCAAGTCTACGAATGGAGTAGGAAGTTCGCAAATGGTGTGACTTCAGTGGAAGATGCTCCTCGTCCAGGTCAGGCACAACGAGTTGTGACTCCACAGAACATTGCAGCAGTTGAAGCCATAGTGAAGGAAAACCGCCGAGTGTAACTGAATGACACTGCAGCATGTTTACAGATAAGTCATGGGTCAGCACACCAAATTGTGCATGATGCGCTCCAGTTTCACAAAGTGTCTGCAAGATGGGTGCCACGGCAGCTGACTCCTGAAATGAGAGAACGACGTTTTGATGCTTGTGAAGAACTTCTTCGGCGCTTTGAATGAGAAGGTGATGGCTGCCTTGCAAGAATCGTTACTGGGGACGAAACCTGGGTTCACTTCCACCAACCGGAAACGAAGAGAGCGAGCAAGGAATGGCGCCATTCCTCATCACCAAAACCAAAGAAGTTTCGAACAGAACCATTAGCAGGGAAGGTTATGCTGACTCTCTTTTGGGACGAAAAAGGCGTCATTTTGGAGCATTACATGCCTAGAGGGACCACTGTCACCAGTGCATCATACACAGATCTCCTAAAAAATCATCTGCGACCTGCAATCAAATCAAAGCGACGTGGATTGCTGTCAGCAGGTGTCCTTTTGCAACATGATAATGCAAGGCCCCGCACTGCCCGTACAACAGTTGCATTAATCTCAGACCTGCATTTTGAGTGTGTTCCTCATCCACCATACTCACCAGACCTTGCCCCAACTGATTTCCATATGTTTGGATCACTCAAAGACGCAATGGGAGGAAAGAAGTTCCGTTCTGATGAAGAGGTACGACATGCGGTGGATGAGTGGTTGCGCGGACTACCAAAAGAATAAATTTTTTTAAAGGTATTTACGCACTTTGTAAGCGCTGGAGAACTTGCATTGAGCGTGGAGGAGATTATGTTGAAAAGTGATACAGCTTTGTACCACTTCTGCACAATAAATAATATTTTAAAAAATATTTAAGGTTTTCATTTGACTCACCCTCGTATATTATGACTTTTGAACACTATTAAGCTGGCAGTATTGGCGCTCGCTGTATTGCAGTAGTTAGAGTAACGAAGATTTTTGTGAGGTAAGTGATTCATGAAAGGTATAGGTTGTTGTTGGTCAGGGCTATCCTTTCGTAGGGATTATTGAAAGTCAGATTGCGTTGCGTTAAAATATTGTGTGTCAGTTTAGTGATGATCAGAATAAGTAAAGAAAAATCAGTCTCAGTACGTTTAGTTTTGCTCAGCTGTTTGAAAATCAAATAACGTAAGAGTTTTCCAGCATTGCCATCATTTATATACAAAGGGGAAGTTTCAAATGTTTTGGCTCATTAGTGTATGAACTTACCTATGATGTTTCAGCATCCTGCGATATAGACAACCCGCACCTCTGCACTGGTAACATCGTCAGTTTCCTTACAACCTCTCCGTATTGGATGGTGTTTGAAAAACATGCTTCGTGCTACGCTTCCAAAGAATGCGTCCAGCTTTGGTGGAAACGGTACCCGTCTAAGGCAAAAAGGCCCCAGCGTTAGTGACAACTAGAGATGGGTAGTTAGCGAACGAACGGGTACAAAGGAACGGTTCACCATGATGAACAAAAGGACCGAGGAACGAATTCCAAGGAACGATCGGTTCATAGTTCACTACGGTCGCGGAGGTCACTTCGGCAGTTCTCGTTCCAGCCTCGGTCGCGTGCTCGTCTCAGTCTCGGTCTCCCTCGGCCGCACTCGTCGTTCTTCGCATGACCGCCTGTCTCAGTTCCACTGCCGACTGCTCCTAGTTGTTCAGTATCCAGTTGTTCGTTTCGTTCACTGCGCTCGCCTATTTTACATGTGTTCCAAACTGTTCTTGCACTTGGTTCTGGCTGTTAAGCGTCCACGACCGGTAATCAAAAAGTATTTTATAGTTACGTAAATTACATAAAAATGACGTTGTATGTAATAGGCACGTCTTTTCAGGCAACAAAAGGGCATATCACCTCACTTCATTATATCGATGAACAGCAGAAGACATACTTATAACAAGGCAAGTTTTTTTTGTTATTCGTATATTTTTTGGTTTCATCGACTTGATTTAGCAGCTAATTTTCAATAATTTGCTTAATTTTTAGTGCAAGAAAATTCATATAAAACGATTTTCATGTATCTTTCATATACAAAATATTACATTTAGGAAGGCACTAATTATTTTTAAGTTTGGTTGTTTCCAATTTGCATTACCTGCTAGTTAGGTTTCTTTGGAAAAAAAAAGTGGGTTGCGGGTCATTTTGCTCAATAGGAAAAGCGGTGCCTCTCCATTTGAAAAGACATAGATTGCTATAAAATCGTATTTACTCATTATCTCAAAAACATTTGTTCAGAAGGAGATTTCAAACCAAAAACTTTATTACTGCCAACTTAATTATTATTATTATTGCTGCATTAACTTTAATAATGCAACATAAAAACCTAATTTTTACTAATCGTGTGAGGCAAGTATGATGAGAAAACCACGTTTTATTTTATGCTTCCATAAAGTCTCTACTTCGCCTACGAACTCAAAGACAACGTGATGTATATATAGGGTGTAAACGATTATTGTTTACAACGTAGCATAGCTATGTAGTGGAAGTCGAAACGAAGAATTTTATACAAGACACTTGTGGTCTATTAAGTTGGGAAACAGCCACCAACAGGTTTACAAGGCTACACGAGCTACAGCCCATGCGCGTCGCGTGAGATTTTCATGTTACCTTCTCCAGCTCTCTACACATCGTCATCGATTGCTTCGCAATTGTTGCTTGCATTAGCTTGTTATTTCTTCACTGCCTAATTATTACATGTTTGTCTGTTCGTTGTATCTGCTCGTAACGGGCAACACATCGTCCGTAATTGGCGAGCAGTCTGTACTGGGGGCTGGTTTTCCGTGCGCCACCCTATATTATTTCCCTGCGACCAGCCACACAACGCAACACTTGGCTAAACGAGAGGTTCTGCAGAATCACTGAAATTACTTCTAAAAGTGTGAAAGAATTCTGTAGTGAATAAAAACTCCAGGGGGGAGGCAAGTGCCCCCTCTTACAAGGGAACCTCCCCATCGCACCCTCCTCAGATTTAGTTATAAGTTGGCACAGGGATAGGCCATGAAAAACTGAACACAGACCAATCGAGAAAACAGGAAGAAGTTGTATGGAACAATGAAAAAAATAAGCAAAATATACAAACTGAGTAGTCCGTGTGCAAGATATGTCACATCAAGTTACCTGTACACTGAGGAGCACCGTGGTCCCGTGGTTACCGTGAGCAGCTATGGAACGGAGGGTCCCTGGTTCAATTCTCCCTCGAGTGAAAAGTTTTAATTTTTAATTTTCAGACAATTATCAAAGTTCATGCACTCAGACATGATCAACTTTGCTCTCCAAAATTCCAGGACATGTTCAGATTTGCTTGGACACATGCAGAATTTGACGGTCTACACACGGAAAAACTTGAAAACGTTAAAAACGTATGTTTTGACAGAGCACAGGGAAAACTGTGCGACTGTGAAACTGTTGCATTCATTTGTTGTCGTTTATGTGACAAACTCTTAGGTTTTCATCACTTTTTTGGGAGTGATTATCACATCCACAAGAAAACGTAAATCGGGCAAGGTAGAAGAATCTTTTTACCCATTCGCCAAGTGTGCAAGTTAGGTGGGTCGACAACGTATTCCTGTCATATGACGCACTTGCCGTCACCAGTGTCGTATAGAATATATCAGACGTGTTTTCCTGTGGAGGAATCGGTTGACCTATGAATTTGCGATCAAATGTTTTCGGTTCCTATTGGAGAGGCACGTCCTTTCGTCTACTAATCGCACGGTTTTGCGGTGCGGTCGCAAAACACAGACACTAAACTTATTACAGTGAACAGAGACGTCAATGAATGAACGGTCAGATCGTAACTTTGCGAAAATAAAAGTAAGTAAAATTTTTACTCGAAGGAGGACTCGAACGAAGGGCCTCTCGTTACGCAGTTGCTCACTCTAACCACGGGACCACGGCGCTCTTCAGCTTACATAGTCCTTGATGTTGGATATCGTACACTTGGACTACTCAGTTTGTATATTTTGCTCGTTTTTTCATAGTTCCACACAACTTCTTCCTGTTTTCTCGATTGATCTGTGTTCAGTTTTTCAAGGCCTATCCACTGTGTCAATTTGTAACTAAATCTGAGAGGGGTGCGATGGGGAGGTTCCCTTGTTAGTGCCCTCCATCCGTCAGTCAGCTACACTACTAGTTTTCAGTTTTTCAGAAGAACCATATACCAAGCACAAATGAACGGTGAACGAGTAAAAATAAACGGTTCCCAAAAAAGAGCGATCAGCAGTGAACTAGTTCCCAAGGATGAACGAGTTTGCCCACCTCTAGTGACAACTCGTTGTTCTCACCACTCACCCGATTCACAGTTGGTGGATAGCGCAACGCGCGCCAGGTCTGTCATTCCACAGAAACTATTCCGGGGCTCACTCGGCTACGAACGGGTAGGTAGGGAACTGTCCCCTCTCACCCCGGGGATTCTGTCGCCCGCAACTGCCATCGCTTCGGCTACGCCGGGCCCTCGCCCGCCTGGCTGCCTTTCCAGCTCAGCGGCTTCGGGCGCTGCTGATTCTGGCAATATAAATAACGGTCCACGCAGTGGCGGCGACGTGCGCTGCGTCGGTAATTACTTTTTTCGCCCCCAGGGGCCGGGCTGCTTATCGACAAACGGGGAGAGGGGTGGAGCGGCCGGGACCGAGTGATTTCCGCTGCTGCTGGGTGGGAGGCTGGCGCCGCTAGCTGCCCACACGAGCCGAGCCGAGCCGGCGGTCGGCCGTCGCCATTCGGCCATCGGAAATGGAGAACGCCGCGCAGATTGGCTGCGAAATTGCCTCGTCCCCTAACGCGGTATCACAATAACATGAAGGCCAGCACGTGCCGTGTTGACGGAGCTGTCCCTGAACAAACTCCAACATTCGTCTATTTATTTTTTTTTCGATCCCCTTCCCTGCAGAAGCACGGTGTGCGAATAAGAGATTTGCTAAAGCGAAAATGCTGCGGACGGACAAACACGCAAAGAAAATACACTGATTAGCCAAAACATTACGAGCACCAGCTTCATACACACCTCAAAAGTTTTTCATACCTCGGTTCCGTGAGTTTCCGAACCTGTACAGAAAATTGGAATACATATCAACATAAACATCAATTCTGCTCTTTTTACTGCTCATGAAAACCACACGTTGCATGTTGTACCGCCGTAAAGCGAGACCAGAGGTGCTGTTCCAGACTGCTGTACACACCCATACCTCTTAATACCCAGTAACACGTCCCCTTGTATTGATGCATGCCTGTATACGTCGTGGCATACTATCCCCAAGTTCATCAAGCCGCTGTCGATCCAGATTGTTACACTCCACTACGGCGATTCGGCGCAGATCCCTCAGAGTGGTTGGTGGGTCACGCAGTCCATGAACTGCCCTTTTCAATCTATCCCTGGCATGTTTGATAGGGTTCCTATTTGGAGGACATGCCGGCGACTCTAGTCGAGCGATGTCGTAATCCTGAAGGAAATCATTTACAAGATGTGCACGTTGGCGGCCCGAAACGTCGTCCATGCCTGGCCAGTGTGCTCCCGATATGGTTGCACTATCGGTCGGAGAATGGCATTCACGTATCGTACAGCCGTTACGGCGTCTTCCATGACCACCAACGGTGTACGTCGGCCCCACATAATGCCACCACAAAACAGCAGGGAACCTCCACCTTGCTACACTCGCTGGACAGTGTGTCTAAGGCGTTCAGCCTGACAAGGTTGCCTCCAAACACGTCTCCGACGATTGTCTGGTTGAAGGCATATGCGACACTCATCGGTGAAGAGAATGTGATGCCAATCCTGAGCGGTCCATTTTCCACGTTGTTGGGCCCGGTGTCGTGGTTGCAAAGATGGACCTCGCCATGGACGTCGGGAGTGGAGTTGCGCCATCATGTAGCCTACTGCGCACAGTCCTGTCGCTGCACGAAAAGCATTATTCAACATGGCGGCGTTGCTGTCAGGGTTCCTCCGAGCCATAATCCGCAGGTAGCGGTCATCCACTGCAGTAGTAGCCCTTGGGCGGTCTGAGTAAGGCATGTCACCGACAATTCCTGTCTCTCTGTATCTCCACCGTGTCCGAACAACATCGCTTTGGTTCACTCCGAGACGCCTGGACACTTCTCTTGTTGAGAGCTCATCCTGGCACAAAGTAATATTGCGGACGCGACTGATCCGCATTATCGACCGTCTAGGCATGTTTGAACTACAGACAACACGAGCCGTGTAGCTTCTTCCTAGTGGAATGATTGGAACTGATCGGCTGTCGAACCCCCTCCGTCCAATAGGCACTGCTCATCCATGTTTATTTACATCTTTAGGTGTGTCTAGTGACATCTCTGAACAGTCAAAGGGACTGTGTCTGTGATAAAATATCCACAGGCACCGTCTATCTTCAGGCGTTCTAGGAACCGGGGTGATACACAAGCTTTTTTGATGTGTGTATGTTAATAGTTATGGCGATCAGTTGTAAAATAATGAATAGTTTACTTATTTATCTTCCATCTCCTGTTTTTATTCGGCTGCGCCTGACACAAGGTGTCCATAATTAAAGTTCCAGTTTCGAGACATTTTAGAAAGAGAACCACAGCTGAGAATAATGTCAAGTTTGAACAGTGTATCATTTACACAGATTGAAAAGTCATGGAACAAAAAAATAAGTAACGATAGTTTCACCAATGAATGGCGCCATAAGCGTCAGAATATGCACATTGGTAGACGCTCGGCACATGGCTATTTCTTGGTTTGCGTCCTACACGTCCAACAAGACTGTGTCTATAAAGGATGGCGCGCTATTGGTAAAACTCTTTCACAGGAACGGTTACTGTGCTCCAGTATCCCTACAGAAGTTCCAGGCACTTAATGTTACGAAAAAAGGCATTGGTTCGATGACTGCTAAGGATCTAGAGAAAATTATTACAAAAGTCGAAAAGACAGGTGCTTCTGAAGTGAAATGTGCCAGAGGGAGGAAAGCAGTTGATCCGACGTCTGACGAAGATTTGGCCGCAGCATTGCAGGAGGGATCGAGAGGTGGTGTGCGAACGTGCAGTGAATGGGAAGTTGTGCGAACGCTGGACATGCCTGTGAGTATAGTGCATACAATGCTACGAAACATGCTGCATTGCTATCCATACAGAACTGCCCATGTTCATGAGCTGCTTGCTGCTGACACGCCAGCAAGACAAACGTTCACGCTGAAATGTCTCATTTGCATGGAAATGGACAGCGAATGGCCATTGAGCATTCTGTGGACAGTCGAATCCCATTTGTATCTCAAAGGATATGTCAATATGCAGACTTTCAGAATATAGGGAACGAAAAGCCCACACTTACATCTACCAGTACCACCTCACTCTGCAAAGGCGCTTGTATGGTGCAGGTTGACGACATCATAGGGGGGCAAAGAGAGACTCAGCGCAATTCGTTAGCGCAGGCTGCCTACATTAGGGACATGTGCACATTCAGGGGCAAAACTATTGTTCTCTTTTGAGTGACAGGTTCTTAACCTATTGTTCTGCTAAGTGGATTATGACCCCTGGATTCATCTGTCGTTTTGATTGACAGATCGTTAACCTATTGTTCTCATAAGTGGATCTTGACTCCCTGGGGATAATGCCGGTATTAGTCAAATTTCTTTGTCAAAGATTTGATCAAAGACGTGATCAAATATTCCGTCAAATATATTTGACAAAGATCTTTGACGTGGCGCTAAAAAGGGGTATTACACTGTCATCATATTTTTCGTCAGAGTTCAAGATGGCTGACAACAACAACTTGTTATTAACCGCAGCAGTTGCATGTACCACAATTGCACTGTGTACGCATGTGATACAGAAGTGGGGGGAAAAAAAAGGAAATGTACCTGGGTGAAGCCGTGGGTTTTACGATGACACGATAAAAGCATTCAACAAAACTTGTTACGTGAGCTTACAGTGGAGGACGTCAAGTCGTACATCAATAACTTAAGAATGGATGAGCATACATTTCTGTATGTTCTCAATGAAGTGTATCCTCATATCACAAAGCACAATATTCACTTAAGAACTGCTACATCTGCAGAAGACAGGCTCACTGTAACACTCCGATTCCTTGCTACAGGAGAGGGTTAGGTTGGGTTGGGTTGGGTTAGGTTACGTTAGGTTAGGTTAGGTCTCCAATCTTCTTAATCTATTTTTGTATTCAGAGTGCCTCACGTTGTAAAGCGCCTCATCAGCTTCATACATCTCTCTTAATTCTGTAGTTGTTGGCACACACCAATTGTATTTACCGGCAATGTTTATAAAAACACTACAGACGACAGAACGCTGCAGCGATGCTAGCGCTCCATGTGGTAACATGTCACATTGCAGTGAACAGAAGACAAGCGACTTTTTTGATCAAATCTACAGCGGGGCCCTAGATTTGATCAAATGTTGGACGACATTTGACAATGTTCCCCATTACATCATCAAATATCTTTGACAAAGATTTTTGACAAAGAAATTTGATAGTGTAATACTGGCCTAACCAGTATTTCAGAGAAACCCCTACCACTCCCCTCCCTTTCACCTTTCTGAGAAATTCCCTCAGCGATACAAGCACACTTTTAATATCAGCTTGATTGACTAGTTAATTAACTATGTCAGTTTTAATTAACGCTTCCCTTCTGGGAAACTCCCAGCTCCCCCTGTCTTTTATCCCACCTGAAAATTGGCGGGAAAAATCTCAGTTGATTGGCCATTTTGTAGGAAATCGATTGCAGTTATGGAATATGGTTTAAAAAGGGCCGTGTTTTTTCGAGGGGACGAGTCCTACAGACCCTGTTACTGGTATGCACCAACGTCTTTCCAACCCTTCAACAGCGTGGGTGTGTGGGTAGAATCGTATCCATGCAAGATGGCGCTCCTCCACACACTGCACACTGCTGCAGAAGTTTTCCTGAAATGCTAGGAGTATCAGCCCTCATTTCCCTACAGTCTGGCCGTCCAGATCACCTGGTCTTAATCTGTGTGACTTCCGGCTGTGGGGTTATTTGAAAGATGTTGTGTTCAGTGCTCCAATGACGAACGTAGCTGACTTGAAGAAAGCACACATTGCGCAACGCATTCTGAATATAGCCCCCGAGACACTGCCAGCTGTTGTGGAACAGGCTGTTTCTCAATTTCAACTGGTGGCAGAAAACGGTGGACAGCACACTGAACATGCCTTGTGCCTGCCTCAAGGCTATTAGAAAACCGATGTCCTTACGCTTTTTATGCGGTTTTCACCTCAGGACAACTAAAACCCTATCTTTCCTTGCCGATGTTGTACGACCTTGCGGTGGTGGATGGGCTCAACTGACCAACAGTGCCTCAACTGTTGACTATAGAAGTTGTGTATTCATTCACATTGAACAGTATGAATGGTATAATCCGCAATTTAAACCATGGCCTTCGTATTGTGAGTGAGTCACCTGCCATTTGTAGCCGACCCCTCTTACGTTATGACGCTTATAGCGCCATCTATTGGTAAAATTTTCTTTAACGTTTTTAGTTCCTTGACGTTTCCCCCTGCGTCAATAATATCCTGTTAAAATTTGACGCCATTCTGAGCAGTGGTTCTCTTTCTACTTCATTGACGAAGGTATAGGGGTCTGCGTAACCGTGTTATAAGCCATTACTGAACTTCCGTAGATGATATACTAATCTGTCGAAACCTGTTAAAGCAGTAAAGTGATCCACTTCTGCAGCTGACGACCGAATATTTTTGGGAAAAGAAAAAACACACCGCACTTGCTGCAAATATAATAGCTGTGAACAAAATCATTCTAATGTACATGTGAAGATTGCGAAAAATAATCAGCGTTGGCTATTGAGGATGGGTCGTGAAATGTAGGTGAAACGCATCATCTTAGATGAAAAGAGAATTCATACACAGCTAGGAAGAAGGAAAAAAATAATGGACTCAACCAAAGCACTCTGCTGAGCTTCAGAACAGCTGTGCTATAAGGCGTGTTTCAGACTTACGACTTCACAATTTGACTTTCGAGAACCCTTTGTTCCCACCAAAAACGGTTAACAGAGTGTCTTCTGTATTATGGTTGCCATAGGGGACATTTTTGGAAAAACCAGTCCAGTAACGTAGGTGGAAAAATGTAATGCTAAAATCCGTTTACTGTCCCTTCAATAGCGTGTGGTTTTTTTTTCATGGCTTCATCAGTATTTCAGTTGTTACGAGCGATCCAACGCACTAGAACCCGTACCTGAGAAGTTTGCTGTTTTTTTTTAGTTATTTTTTTATTGTATAAGATATCACAATGAAGCAACTCCTACGTGTTGTTAACTCTGTTATACTAAAATACGTCATTTTCAAAGATGACATTACAAGTTGGAAATAACATCACATCTTGTTTAGGTATCTCACCATTACAAAGATAATACATAGCTTACGTGTTATACAACACATCTCATTATTTAAACAAATGTTTCACTTACATATTCTATAGAAAAAATGTAATATGATCTTCTGTTCTTGCGATATTTGATGTTAAAAATCAACATTAGAATTACAGATTACAAAAGCTAAGTGAATACTTTAACTATAATGTGTGGCTTTCATCCAGGAATAGTACTAATAAATAGTGCACAAATACAATATACAAAATCCTTTTACAGAAATGCAACAAACGTTTGGTAATACGACCGTTCATCGGAGTTGATTAATGGTGAACTCATAGCTTAAACAAGATTGTGTAGTACGAGATAGAGTGTCAGGTAGGAAATAGGAAATGGCAATAGATGGGAAGAGTACAGAGACAGAGTGAACTATAAAGGCATGTGTGTGTGTGTGTGTGTGTGTGTGTGTGTGTGTGTGTGTGTGTGTGTAACTTGTAGTGTAGTGTCGTCAGTGCAAACTGTGTATATTGATTCAAAAATATAAACATCATCTGGAAGTCACTTCATTGTTACCATACCATGTTTGTTCAAATGAAAGAACCAAATTTTGATGCTGTACTATATTTTAAAGATTATCTACGCATATTCCTTTCTCACAAGTGTCCACCTCCGTCCAGAATCTTTAAAGAATCGAATTCTCATGTATAAAACTAATTCAAACGTGTGATTCCTTTACAAATGATTTAATGTGTTGAATATTTGACGTTAACCATGCAAAACGTTTATGATTGAAGACGCAAAACCCTAGTTTTGTTGGTTTCAATAGTTTCGAATTATTCACCTCGGACTAATGAAAAACGTTACAAAAGATTTGAAATTATGTTTAAAGTTTGTTAAAATCTCAGTGTTCTCGTCGTCAAACATTGGATGAGTATACTCTGTAGCTCATTTGCACCCCGTTTTAAGGAAAAGCTGGGTGATCATACATCTCAGTATATCTCCTGAAATATGTATCGTACGGTTATATAAGTTTGCAGGTACACTCAGTGGCATGTGCGGATATTCTATGCAAAATCTGTTGTGATTAGATAGAGCTAACCGTAAAGAAGTAATGAATTAAAACGTCATTCAAGAAGTTTTACTGGATGAACAGCGAAAATTTATTAGCGTTCCATTATTTTGGAGGGAGGAGGGGTGTATCAGCTTTAAAAACTTTGGGAAGGTTTGTAGTTACGGCTAAACTTTGCTGGAAGTGGGTAAGTGCTCTCATTCTGAGATATTAAAAGAATATAGTCCGTGTAATATCCGCGGTGTGAGTTAGGCTGCCTCAACACGTGGACACAGTGTATATCCGTTATATTTGACTTACTGCGTTGAACCTTTAACATAACATTGTAGCTCTTAATGAATAGATTGCCAGCGTTTTAAATTTCTGAAGTCCGTCAGTAATTATATATAATACTGAAAATCCAGTTGTTATTGTCTCTGCACGTGGGACAGTGCACGTGTTAGCCATTAAATAATATAAATTATTAGGTTGGTGCATAAGTTCGTACAGTTTTTGTTTCGCATGTTGGTATTCCGGTTCCTATGGGTTTATTTCTATTTACTCTACACTGTTGCTACTTCAGTTTATATATTGTCATTCGGAGATAGTGATTGGAGCTGTGGACGCTAGAAAATGGAGAACCAAGTGTAGAAATCGGAACGTTTCCGAGTTATTGGTTCAAATGGCTCTGAGCACTATGGGACTCAACTGCTGTGGTCATAAGTCCCCTAGAACTTAGAACTACTTAAACCTAACTAACCTAAGGACAGCACACAACACCCAGCCATCACGAGGCAGAGAAAATCCCTGACCCCGCCGGGAATCGAACCCGGGAACCCGGGCGTGGGAATTCCGAGTTATTCTTCTGTTACAGTTCAGTTAAGGGATAACAGCTGCGGAGGCAGCCACCAATGTTTGCGTCATTTATGGGGATAATGCCACTGGACAGAGTACGCCAGGAAAATGGTTTTCTCGTTTTAAAAAGGACCATTTTGACATTAGTGACTTTACACGTTCAGGAAGACCTTCAAGGATTGATGAAGGTCGTTTAAACACATTAATCCACAGTGATTCAGGTCACTCTGATGAACTGTGATCATTCCACCATAGTATGACATTTGCCTGCAGTGGGGAAGGTTCAAAAATCGGGTGTATGGGTACCGCATACTCTTAGCCGACATCACAAAAATCAGTGGGTGCCCATATGGGGATCTCTGCTTGCTCGTCATCAATAGGCTCGTGAACAACACAGAACATTCCTATCGTGTATCGTTACTGGTGACAAGAAGAGGTGTCTTTGCGTTAATGTAAGGGAAATAAAGGGATTGCGGAACCCAAACTAGCAGCGGCTCCCCGTACAAAGACCTGTGGGCATCCATAAAAGATAATGTTATGCATCTGGTGGAAAAGCGGCGGTGTGATGTACTGCTTATCTCTTCCACCAGGTGTAACCATCACCATGACATTTACTGTCAACACCTGTGACGCCTTGCAGATGCACTCAGAGAACAACAACTAGGAAGACTAAGTGATACTAGCCCACGACAACGCCCGCCCGCATTCTGCTATACTGACGAAAAAGCACTATGCAGATATTGGGTCGGGAAGCCATTCCGCAACTCCTGATCTCGCGTCCTAAAATTTTCACGTTTTCCGCTCCATACTGAACAACCTTCGAGTAATTTCCTTCCGAATGAAAACGCGCTCCGAAAATGGCTAGACGAGTTTTCGCCTCAAAACAACATGATTTTATAGATGCGGAATGAACATTTACCCCAGTGTTGGCAGACTATTGTAAACAGTGAAGGAGAATATATTATTGATTACTGTAATTCTGTTATATCTGTCTGTTGTGTTTGTTATGCACCAGCCAAAAGTGTATACATTCCATAATAATTTCGCAAATCGCAGGAAAGAATTCGCTACAGCTCCTACAGATATGCCATTCTGGAGTGTTGACACCGCATTACGTAACATTGCAAGCTTCGATGATTGCTCTACACTAAGTGATCAACAGTAACCAGACACCGGGCTGAAAATGACTTACAAGTTCGTGGCGCCCTCCATCGGTAATGCTGGAATTCAATATGGTGTTGGCTCACCCTTAGCCTTGATGACAGCTTCCACTCTAGCAAACATACTTTCAATCAGGTGTTACATGATTTCTTGGGGGATGGCAGCCCATTCTTCACAGTGCTGCACTGACGAGAGGTATCGACTGGGGTCGCTGAGGCCTGGCACGAAGTCGGCGTTCCACAACATCCCAGAGGTGTCAGGACTCTAAGCAGGCCAGACCATTACAGCGACGTTATTGTTGTGTAACCACGCCCCCGCAGGCCGTGCATTATGAACAGGTGCTCGATCGTGTTGAAAGATGCAATCGCTATACCCCAAATGCTCTTCAACAGTGGGAGGCAAGAAGGTGCTTAAAACATCAATGTAGGCCTGTGCTGTGATAGTGCCACGCAAAACGACACTCCACGAAAAAACACGACCACACCATAACACCACAGCCTCCGAATTTTATCGTTGGCACTACACACGCTGGCAGATGACGTTCACCAGGCTGTCGCCATACCCACACCCTGCCATCGGATCGCCACATTGTGTACCGTGATTCGTCAGTCCGCACAACGTTTGCCCACTGTTCAATCGTGAAATGTTTACTCTCCTTAGCCGGCCGCTGTGGCCGGGCGGTTCTAGTCGCTTCAGTCCGGAACCGCGCTGCTGCTAAGGTCGCAGGTTCGAATCCTGCCTCGGGCATGGATGTGTGTGTTGTCGGTTGGGTTGTTTGGGGGAAGAGACCAAACTGCGAGGTCATCGGTCTCATCGGATTAGGTAAGGAAGTCGGCCGTGCCCTTTCAAAGGAACCATCCCGGCATTTGCCTGGAGCGATTTAGGGAAATCACGGAAATCCTAAATCAGGATGGCCGGACGCGGGATGTGTGTTGTCCTTATGTTAGTTAGATTTAAGCAGTTCTAAGTCTAAGGGACTGATTACCTCAGATGTTAAGTCCCATAGTGCTTAGAGCCAATTGAACCCTTTTACGTTCCTTACACCAAGCGAGACGTCGTTTGGCATTTACCGGTGTGATGTGTGGCTTATGATTAGCTGCTCGACCATGATAGTTTTCTCACCTTCCGCCTATCTGTCACAGTACTTGCAGTAGATCGTGATGCAGTTTGGAATTCCTGTGTGATGGATAGATGTCTGCGTATTACACATTGCGACCCTGTTCAACTGTTGGCAGTCTCTGTCAGTCAACAGACGAGGTCCACCTGAACGCTTTTTTGCTGTACGTGTCCCTCCAAGTTTCCACTTCATTATCACATCGGAAACAGTGGACCTAGGGAGGTTTAGGAGTGTGTAAATGTTGCGTACAGACATATGACACAGGTGACGCCCAATCAGCTGAGCACGTTCGAAGTCCGTGAGTTCCACAGAGCGCCACATTCTGCTCTCTCACGATGTGTAATAACTACTGAAGTCGCTGATACGGAGTAGCCGGCGGTAGGTGACAACACAATGCACCTAATATGAAGAACGTATGTTTTGGGGATGTCCGGATACTTTTGATCACTAAGTGTATCACTTCTACATTGCCACGGTAGAAACGCTGATAGGAAGAGACCAGACGGATTTGATTACCGAGGTATTATCGTCTACATCGTGTTCGATTTTAGCTCTCATTGCACCGTTCCGTGTGAGACGAGAAAATGTAAACAAACAGCTGCGGTGCGCTCCGCTTCCTGACTGGGCGGTTGCCAAACGCGCTGACTGCTTCGCCGCACTGCCTGGGCGCCTTGTTTACATACCTGGGCGCCTTGTTTACATACCTGGGTGCCGGCCATGCCCGACCGACGGTAGCGAGCCCAACGCTGCCGCTGCCGCTGCCCCCGCGCGACGCCGGCGACCACCTCGCGTCACGGCGTCTCCGGTGCGAATGACGCCACGCCAGCGGCGACGCCGACACTACCTTCGCCACCCGCTGCGCCGGCGGCGTCGTCGTCTCCACGCGATTGGCGGCCTCTGAGTAGGCGTCGACACCTCTGCAACCGGCCGCCTAGCAGTCACCAGCAGCCGCACAATTAGCTACACTTCACTGCGACGATCACAAGTCTGGAGCCACTCGCATCGCCTCAGTCAAACTTCGGTAGGTTCGCGAACGTCGGGCGCCTTGAGACTAGGCAACACTTCGAACTCGACGGTGGTGCAGTGTAGCCTGCACAGTAGGGGTAGCTTAACGAACAACGGGCGCCTTGTGAATAGGCAACACTTCGAACTCGACGGTGGTGTAGCCTGCACAGCAGGGGCACCTTGCGAGCACTCGGCGCCCACGGAAGCCGGCCGCTGGCGCGTTTCGGAGCTTGGCCGCCCGCCGGTCGTCGAGTTGCCACTAGGCAGGGGCGTCACTGCGCAGTGCCCGCGACACTCGCTCGGCCCCCGGCGTACGCACCGGCGAGGGGCGCGCCTAGCCCTATGCGCGGCCAGTTACAGCGGCCCGCGTATTGATCCCCGCGGAGCACCCCGCCACAGGTTGGCCCGCCACGCACGCCGCTCCGCTCCCCGGATCAATACGCCGCGCGACACGAAGGCGAAGGCCGCCGCCACCCGCCCTAATTGGGGATAGGTGGGGCAGGACAGCGCGGCGCGGGGGCGTGGGGGAGGGGGTGGGGGCAGCGAGTCATTTCGCTTATTGCTCGACGCTGACAGCCGTACACGTGGCAACACCACTGCCACCGTCCGGACCCGGAGGCTTCGCGAGCGGCACTCCGCCAGCGCAGCTCGGTAGTGCGGCTGAATGCGCTCGTTTCTGCACTGGCACTGAACGAGGGTGGTTTGAATCGTTCTCGGAATCACCACGAGAGGTTCAGTGTGTCCTTGTAACTACGTTTGACTCTGACGATTAGAACGCATATCAAGGTATACTGTATATAAGTCGGTCATTATTTTCGCTTACTATTATCTACTGTAGACAACGTTCCATTAGAATTACTGACAGCCTTGGGAGATCCAGTCCTGACAAAACTCTACCATCTGGTGAGCAAGATGCATGAGACAAGCGAAATACCCTCAGATTTCAAGAACATAATAATTCCAATCCCAAAGAAAGCAGGTGTTGACAGATGTGAAAATTGGCGAACCAGCAGTTTAATGAGGCAGAGCTGCAAAATACTAACGCGAATTCCGTACAGACGAATGGAAAAACTGGTAGAAGCCGACCTTGGGGAAGATCAGTTCAGATTCCGTAGAAATGTAGGAACACATGAGGCAATACTGACCCTACGATTTATCTTAGAAGAAAGATTAAGGAAAGGCAAACCTACGTTTCTGGCATTTGTAGACTTAGAGAAAGCTTTTGACAATGTTGATTGGAATACTCTCTTTCAAATTCTAAAGGTGGCAGGGGTAAAATATAGGGAGCCAAAGGCTATTTACAATTTGTACAGAAACCAGATGGCAGTTATAAGAGTCGAGGGGTATGAAAGTGAAGCAGTGGTTGGGAAGGCAGTGAGACAGGGTTGTAGCCTATCCCCGATGTTATTCAATCTGTATACTGAGCAAGCAGTAAAGGAAACAAATGAAAATCCATGGAGAAGAAATAAAAACTTTGAGGTTCGCCGATGACATTGTAATTCTGTCAGAGACAGCAAAGGACTTGGAAGAGCAGCTGAACGGAATGGACAGTGTCTTGAAAGGAGGATATAAGATGAACAACAAAAGCAAAACGAGGACAATGGAATGTAGTGGAATTAAGTTGGGTGATGTTGAGGGTATTAGATTAGGAAATGAGACACTTAAAGTAGTAAAGGAGTTTTGCTATTTGGGGAGCAAAATAAATGATGATGGTCGAAGTAGAGAAGATATAAAATGTAGACTGGCAATGGCAAGGAATGCGTTTCTGAAGAAGAGAAATTTGTTATCATCCAGTATAGATTTAAATGTCAGGAAGTCGTTTCTGAAAGTATTTGTATGGAGTGTAGCCATGTATGGAAGTGAAACATGGACGATACATAGTTTAGACAAGAAGAGAATAGAAGCTTTCGAAATGTGGTGCTACAGAAGAATGCTGAAGATTAGGTGGATAGATCACATAACTAATGAGGAGGTACTGAATAGAATTGGGGAGAAGAGTTTGTGGAACAACTTGACTAGAAGAAGGGATCGGTTGGTAGGACATGTTCTGAGACATCGAGGGACCACCAATTTAGTATTGGAGGGCAGCGTGGAGGGAGACCAAGAGATGAATACACTAAGCAGATTCAGAAGGATGTAGGTTGCAGTAGGTACCGGGAGATGAAGAAGCTTGCACTGGATAGAGTAGCATGGAGAACTGCATCAAACCAGTCTCAGGAGTGAAGACCATAACAACAACAACATTACCTACTATTAACATCGTAAACCTAATATCACACTAAACCGTACACAGTAATTTAAGCATGTTCGTTTATAATATTATATTACTATAAAAGAAGCAATACTTCTGATGTTTCTTTTTTCATTTTGTTTTAAAACAGTCCAACAGAAAAACAAGATTGATATTGTGCTTCATCATTTAAAGAATGTTGTTTTGCTTACTGCCATATTGTGGCTCTTTGATTTAACATCTGTTCAAAATGTTGCGTGATTCAAGTAAGATTCTTTTAACCACATTTTAATAATCACGACTCGTCACATGTTTTACTACTGTTAGATGAAATGTCATTACAGACGTCTATAATATATCGATGATATGAACGCCATTTGTTTAGAATATTGACGTTTATATCCAACCTTGACTGCAGCAAGGATCCTACATTTTTTGGATGTAGATCTTCATGTTCTTGTGATCTTCTACAGTACTGCCTTCGACAGTGTGTTTGTAATAGATACCTCTGTACGCCTCAACTTACTAGTTGATATCTGTGAGTGGTCTGGTATACTCTATTGGATTTTTTTGGGTTATAGTATTTTGAAGGTTATTATAGCGCAAGTAAGTACTGGGTATACATTGTCCCCTATTTGAAGGTAATGAATTTTTGATCCGTCGATGTACTGCCTTGTAAGCGCTTTCCGGACGATCATTCTTCACACATGCGTTTCCTTATTCTTACAAACTTGTCTGTGTAAACTCCATGTATTTTTCTGTTTCTTTATTTTGTATTCCTCTTTGATAATGGATGCTATAACTGAATAACTGCGAATAAGGTTTAACCACAACCAGCAACGGCTATTGGTTTGCCATCATACAGCGACGCACTGCGACTGTATTGCACTGTCCACTAATTCCTATGTGCACTGGCTGAGTTGAAAGTGTAAACATAAAGTTGAAGTACTGAACCGAACAAATGTCACTTGAAAGTCAATGTTGAGCAGATCACCGAAAAAGCTCAGAGTCCCCAGCACTACTGCGCAAATCATCTTTCTATTAAAGTAGTTTTTCTTTAATGCTCCCGCTACTTTTACGATATTAATTAATCTTGTAGTTAAATTTGCCGATTTTTTTCAGCAGGAAATACACATTCCGGCTATAGTTAAAAATATTAAGGGTGTCACAATTTTTGTTTAATTTTTTGATAGATCTCTGGAGAACTACCCATTGACCCTTCGTTGTTCATGTGATACTCGTTGGACTGTTGCACGTAAACACGTTCCACGTCATTGCTCTTGGAAGAGAGCAGTGGCACTGACATGGCTCTGTTGTTGTTCCCACGCAGTGTTTTTCGAAGCTGGAGAAACTCGAGATTCGAGCAGTGATTAAGTACTTCGTAAAAAAAGGTATGAAAGCAAAGGACATTCGTGCCAATTTCCAGAATATAATGGGGGACTTCCCCTTCCTTCATATTCAACTGTTGCCAAGTGGACAAATGAATCTAAATTTAGTCGGGCTCAGATGATGATCCGTGCAGTGGTCGGCCAAGACGTGTCACTAATCCAGAAATCATTGCAAAAGCGCACAATATGATCATGGAGGGTCGCCGATTGAAAGTGCGTAAAATTGCTCACCCTTGCCAGATGTCATCTGAAAGGGTGTATCACATTTTAAATGAAGAATTAGAAATGAAATTTAACATTCGATGATGCCACTATGGCTGCAGTACATTAGGACTTTGTTTTTATCAAACAGATCTGACGATGGTCATTAAAGACCGAAACCGGTAATCTGTTAACAAAAAGTTTGTGACCATAGACGTAAATTAAAGGAAAATTATCTGCAAGATGGGTGCCGCGACTCTTGACGCTGGGTCAAAAACGCACGAGAATGGACATATCGTAACAATGTTTGGTCCGTTTGAGGAGAAACGAACAAGACTTTTTGCACCGACTTGTGACCACAGATGAAACGTTGGTGCATTACTATACCCCAGAGACAAAACAACAGCCAAAGCAGTGGAAACATGCTGATTCTCCACCACCAAAGAAAGCAAGGACAATTCCTTTGGCGGGAAAGGCCATGGCATCAGTGTTCTTGGATGCGAAGGGGCTTCTGTTTGTTGATTATCTCCCCACTGGGCAAACAATTACTGAATAATACTATGCTAACCTCCTTGACAAACTGCAACAAAAGACAAGCGAAAAAGGGCCAGGTTTAGCGTGGATGAAAGTCATCTTCCATCAAGATAATGCGCGCCCACACACATGTGCCGTCGCCATGGCAGAATTACACAAACTAAGATATGAATTGTTGCCGCACCCGCCTTATTCACCTGATACGGCTGCGTCAGACTCCCATCTCTTCCCAAAACTGAAAATTTTTCTTGTTGGACGAAGATTCACGTCAAAGAAAGAACCGATAGCCGGAGTTGACAACTATTTTGCAGGCCTAGAGGAAACTCATTTTCGAGATGGGATCAAGGCACTGGAACATCGTTGGACCAAGTGCAATAATCTACAAGGAGACTGCATTGAAAAATATAAAAAGTTCAGTGGTATAAGTACTTCTTTTTCTATTCCGTTCCGAGAACTTTTCAAACCACCCTCGTAGTTTTTGCTGAAACGACGGGTTTACGGTTATTCGGAGGGTCCAGAAAAATGTAGACTCTCTTTGATAGCCAACGTTAATAGAACAAAATAGCATACCTGAACCGTGATTTATTTTCAAAGTTCTTAAGAATTTATGTTATTTACTAGCGATTCATCAAGAATATTAACACATTTAATCACACTATGTAAGCATGGAAGTAGTTGCCAGGGAGTAACTGATGAAATCATAACCAAATTCCTTTTAACAAATGGGAATTTTATTCACTTTAATAGTGCCTAAAAGCATTTTTTAAAAAATGGTTCAAATGGCTCTGAGCACTATGGGACTCAACTGCTGTGGTCATAAGTCCCCTAGAACTTAGAACTACTTAAACCTAACTAACCTAAGGACAGCACACAACACCCAGCCATCACGAGGCAGAGAAAATCCCTGACCCCGCCGGGAATCGAACCCGGGAACTCGGGCGTGGGAAGCGAGAACGCTACCGCACGCATTTTTTAAAGAAACAGATTTAAAATTATAATCAGAAAGCACCCTCTAAATATCAATGTTACAATTTATTCAGAGGCAGAAAGAAACAAGTTTTGACTGTATGAGCTTTCGGGCTGAGAACCTTGCCGCTTCCTTTTGACACGGCCGTAGTTACGACCGCTCACAACAGCCTCTGAAAGACTCCACTGGTGCAAATCTGTAACACACCAGATAACTTTAAACTAAGAGTTTTAACAATTTACACAAGCAGACAACCTATGCCCCCCTCCCCCCCATAGGAGGGATGGAAATGGTACGAAACACTAACATTTAAAATATTAACCTTGCCACCGAAGGTGCAACTTGATTTTAACTTCTAAGAAAAGTCTTCAAAGTCTTACGGTGAAAGGGTGGCAACTTTTTATACTAAAATGATCTTTTAAATAAAAGCCCATGAAATGCAATCTTATATAAAATTCTACAAGGTTGGCCAAACAATAGTTAAGATGCTCTACAGTACACAGATACCGCCTCTCAAGATCATAGGCAATAATATCAAAGTTCCAAAGATCAAAATATATTTCAGGTATTAGGCCGTTACACTCCAAGCAATAAATTCGTTAATACACCAAATCCGACAAACATGACAGAGGCGGCTACTAACGTACGGTAGATTGATAGGGAGATTACCGAACAACCCGAACCGCATGTTGCTCTAACCCGCCCCTACGCCAAAAGGGAAAAACGGACCACCCAATTTATAAACAACCACCTTCCCGCGGGTGGGAAAAAGGAGAAGAATGGTGGGACGACCCCAAAGCAAAACGGCTGGTGACCTCACCAAGAAAACAAGTAGAATTTAACAAGAGTAAATCAAACAATATATCACCAGTCACTTAACTTCTAATGAACTGCGATTTCTGGAGAACACCTGGCGCAGCACCCCCAAAAAGCTCTCCCGAACCGTCCGCTGCCAGCCGCTTCAACGGACGCAGGAAGGCGCGCTGATCTCCCGTCTCACGGCGTCGCAGCTCGCACCGGCCAGACCGATGACGTGGGTTGACTCCTGTCGCTCTCGTGTAAGCCGCGAAGCCACTACCCCTCGCTATACGGCGCGGCCCACTGGACTCACGTGGCGACCTCACATGCGCCGACGCTCAAGACGGACAAGTCATCTTGTGTCTCAGTGCGCGACCGACCAACCGATCGATCAACCGCCAATGACCGCTGCCTGAGCAAACTCGAGCAGACTGGCGGCCTAACGCGCAGACTCAGATGCAGGAACTAAGCCCCGACCGGGTGACCACTCGCTGAGGTCTCTTACTGGCGGAGTGGAAAGTCTCTCATTTTGACGGCTTTAAAGGTTGATTCGGATCGACAGACATACTAGCACTCCGAACGACAGACACACTAACTGCCTCACAAATGCGGACCAGAGACAGACTAGCAAGCTGGGGACGAGAGACTGACCCAGACTGACTCCCTGGCGAGCTCATAGCGCCCCTTAAATGCACGTGAACAGACAACCTTTCCCATTTCCCACCAGAGCGAGACACCAAAGCTACGATTGCCACAGCGGCGCCACCACCAGAAACGGAGGGCGACTGCTTCACACTACGCGCTGCGGCGCGCTCTTCAAAATAGCAAGGGGAAGGTTACTTTATGTGTTCAAAGAGACCCGCATTAGCAGCCAAACAACGTCGATGCCGCTGGACTGTTGACCCAACTACGGCTGTCGATGTTGCCGGTGTGACAACCGCACGGGACGCCTCGATGGTTTTTCGTAGCACGTTCACTGTAGCTGCCTTCAGTTGATATTCATTTTTCAAGATCGGCCATACACTTAACACCACCTCTTGCACCTCTCTATCATCCAGGTAGATTTTCATCCAAGTAAGCTCTGACATCTCTGTGGCAGTGTTACCTTGTTCTAGGTAACATCTTTCATTTCCAGAGACCTCTTGGCCAGCAGGTATATAGGTGTTTGCAGCATATGAAGTACCCATCACCAGTTACGGTGACCTCCAAAGAAGAATGGATCAATGAAATCGCGCGATGACAGACCACACCACACCACACCACACCACACATGAACACCCGATAGATTAACACGTTTGCCGGCCGGTGTGGCCGAGTGGTTCTAGGCGCTTCAGTCTGGTACCGCGCGACCGCAACGGTCGCCGGTTCGAATCCTGCCTCGGGCATGGATGTGTGTGATGACCTTAGGTTAGTTAGGTTTAAGCAGTTCTAAGTTCTAGGGGACTGATGACCTCAGATGTTAAGTCCCATAATTTAAAAAAAATAAAAAAAATCAACATGTTTGTCCAGGTGAACGTGCGGATTTTCAGGAGCCCTAAACATGCAGTGGGGCAGTTTACAGTACCGTTCAGACCAGGGAAACCATTCATCCTCGCAAAGCGTGCCTTCAAACCACTCGCAATACTCCACCTTTCGATCCGGGCCGTCCTCGTTCGTAGTGCGCAGCGATCTCGGAATGTACGCTTTCCACACCACAGCTTTCAGAATTCGTCGTATGCTTGATCGGCTTTCCCCACTTTCTCTCTTCCAAATACCATTACTTCACTCTTACCTTTATTTATTTGTAATCCATACCTTTTCATTATTTCCTTCCACGCATCAAGCTATAACTGTACGTCTACCTCTTTATCACACCATATTACCATATCATCTGCAAAAATCATCTTTTTGTCTTTTTCTTTTACTATAACTGCCCTATTAATTGCCTCCATCACAACATGAAAAAGTGCGGGAGATAGAATACTTCCTTGCTTAAGTCCTTGTCTTATTTCCAAGTATCCAAAGTTCCCCAATGGTGTTCTAATTCTACAATTTTGTCCTCTGTACATTGTCTTTATTACATTAATGTATCCATCTTCTATATCTATCTTCTTCATTTCTTCCCAGAGTCTTTCCCTGTCAACTGAGTCATATGGCTTTTCTATGTCTATAAACACCATTATCACCCTTTTGTTATACTCCCAACTTTTTCCCATCAGTTGATGGATAGAAAATATCAGGTCGATCGTCTTTCTTCCTTTCCTAAACCCATGCTGTTCTTCACTCAGCTCCTTTTCTATCTTTTCACTTATTCGATTTAGTAAAATTCTTTCAAAAATTCTTGGCCGTATGACTCATGAGGGTTATTCCTCTGTAGTTTTTACAAAGTATTTTATTGCCTTTTCTGAAGATGGGAACAATGTCTCCTCTCCTCGAATCGTCAGGTATTGTACTATTTCTCCACACACTTGATAGTATTCTATACAGCCACTGCATTCCCCCTGGACCTGCTGCTTATCATGTCCACTGATACTTCATCAGGTCCTGGGGCTTTCTCCCCATTCATCTTCTTCACAGCTATTTCCATTTCTTCTAGTGTAATTTGTCCTAATTCTGGTTCCCAACTTCTCTCAATTTCTCCATTATTTGTTATTTCGTCGTGTACCTGCTCCTCAGCTTTTAACAGTTTCTTAAAATGTTCTTTCCAGAGATCTTTCATATTCCCTGGATCTTCAATCACGGTGCTGTCTTCTGTTTCCATATTTACTGGTACTTCAGAAGCCTTCCTTTTATTTTTCACCATTTTATAGAAATTTTCCTATTGCTCTTCACATCTTCTTCACGTTTTTTTGTAAACCCTTCGCTCGCCTTTTTCTTTGCTGTTTCCACTATTTCTTTGCGCTTCTTCTTTTCCTCACTATATCTTTTATGGCCTTCGTCATTTTTAGTTATCCACCACTTTCTCCCTGCTCCATTTTTTTTCTTGTAACTGCTTTGATTTTGGTATCATCCCACCAACCTGCCTGTATTACTTTCTCCTTTCAGATGTTCTACCACATACTTTTTGTGCTGCTTCGACTAAAGTGTCTTTCTTCTACATCGCACAAACCTTGTTTTGAAAATTTTTATGTGATTAGCTCTCTGTACTTCTCGGCACTGTCACTCTCCTTCAGTTTCCAATCCCGTATCCTCATCACTTCCTTCTGTTTTCCAGACACTGATTCATTTTCCATTGTCCCACCAGTAATCTACGGTCTCCATTTGCACTCACACTTGGAATTACCTTCACATTTGTTACTTTCTCTCCCCATTCCGTATCTACTAGAATATAATTAATTACACTCTTGGTTCTTCCATCCCAACTGTATCTGGTGATAACATGACTTTCTCTCTTCATAAACCAGCTGTTTGCTATGTTCATTCCATTCCTCTGGCACAAATCCAGGAGTCTTTCCACTTCTCCATTTCTGCCTCCATATCCAAAACTTCCAAACACTTGCTCAGATCCCTTTCTGTCTTTGCCTACCTGTGCATTAAAATCTCCCATCACTATATTAGCACTCTCTACATGGTTTTCTTTTTTTATATATAAAAAATATTCATATGATGCGGGCTATAAATTGAAAGTAACAGCATATGCAGAAGGACATGGAAACAGAGCAGCTGAGCGACATTTCGGTCCTCCACCAACATGGAAAGAACATCCGCAATTGGCGGGCTAATAAAGAAGAACTGAAGAAAATGAGGAAGACTAAATATTCAGATAGAAGACTGAATGCAGAATGGCTAGAAAATGACGTATTGAAATGGATTCAAGGACACCGTCAAAATACCGCAAGAGTATGAAGAGAAAATATTATCTTTCCATCGCTTTATTATTCAACATCGAAAGAAAACCATTGTGTACCTAAGCGAAATAGCGATTATAGACCAAGTTCCTCTGACATTTCACGTGCCGAGTAACAGTACTGTTGCCACGAAGGTGCTAAAACCGTAATTATAGAAACAGGTGGACATGAAAAACTGCACTACGCCGTTGTTTCATGTTGTGCTGACGGTATTAAACTTAATCCAATGATATTTTTCAAGCGCGAAACAGTGCCAAACCTTCTGAAATACCGTCAAGTGTTATTGTTCAAGTAGATGACGTGGATTGGACGGATGAGGCTGGTATGAAAGTATAGATTAACAGAGTGTGGGAGAGAGGGAAAGGTGCTTTATTGAAGAAGAGTGCTCTTTTTGTGCTAGACCAGTTTAGCAGTCATTTGAAAAATTCTGCGTAAGAGAAATTAAGGCAGAATTCCCTGTTATTCCGGGAGGAATTACTTCACAATTGCAACCTCTTTGATGTCTCGATAAATAAACCATTTAATGTGTATACGAGAGAGGAATGGAACAAATGGTTTGGTGAATAAAATCCAACATGAATTCACGTTGAAGGGCGCTTTAAAACGACCTACAGTCATACAAGTATGTCGGTGGATTAAACAGTAGTTGTCTAGAGTAAGAGAAGACATTGTTGTTAATCTTTGAACAATTGCGGGATGAGTAATGCTTTCGATGGCAGTGATGACCATCTCATATACCGGGTGATCAAAAAGACAGTATAAATTTGAAAACTAAATAAACCACGGAATAATGTATATAGAGAGGTAAAAACTGACACTCATGCTTGGAATGACATGGAGTTTTATCACAACAACAAAAAACATAGTATTTCTAGACGTGGGAAAGATCTCTTGCACGCATCTTTTAGAGATGATCGAGAGCTCACCGCCACTTTCGTCATGCTTGGCCTCCCAGGTCCCCAGACCTCAGTCCGTGCGATTATTGGCTTTGGTGTTACCTGAAGTCGTAAGTGTATCGTGATCGACCGACATCTCTAGGGATGCTGAAAGACAACATCCGACACCAGTGCCTCACCATAACTCCGGACATGCTTTACAGTGCTGTTCACAACATTATTCCTCGACTACAGCTATTGTTGAGGAGTGATGGTGGACATATAGAGCATTTCCTGTAAATAACATCATCTTTGCTTTGTCTTACTTTGTTATGCTAATTACTGCAATTCTGATTAGATGAAGCGCCATCTGTCGGACATTTTTTGAACGTTTGTATATTTTTGGTTCTAATAAAATCCCATGTCATTCCAACCATGTGTGTCAATTTGTACCTCTCTATCTACATTATTCCGTGATTTATTCAGTTTTCAAATTTATACTGACGTTTGATCACCCAGTATATGACGAGGACAACGATGAAGAAGAAAAAGAAGCGGAAGAAGAAAGTTCACATGACGATTTTCAGGGATTTTAAAGGTCAGTTTGGTTTTAAAAATAAGAATATTTTTGATCTGAGTTAGCAATCTAATAATAAGATATAATAATAAATCTAATAACAACAATGGTAAAATTGTCATCTAAAAAATGGCTTAAAAATTAAGGTGGGTCTTTGTAGCGTTTTTCAGTCCATAAAATATGGTATTCAAATTGTAAACGGCACAAAATAGTGAAATTATAAAATGGAATGAAGGGGGATTGAGTGCAGCCAAAGAAGGTAAGAGAGGGCGGAGGAGGAAGAGTGGAGGCGTAGTGGCAGCGATGCAATGGGTTTAACAAGAGAGGGTCTCATACCAAAATTGCAAAAAGTCAGTAATGAAAAATAAACCTTCTGTTAAGATATCAGAATGGATACGTAAAACTGTAAAAGGGTTTAAAATAGTCGATCACAAAAGTGGAAATAACGGAGTGAAATTTGAATTGTTGTTGTTGTTGTTATTTTCGGTCCAGACACTAGTTTGATGCAGCTCTCCGTGCTACTCTGTGCTGAATTATTATCTGAAGATACTCAAAGTTCGAACCCTTGGAAGTCTTGAGTTCTTACTGTGAACGTCTACAAACAAAATTCTATAAAAAGTATTTTCAGCTACAGTATTAGAAATATAAGTCTAGAACAATGAATGTATAAACAGTAAGACGGGTTCCTGATGCACCTACTTAGGTAAATTCTAAAATTATGTAAAATTATTGCGTTTTCCACTTACTGAAAATATTACGTGATGCATATTTACTTTTTACTCTGTTTTAGACCTGAAGATGATCCAGAGCGATCGAAACATAAAATGTAATTAAACATATGCAACTGAGACAGAACAGTAAATGAGAATTATCTGAATTATCCAAACAGATGGCGAATCTCTCAGGACGATTGTGTCGACCGAGCAGGATAGCGCAGTTGTTAGCTCACTGGACTCGAGGTTCAAACCCGCGTCCGGTCATCCTGAACTAGGTTTTCTGTGACTGCCTTAAATCGTTTAAGGCGAATACCGCGATGGTTAATTCAAAAGGGAGTGCCCCTTCCCTTCTACACCCTTCCATTACCCAAGCTTGTCTTCCCTCTCTAATGATCTCGTTGTCGGCGGGACGTTAATATTAATTGCTGCAGAGTGTCTCCAGTAACGCTCTTCTGACTTTAAACACTTTCGCTGGCCACCGAACTCCCCAGACATGGTTATTATTGAGCATAGCTGGGATGCCTTGCTACGTCCTGTTCAGAAACCATCTTCACCCCTTCGTACACTCAAGGATTTATGGACAGCCCTGCAGGATTTATGGTGTCAGTTCTCTCCACCACTTCTTCAGAGATTATTCGAGTCCATACCAAGTCGTGTTGCGGTACATCTGCATACTCGCTGGGGCCCTACACGATATTAGGCAAGTGTGCCAGTTTCTTTGGCTCTACAGTGTATGAGCCCAAACCCTCGCACGATATCCTACAACGGATGCTAATATACATTACTGGCCATTAAAATCGCTACATGACGAAGATGATGTGCTACAGACGCGAAATTTTATCGACAGGAAGAAGATGCTGTGATATGCAAATGATTAGCTTTCCAGAGCATTCACACAAGGTTGGCGCCGGTGGCTACACCTACAACGTGCTGACATGAGGAAAGTTTCCAACTGATTTCTTATACACAATCAGCAGTTGACCGGCGTTGCCTGGTGAAACGTTGTTGTGATGCCTCGTGTAAGGAGGAGAAATGCGTACCATCATTTTTCCGACTTTGATAAATGTTGGATTGCGGTTGCGATTGCGGTTTATCGTATCGCGACATTGCTGCTCGCCTTGGTCGAAATACAATGACTGTTAGCAGAATATGGAATTTGTGGGTTCAGGAGGGTAATACGGAACGCCGTGCTGGATCCCAACGGTCTCGTATCACTAGCAGTCGAGATGACACGCATCTCATCCGCATGGCTGTAACGGATCGTGCAGCCACGTCTCGATCCCTGAGTCAACAGATGGGGACGTTTGTAAGACGACAACCATCTGCACGAACAGTTCGACGACGTTTGCAGCAGCACGGACTATCAGCTCGGAGACAATGGCTCCGGTTACCCCTGACGCTGCATCACAGACAGGAGCGCCTGCGATGGTGTACTCAACGACGAACCTGGGTGCACGAATGGCAAAACGTCATTTTTTCGGATGAATCCAGATTCTGTTCACAGCATCATGATGGTCGCATCCGTGTTTGGCGACATCGCGGTGAACGCACATTCGCAACGTGTATTCGTCATCGCCATGCTGGCGTATCACCCGGCGTGATGGTATGGGGTGCCATTGGTTACATGTCTGAGTCACCTCTTGTTCGCATTGACGCCACTTTGGACGTTACATTTCATATGTGTTACGATCCGTGGCTCTACCCTTCATTCTGTCCCTTCGAAACCCTACAGTTCAGCAGGATAATGCACGACCGCATGTTGCAGGTCCTGTACGGGCCTTTCTGGATACAGAAAACGTTCGACTGCTGCCCTGGTCAGCACATTCTCCAGATCTCTCACCAACTGAAACGTCTGGTCAATGGCGGCCGAGCAACTGGCTCGTCACAATACTCTAGTCACTACTCATGTGAACTGTGGTATTGTGTTGAATCTGCATGGGCAGCTGTACCTGTACACGCCATACAAGCTCTGTTTGACTCAATGCTCAAGCGTATCAAGGCCGTTATTACGGCCAGAGGTGGTTGTTCTAGGTACTGATTTCTCATGATCTCTGTACCCAAATTGCGTGAAAATGTAATCACATGTCAGTTCTAGTATAATATATTGTCCAATGAATACCCGTTTATCATCTGCATTTCTTCTTGGTGCAGTAATTTTAATGGCCAGTAGTGTATGAAAACCAGTTAAAAATTCACAGGACAGAAACTACGTGGCGACTGTTTCCACGCTCGCTGAATACGCTCTTTGTACTCGTTCATAACTGTTGTTTTATGGACGCCGGCGTAGTTTATTAATGCAGAAGTTTCTTCATCGCTGAGCATCTTTTATTCACCTTACGAGCGCCATGCACCGCCAGTGTTTGCTGTAATTCCCTACAGGCGGGCCAGGGCTCTCGTTCACAACATTATCTTCAATTATTAACGGTTTAATTACAGAGTTTATCCAGACAACTGAAATTCTTCTCAATGAAAAAAATTTTTAGACAATTTCCGCAAGTTAACTTCTTTTTCCCCCAGTCACTGATTTGTGATGCACAACAAGGGGAGAAAATTTTAGTGGATGGACAGAAATCGTGAAGGCAGTCTAACAAGTTCCAGATTGGCGCTCACTCCCTTTCTTTCTATACGCGAATCGGTTACCACTTAGCATTCGTCAGTCACAATTGCTACTTTTAGCGTTATAATAAATCCCATTAGAGAGAAAGCGATAGAAGAGACTATTAATGATATTTTTCAAAGAGTTATTAAGTGGTTCTCTGAAAATGGACTGTTCCTTAGTTTTACGAAAACACTATACTCAGTTCTGTACAAAAAAGTCATACCGGCCGTTGATGTAGCACGTGAACATACACTATGTGATCAAAAGTATCCGGACACCCCCAAAACATACGTTTTTCATATTAAATGCATTTTGCTGCCAGCTACTGCCAGGTCCTCCATATCAGCGATCTCAGTAGTCATTAGACATCGTGAGAGAGCAGAATGGGGCGCTCTGCGGAACTCATGGACTTCGAACGTGGTCAGCTGATCGGGTGTCACTTGTGTCATACGTCTGTACGCGACATTTCCACACTCCTGAGCATCCCTAGGTCCACTGTTTCCGATGTGATAGTAAAGTGGAAACGTGAAGGGACACATACAGCACAAAAGCGTACAGGCCGACCCAGTCTGTTGACTGACAGAGACCGCCGACAGTTGAAGAGGGTCGTAATATGTAATAGGCAGACATCTATCCAGACCATCAGACATTAATTTCAAACTGCATCAGGATCAACTGCAAGTACTATGACAGTCAGGCGGGAGGTAAGAAAACTTGGATTCCATGTTCGAGCGGCTAATCATAAGCCACACGTCACGCCGGTAAATGCCTAACGACGCCTCGCTTGATGTAAGGAGCGTAAACATTGGACGATTGAACTGTGGAGAAACGATGTATAGAGTGACGAATCACGGTATAGAATGTGGCGATCCGATGGCGGGGTGTGGGTATGGCGAATGCCCGGTGAACGTCATCTGCCAGCGTGTGTACTGCCAACAATAAAATTCGGAGGCAGTGGTGTTATGGTGTGGTCGTGTTTTTCATGTAGGAGGCTTGCACCCCTTGTTGTTTTGCGTGGCACTACCACAACACAGGCCTAAATTGATGTTTTAAGCACCACCTGCGAGAGTGGAAGCGGTCAATAAGGCTAAGGGTGGGCCAACGACATATTGAATTCCAGTATTACCGATGGAGGGTGCGACAAACTTGAAAGTCATTTTCAGCCAGGTGTCCGGATACTTTTGATCACATAGTGTAAGTCAGTGAAGAGAGCAGAATTCTCCAAATTTCTGGGTGTGCATTCTGTTGAAAACTTGTACTTGCGGAAGCTTATTGCTGAGCTACATTTTCTCTTCGTATAATTGCTGGCCATTGAAACTAAGGAACCAAACTCACATATTCTGCATATTTCCACTCTTTAACGTGTTACGGAGTAATTTTCTGGGGTTACTCATCGCTCAGAAAGTACTGATTGCACTAAGTCGTCAGTAAAACAAAATAAGGTGTTCACCTGCGGTCATGATGTAGCCACATCTTCGAGGAGATAGGCATTTTAACTGCACCGGCACAATCCATAGACTCTCTAATGAAATTCGTCATAAATATTTCATCACATTTTGAGAAGAATACTGACGTCCATATTTAGAGCACTAGCGGAAGAAATGTCCTTCATTACCTACTATCCAAGCTGTAGTGACTCAGAAAGGAGTTCAGTATACACCAACAAAAAAATTTCATAATTTGTCCACACCATCTCTCCTGGCGACTCCTTCTATACCATGGATGAATTTTTAATTAAACTTGTAACTCGTAAAAAATAAATAAAAACTAAAGAGCTTTCTTTTTAAGCGTAGCTGCATGAGTAGGACTAAAAATAATATGTTCAGTAATGTGACCACGTATTCGTGACCATGTATTCGTATCCTGTAAATTTTCAAGTGATGTGCGGAACATCTAGTTAACTAACTTTCCACTAGAGATAGAGCAATTTAATTCTATGAAATCATTTCTTACCATCATCTCTCTCTTCCGTTTTTGTTGACCTGCAAAGACGAAAACTTCCGATTACATTCGTACATCTACAGGTACATCTATACTCCGCAACCCATCTGACGGTGTGTGGCGGAGGGCTCTTGGCACCTCTAACTGACCATCACTTTTCCCTTTTCCATTCGAGAAAGGCTCGTGGGAAGAATGATGGTTGGTAAATCTCCATGTGAGTTCTAATTCCTAAACTATTCTCGTGGTGGTCATGTAAGGTGTCAGGCGAATCCAACACCTTCCGTGAAAACCCTGACATGATAAGCAAATCCAGTAGTATGTCACATAGCTCCGAATAAATCGTGACATTAAATTAACCAAAGTAATACGAGTAACGAGTGAGCAAATGGAATACCACAGATTAACGCAAGAATGCCTAAATGCATGTCATACCTTCCCACCGTAAGACAGACGCAGTTCCGAGGGGAGAAACGAGAACAGAAGCCGGGAGCAGAACCGTGTTAAGCGAGAAGGCCCTACGATAAGGGACAGACACCCACGTTGCCAGGTAACCGACAGAACCACCCCCCAGCCCATGTTAAAAGATAGAGGCCTCCAGAAGAACAGTATAGATCTTACGATAACACTAAAAGGGTCACACCACCCGCAAGTTTTAGCGTGAGACTTTTTCGCATCTCTGTTACGTTGCAAACTTTAAAAAACATTGCCCCACCACGAAAAGTATAACGTTTCTCATTGGATAGACAGAATTTTTGTAGGCAGAGCTTAAGGTTAACATTCAGACCCTGATTGGTCAGATGAAAACATAGCCAGATAGTTTTTTTAAAACCAACTTCGGTAAATTGTAGTAAGGAGAAGTTAGGAGAGAGAGTTGCTTCCGAGACGGCGAGGTGAGCGGAGCTGTGCTGCTCGCCGCCCCCTGACGAACACCGACAAGGTAATGAACGCACGCGATGCCGCATAATAGCGCATGAAGCTTCACTCAGAACTGCAGAAGTCTCATCTGTTACAACCCCTTTTTACGTAATACTAGCGTCGATCGTCAATTAAAGCTCATGGTGTTCACATTTGCCACTTGAAGTAAAAATCTGAAACTCGATGATTTTTCTGTTATATAGTTATTGAGAAGGCACATCAGCCACTGTAATTTACGACAAGTTAGATAAGTAATTAAAGATAATTGAGGGTCACTGTAGACCATTTTGATAGTTTTCTCTTTTGTGAAACTTAATTTAAACCTAGATTATAGATGTGATATGGCATGGGTCATCCTTCGATCCATTGTAGAACTTGGAAACCCTTTCAGGGAATATTCGTTCACATTTTTGTTGAACGCAGTTGGTTTTTACCATCCTGTATTAAAACATTTCCTTTTATCAATAGTGCAATTTATAAACGATGTTTTGTGAGTAGAATAAAAATTCCAATGGTAAACTTGACTGCTTTTTCGACGTTATTTTACCAGCTAACTAAAAATAGGAAAGCCTTGAACCTATTCCACTAAATTTAGTTAGTATTAAGATTCTTTTACAGGGAGTACAGTGGAGCTGACGCTGAAATCATTAAGTATTTGATTATATCATCGCTAGTCTCACTGAGCTCTTCTGAACTCTACATGTCATGTGTGGTCTGGCGTCTCCTTACCAGCAACAGATCCCAAGTTCAAACTAGTCAATTCCCTAAAAAACACGCTCAGAGCGTCGTTGCGCGAAAGTGGTAGGTAGACACGATATAGACAGACGCCACGCAAAATGTTTAGAGTCATACCGCAAGACGCTTCTGCGAGTAAAAACTACACTGATCGTTTAGAACATTACGGCCCTCTACCTAGTAGCCGGTATATTCACCTTTGGCACGGATAACAGCGGCGACACGTCGTTGTTTGCAAGCAATGAGCCCTTAGTAGATTGCTGGAGGGAGTTGCCACGACTTCTGCACACACAAGTCACCTAATGCCCGTAAATTCTGGGGAGGGAGGCGATGAGCTCTGACGCCATGTTTAATCACATCCCAGATGATTTCGATCTGAACCTTCAACATTGCAGTGCATCAGCAATCGTTGGTTAATATATTAAAAAACTGAAAAACCGCCTCGATTGCGAAAAAAGAAACTAGTGTTAAGTGTTAACCCAGGTTTCGGCGTAGATAACTACACCTTCTTCAGAACAACAAAAAAACCCGCAAGTGCCTAAGAAGACCTTTGTCAATGACTAAAAGAACACCATAGCTATACATTTATAGACGAAAAGGAAAACACACAAAGTACATATGTACAAAGTCAAAACCACTACTTAACTTAATGGTGTACGCTCCACCTCACACCGGCCTATGTTCGATGGGCCATGACCCGCCATAAACTGCAGCTACAAACTGTCGGTGTAAGTGAGCGACTATTTGTAGCTGCAGTTTATGGTGGGTCATGGCCCATCGAACATAGGCCGGTGTGAGGTGGAGCGTACACCATTCAGTTAAGTAGTTCAAATGGCTCTGAGCACTATGGGGCTTAACATCTGTGGTCATCAGTCCCCTAGACTTACTACTTAAACCTAACCAACCTAAGGACATCACACACGTCCATGCCCGAGGCAGGATTCGAACCTGCGACCGGAGCGGTCACGCGGTTCCAGACTGAAGCGCCTAGAACCGCACGGCCACACCGGCCGACTCGTTAAGTAGTGGTTTTGACTTTGTACATATGTACTGTTTGTGTTTTCTTTTTCGTCTATAAATGTATAGCTATGGTGTTCTTTTAATCATTGACAAACGTCTTCTTAGGCACTTGTGGGTTTTACTGTTGTTCTGAAGAAGGTGTAGTTATCTACGCCGAAACCTGGGTTAACACTTAACACTAGGCAATCGAGGCGGGTTTTTAGTTTTTTAATAGATTTCGATCGGGTTCAGATTTGGCGAGTTGGGGGGTCCAGCACATCAACTGGAACTCGCCACTGTGTTTATCGAACCACTCCACACTCCTGGCCTTGTGACATGCCCCGAGTGTCTGACACAGGCGTCGAAAGCATCCGCCACAGTTTCACAAGGAGTCCGCAGAAATCCGTTCGCCGTGCAGCTCGACAGCTCAACACGCCCCCGATGTCAGTCTGGCCTGTATTGCGTCGACGTTTACACGTGAGACCATACAAAATTCAGCTACTGCAAGCTCTTAGTGAAGGTCGCAAACAACGAAGTGTGCAGTTCTGTAATTTCGTTCTTGGCAAGATAGAGGATGACACGTGTCTTCCACACTTAGTGATGTGGCAACATTACATTTAAATCGAAAGGTGAACCGTGATAATGTGAGAATATGGGATACAGAATAGTCACATTGAGTTGTACAACATAAGGAGGACTCTCCAAAATTTAATTGGTTTGTGCTGTTTCATGGGAAAACGTGTGTGGTCCATTTTTCTTTGCCGAGAACACTGTTGCAGGAAGCACATATCTCAATATGCTTGAGAATTCTCTTTCCCCACAGTTGGAGACTGATTCGAACGACTTCGTTTAACAAAAGGATGGGGCACCGCCACAGAGGCATCTGGAAGTGTGGGAATTTTTAAATCAAAGGTTTACTGAATGATGGATCGGTCGCACTGGACCAAATGATTCAGCCTAACAATACTGGCGTCCAAGGTCACCGGACCTGACTGTATCTGATTATTTCATGTGGGAGTTTATAAAAGACACTGTTTATATGCCTCCGTTACCAGCAACAATGAATGAACTGAGATATCGCATAACCCTCTCCCCCACCAACCCCCATGAACGATGGACCTTGCCGTTGGTGGGGAGGCTTGCGTGCCTCAGCGATACAGATGGCCGTACCGTAGGTGCAACCACAGCGGAGGGGTATCTGTTGAGAGGCCAGACAAACGTGTGGTTCCTGAAGAGGGGCAGCAGCCTTTTCAGAAGTTGCAGGGCCAACAGTCTGGATGATTGACTGATCTGGCCTTGTAACACTAACCAAAACGGCCTTGCTGTGCTGGTACTGCGAACGGCTGAAAGCATCGGAGCGTGGAATGTTAGATTCCTTAATTGGGCAGGAAGGTTAGAAAATTTTAAAAGGGAAATTGATAGGTCAAAGTTAGATACAGAGGGAAATAGTGAAGTTTGGTGGCAGGAGGAACAAGAGTTCAGGTCAGGTGAATACAAGGTTATAAATACAAAATCGAATAAGGTTAATACAGGCGTAGGTTTAATAACGAATAACAAAAATAGGAGCGCGGGTAAGCTATTACGAACAGCATAGTGAACGCATTATTGTAGCCACGGTTGATACGAAGCTCACGCCTACTACAGTAGTAGAAGTTTATATGGCAACTAGCTCCACAGATGATGAAGAGATTGAAGAAATGTATGATGAGATAAAAGAAATTATTCAGATAGTGAAGGGAGACGAAAATATAATAGTCATGGGTGACTGGAATTCGATAGTAGGAAAAAGAAGAGAAGGAAACGTAGTAGGTGAATATGGAGTGGGAGTAACGAATGAAAGAGGAAGCCGCCTGGCAGAATTTTGCACAGACCACAACTTGATCATAGCTAAAACTTGGTTCAAGAATCATGAAAGAAGGTTGTATACATGGAAGAATCCTCGCGATACTGGAAGGTGCCAGGTAGATTATATAATGGTAAGACAGAGATATAGGAACCAGGTTTTAAACTATAAGATATATCCAGGGGCAGATGTGGACTCTGACCGCAATTTATTGGTTATGAACTGTAGATTAAAACTTAAGCAACTGCAAAAAGGTGGCATTTTAGGGAGATAATACGTGGATAAACTGAAAGAACCAGAGGTTGCAGAGAATTTCAGAGAGAGCGTTAGGGAACGATTGACAAGAACGGGGGAAAGAAATACAGTAGAAGAAGAATGGGCAGCTTTGAGAGACGAAATAGTGAAGGCAGCAGAGGATCAATTAGGTAAAAAGACGAGGGCTAGTAGAAATCCTTGAGTAACAGAAGAGATACTGAATTTAATTGATGAAAGGATAAAATATAAAAAACAATAAATGAATAAGCGCAAAGGAATACAAACGTCTCAAAAATGAGATCGACAGGAAGTGCAAAATGGCTAAGCAGGGATGGCTAAGGACAAATGTAAGGATGTAGAGGCATATATCACTAGGGATAAGATAGATACAGCCCACATGAAAATTAGAGAGACCTTTGGAGAAAAGAGAACTACCTGAGTGAACTTCAAGAGCTCATGCGAGAAACCGATTCTAACAAAGAAGGGAAAGCAGAAAGGTGGAAGGAGTATATACAGGATCTATACAAGGGCGAAGTCTGTGAGGGTAATACTATGGAAATGGAAGAGGACGTAGATGAAGATGAAATTGGAGATATGATACTGCGTGAAGAGTTTGACAGAACACTGAGAGACCTTGGTCGAAACAAGGCCCCGGGAGTAGACAACATTCCATTAGAACTACTGATAGCCTTGGGAGAACGAGCCATGACAAAACACAGCCATCTGGTGAGCAGACCAGCAACCGTAGCAACTCACAAATAATTCGCGGAGGTATGTAATTTAGAGCAAGTAAGGGAAAGACTACTGACGGCCTTGGGAGAGCCAGTCCTGACAAAATTCTACCATGTGGTGAGCAAAATGTATGAGACAGGCGAAATACCCTCAGACTTCAAGAAGAATATAATAACTCCAATTCCGACGAAAGAAGGTGTTGACAGCTGTGAAAATTAACCGAACTATCAGTTTAATAAGTCACGGCTGCAAATTACTGACACGAATTCTGTACAGAGAAATGGAAAAACTGGTAGAAGCCGACCTCGGGTCGAAATTTTGGTACACGCGAGGCAATACTGGCCCTACGACTTATCTTAGAAGAACGATTAAGGAAAGGCAAACCTACTTTTCTACCATTTGTAGACTTAGAGAAAGCGCTTGACAATGTTGACTGGAATACTCTCTCAAATTCTGAAGGTGGTAGGGGTCAAATACAGGGAACGAAAGGCTATTTACAATTTGTGCAGAAACCAGATGGCAGTTATAAGACTCGGTGGGCATGAATCGTTGTGAGACAGGTTTGTAGCCTATACCCAATATTACTCAATATACTGTATACATTGAGCAAGCAGTAAAGGAAACAAAAGAAAAGTTTGGAGTAGGAATTAAAATCCATAGAGAAGAAATAAAAACTTTTGAGGTTTGTCGATGACATTGTAATTCTGTCACAGACCGCAAAGGACCTTGGAAGAGCAGTTGACCGGAATGGACAGTGTCTTGAAAGGAGGATATAAGATGAACATCAACAAAAGCAAAACGAGGATAAAGGAATGTAGTCGAATTTAATCGGGTATTGCTGCGGGAGTTAGATTAGGAAATGAGACGCTTAAAGTAGTAAATGAGTTTTGCTATTTGGGGAACAAAATAATTCACGATGGTCGAAGTAGAGAGGATATAAAATGTAGACTGGCAATGGCAAAGAAAGTGTTTCTGAAGAAGAGAAATTTGTTAACGTCGGGTATAGATTTAAATATCAAGAAGTCCTCTCTGAAAGCATTTGTTTGGAGTGTAACCACGTATGGAAGGGAAGCATGGACGATAAATAGTTTCAACAAGAAGAGAATAGAAGCTTTCGAAATGTGGTGCTACAGAAGAATGCTGCAGATTAGATGGCTAGATCAGGTAAGTAATGAGGAGGTACTGAATAGAATTGGGGAGAAGAGGAGTTTGTGGCACAACTTGACTAGAAGGAGGGATCGGTTGGTAGGACACGTTCTGAGGCATCAAGGGATCACCAATTTAGCATTGGAGGGCAGCATGGAGGGTAAAAACCATAGAGGGAGACCAAGAGACGAATACACTAAGCAGATTCAGGAGGATGTAGGTTGCAGCAGGTGCTGGGAGATGAAGAAGCTCGCACAGAATAGAGTAGCATGGAGAGCTGCATCAAACCAGTCTCTGGACTGAAGACCACAACAACAACAACAACAACAACAACAACAACAAGGCATAACAGCAGCTGTGCAAGCTTTAACTCAAGACAGGCCTGCTGCAGTGTGGGAACAATTTGAATACCGCACTGGCATATGCCGTACATCTCAAAGGGGGCGTATTGAACACCTATGAAATGGTATCAAATCAAAACTTTTTCAGTTTCCCGTTCATCAAAAAACAAAATTCATTGTATATGTTTATTGGTTTCAGAAATATAGACGTGTCAAGTCGGATAATTCTTTTTGGTACACTCTGTACTGTATTTCCCCTTAACCATTTGATGTCATTTTTCTACATTTTCGAGAAAGTTTTGCATCTGGATGTAGAAGGCTCTACGGTGTTACCATATTGGGTGGCGTCATTTGGATACTTCCTAATTTACTACTGATGTACGGTCCTACGTTGACTGAATTGCCATAAAGAAACTGATGAAATTACAATGAAATCCAGACCATTAGCTGCTTAAAGGCACTGATAAATACCAACGGGGACAGTTAAGAACGTGGTCCTCGACCGGGACTCGAACCCGGGATCTCCTGCTTGCGTGGCAACCAATCTCTATCCGACTGAGCTATCGAGGACACAGACGATAGCGTGACTGAAGCAACTTATCTCTGCCACGCTCCCTGTGAGACCCACATTCTCAGCTTACTGTCCACACACTACATTTGTAGTGCCCCTGCCCACTAATTACTCGCGGCAGTCAATTTGCCGATTCCCGTAAGAGTTTGAGCAATGTGAGCGCATCCGCACTGAAGAAGATTATTGGCCAGTAAGACTCATCTATATGAAGATGGTATCTGTTCCTTAGGACATGTCTGACAGAACAGATACCATCTTCATACAAATAAACTGATCAGTGTCAGTTAGATTGCAGGTGGCCACAATGGAGAATCTGTCAGACAAATCGAGCGCAACCTTCAGTTTGTTGGTAATTTTCTGTCGACCACATTGCTCTTGCATTGGTCGGCAACAGCCGGCCGTGTGCGTTCTTCCAGAATTTGTGCTAGTTGAAGGCTTTATATTTTTGTTTTCTGACATTCCCACTTCTATTAAGCATCAATTTCTTATACACCTCTTTCACTTTGGTCATATGTTTCTCAGGAGTTGTCATTTTAGACTATCTATATTCTGTCAGAATTGTTTCTGGTGGTATAATTCGGTCGAGATGCAGCGTACATCTGCTGGAGAGTAAAGGGGTGTCCGGCGCTGTTTCATTTAATAGTGATGGCCTTACCTTACTAGGTGTGGTGGCTCCTCCTACTGTTTGTACGTTGTACAGCGCTTGTGCCTTATTGTATACATCTGTAAGATTTAAACCGCCATTGTCTGTGGACAACGTCAGTGTTTCAATATAGTCAGTGTTTTCAATATATGTCGGCGGCTAACGAAGTGATGGATAGCGGAAGAAATTCTTTTGGTCACATCTTTCTGTCATACGCCTAAATCGCTTACGACAAATTCAAGGATGGTTCCTTCGAAAGGGCATTGCCGATTTCCTTCTCTATCCTTCCCTAACGCAACCTTGTGCTCCGTCTCTGATGACCTCGTTGTCGACGTGACGTTTAACACTAATCTCCTCTTCATTCATGTTGTGGTATTTCGTGATGTTTCGGACCCCCTGTGTCTTACATTAAATTGATTTCTTTAAAGTCATCTACGTCGCTTCGGGGGTTTGTAGACGTTAATATGAATCATCCTCTATGTGACATACGCGGACGCTGGCAAAGCTGCAGGCAAAAAACTAGTCCTACATTTAAACACCTCAAAAAAAGTTTTCCGTCACCTCGGTTCCGAGAGTTCCGGAACCAGTGATCAAAATAAACATCATTTCCGCCCTTTTTATTGCTCATGAAAACCACACATCGCATGTTGTACCACCACTCAGCGAGACCTTCAGAGGTGGTGGTCCAGATTGCTGTACACACCGGTACCTCTAATACCCAGTAGCACGTCCTCTTGCATTGATGCATGCCTGTATTCGTCGTGGCATACTATCCACAAGTTCATCAAGGAACTGTTGCTCCAGATTGTCTCACTCTTCAATGGCGATTCGGCGTAGGTCCCACAGAGTAGAATGATCATATAAAGTTGATCGTCGGTAAAGCAGATGCCAGACTGAGATTCACTGGAAGAATCCTAAGTAAATGCAATCCGAAAACAAAGGAAGTAGGTTACAGTATACTTGTTCGCCGACTGCTTGAATACTGCTCAGCAATGTGGGATCCGTACCAGATAGGGTTGATAGAAGAGATAGAGAAGATCCAACAGAGAGCAGCGTGCTTCGTTACAGGGTCATTTAGTAATCGCGAAAGCGTTACGGAGATGACAGATAAACTCCAGTGGAAGACTCTGCAGGAGAGACGCTCAGTAGCTCGGTACCGGCTTTTGTTGAAGTTTAGAGAACGTACCTTCACCGAGGAGTCAAGCAGTATATTGCTCCCTCCTACGTATATCTCGCGAAGAGACCATGAGGATAAAATCAGAGAGATTAGAGCCCACACAGAGGCATACCGACAATCCTTCTTTCCACGAACAATACGAGACTAGTATAGAAGGGAGAACCGATAGAGGTACTCAAGGTACCCTCCGCCACACACCGTCAGGTGGCTTGCGGAGTATGGATGTAGATGTAGATGGTTAGTGGGTCACATCGTCCATAAACAGACCTTTTCAATCTATGCCACGCATGTTCGATAGGGTTCATGTCTGGAGAACATGCTGGCCACTCTAGTCGAGCGATGTTGTTATCCGGAAGGAGGTCATTCACAAGATGTGCACCATGGGGGCGCTGATTGTCGTCCATGAAGACGAATGCCTCGCCAATATGCTGCCGATATGGTTGCACTATCGGCCGGAGGATGGCATTCACGTATCGTACAGCCGTTACGGCGCCTTCCGTGACCACCAGCAGTGTATGTCGGCCCCACATATAGCCATCCCAAAACAGCAGGGAATCTCCACCTTGCTGCACTCGCTGGACAGTGTGTCTAAGGCGTTCAGCCTGACCGGGTTGCCTCCAAACACGTCTCCGACGATTGTCCGGTTGAAGGTATGTGCAACACTCATCGGTGAAGAGAACGTGATGCCAGTCCTGAGTTGTCCATTCGGAATGTTGTTGGGCTCATCTGTACCGCCCTGCATGGTGTCATGGTTGCAAAGATCGACCTCCCCATGGACGTCGGGAGTGAAGTTGAGCATCATGCAGCCTATTGCGCACAGTCCTGTGGCTGCACGGAAAGCATTATTCAACATCGTTTCGTTGCTGTCAGGGTTCCTCCGAGCCGTAATCCGTAGGTAGCAGTCATCCGCTGCAGTAGCAGCCCTTGGCCGGCCCGAGCGAGGCATGACTTCGACAGTTCCTGTCTCTCTGTATCTCCTCCATGTCCGAACAACATCGCTTTGGCTCACTCCGAGACGCCTGGACACTTCTCTTGTTGAGAGCCCTTCCTGGCGCAAAGTAACAATGCGGGCGCAATCGAACTGCGGTATTGACTGTCTAGGCATGGTTGAACTACAGACAACACGAGCCGTGTACCTCCTTCCTGGTGGAATGACTGGAACTGATCGGCTGTCGGACCCCCTCCGTCTCAGAGGCGCTGCTCATGCATGGTTGTTTACATAGTAGGGTGGGTTTAGTGACATCTCTGGACCGTCAGAGGGACTGCGTCTGTGATAGAATACGCACAGTCAACGTCTATCTTCAGTTGTTCTGGGAACCGGGGCGATGCAAAACCTTTTTTGAATGTGTGTTTACGTCGGCGGCTAACGAAGTGACTGATAGCGGAAGAAATTCTTCTGGCCACATTTTTCCGTCATTTCCCTATATCGCTTAAGAAAAATCCCAGGATGGTTCCCTCGAAAGGGCACGACTGATATTCTTCTCCATCCTTTCCTAACGCGTGCTTGTGCTCAGTCTCTAATGACCTCGTTGTCGACGGGACGTTTAACACTAATCTCCTCTTCCTTCAGGTTGGGGTATTTCGTGATATTTCGGACCCCCTGTGTCTTACATTAAATTACTTGCCTTAGTGGCATCTACGACGCTTCAGGGGTTTGTAAACGTTAATATGACGTACGCGTATGCTGGCAAAGCTGCCGGCAAAGAAACTAGTCCCACATGTATATATTTATAAAAATCATTGTACGAAGTAAGTATAAGGGACAGTGAAATGAAAACGAGCTATGGTTCAAAAATGGTTCAAATGGCTCTGAGCACTATGGGACTTAACAAAAAAATGGTTCAAATGGCTCTGAGCATTATGGGACTTAACATCTATGGTCATCAGTCCCCTAGAACTTAGAACTACTTAAACCTAACTAACCTAAGTACATCACACACATCCATACCCGAGGCAGGATTCGAACCTGCTACCGTAGCAGTCGCGCGGTTCTGGAATGAAGCGCCTAGAACCGCTCGGCCACCGCGGCCGGCCGAGCTATGGTAAAAAGTAAATAAGTTGCTTATTATTTCAGAAGTGGGGGAGGGGGGGGCAGCCGGCAAACCGGGGTATATGCTCCGAAAGCCAAATTCAGGAGGCGCCAAATTCATATTCTTGAGAAACCTTTTTTCACAAAGCGCCTAGCATCTAGCGCACGTTGGCCAATCGACTATTCATGTGATTTTGAAATTCATCCCTGCTGGTTTTTAGAACATTTTTGAACACATTCTGATTTCTGAACGAATCATAAGTTGATACTTGAATGCGTGAATAGTGTACGTAATGTCTCTGCCAGGAGAATCCCCGTCGCATCTACAAATAAGACTTTCCCGCAGACAAAAGGGGACGGGGCTATACGACCTGAGCCAAATAAACCAGAACGGGTGAATGGCCAATCGCTGTTCGTTTACGTAGTTGATTTGGCGTGCGAGTGATAAGCGTTATTAAAATTATTAGCCAAACCCATAGATTCTGACAAACAGAGTGGAAATAAACGACTAACAGGAATAACACTTAAGAAAGATTACATATTGTATTCTCAGTGTATCCAAAAAACGAAGTTTTCGACAGTAAATTTTTGCCAGATCGCTACACTAGTAAGGGCCAGTTGTACAGTCCCCGGTTAGCAGCCGCTTGATTTCTATTCTCGGAACAGCGCAGAACAGTTGCTGTACGAACGCCTAACTGGAGAATAAACACGGGGTAATTACACCGGTGATTCTGGGAGGGTTAGTGAAGTTAACCTGAGAATAAGGGTTGACAATGGCAGGAAGAGTTACAGAATCAGTGATGACAAGACCGTCTGCTAGAGCGAGGAAGGAGAGGAAACGGGGACATCACACAAATTATATGGAAGAACATGACGATTCCAAATTTATCTAAACATTTCGTACTACTACTACTACTACTACTACTACCACTACTACTACTTTTCGATCTCATGCTTGAGAAACTGGAGCATATGAAAGAAATATGGAACTAATGGCTCTGAGCACTATGGAACTTAACATCTGTGGTCATCAGTCCCCTAGAACTTAGAACTACTTAAACCTAACTAACCTAAGGACAGCACACAACACCCAGTCATCACGAGGCAGAGAAAATCCCTGACGCCGTCGGGAATCGAACCCGGAAACCCGGGCGTGGGAAGCGAGAACGCTACCGCACGACCACGAGCTGCGGACGAAATATGGAACTATTTCCTAATATAACAGTAGTCCTAATAGTCGTTTGATATTGGTACTTCATGAATTATATTTTGTTGTGTTATTTACGTAAGCGAGGTAGATAAAAATGACCATTTGTGCATAAAACAGTCCCGCTTATTTGGCGTGAGTTGCAATTGCTGCGATAGTAGACAGGCCTATTTCGTTTTATCTAGCAGACGGTGACAACATAGACGTAATCAAATAGAGAAACCACACGTCTTGGAGACTATTCGTATTAACAGCTTTTTCAGTATTAGACAACGACATTTTGATTTTTAATGCAGAAAAACGTTTGACAAACTTTAATGAGGTAATAGACTCTTTCGTAGAAAGGAATGCACGCCGTGTAAAGCTCTAGCAAGATTGAAGGAAAAAAGATGTTGGGACCGAAGGATTGAAGAAATGTGTACTGTCTTCTCTTGTCGTTACTTGTTTTATGTTTCCTATATTTAATTTTTATGTCAGACAAAACAGAGAGTTATCAGCTGGTAGGCAATAAAGAGTGGGATGTCAACCCGCCGATTGGGAGCTGGAGAGGCACCACAGGATATTTTAATTTCCAATTCCACAGAACTAAATACAGCGACGTGCGACAGAATAATGTTGTGTGAAGAGGTGTGGCACTGCACTTTGGCAAACTAAGACCAAATAGAATGAAATTTTCACTCTGCAGCGGAGTGTGCACTGATATGAAAGTTCATGGCAGATTAAAACTGTTTGCCGGGCCGAGACTCGAACTCGGGACCTTTTCCTTTCGCGGACAAGTGCTCTACCATCTGAGCTACCCAAACACGACTCACGACCCTTCCTCGCACCTTTAAATCAGCTAGTATCGCGAAAGGCAATGGTCCCGAGTTCGATTCTCCGTCCGGGACACAGTTTTAATCTGCCAGGAAGTTTCATATCAGCGCACACTCTGCTGCAGAGTGAAAATCTCATTGTGGAAACATCCCCCAGGCTGTGGCTAAGCCATGTCTCCGCAATGTCCTTTCTGCCAGGAGTGGTAGTTCTGCAAGGTGTGGAGTTTGGAAGGTAGGAGACGAGGTACTGGCGGATTTAAAGGTATGAGGACGGGTCGTGAGTCGTGCTTGGGTAGCTCAGATTGTGGAGCACTTGCACGTGTAAAGCCAAAGGTCCGGCACACAGTTTTAATCTGCCTGGAAGTTTCATAAGACCAAATAGCATATCTTACATTTCCTCGAACATACATGTTTTATGTACCAACATAAATGTTCAAGGAAACGTAAGACCTCTTCAGAAAAATGTACGCTACAAAATGAATATACTTTCCAAAAATGGATTTTTTTTTTTGTTTTTGACGTCCTGTCTCAAACGCTCGAGGGGGGTTGGGGGGGAGGGTGGTCGCCACTGTCACACTGTCACACTACCAAGCTTTTGCCCCAGATCGGAGATATTGCAAATCCGGGGCTGCTAATGAGCCAAAACATTATGACTGCTGTCCAGGGCGAGACTGAATTGCGGAGCAATCTTCTCGCGAAATTCCAGTGTTTCTCCTCCAAATGCGAAAATATTTTGTTGACGCGACCTACATAGGGAGAAACGATAACCATTATAAAATAAGGGAAATCAGAGCTCGTATAGGTGTTAGTTCTTTCCGCGCACTCTCAGAGATTGGAATAATATAGAATTGTGAAAGTGGTTCAAAAATGGTTCAAATGGCTCTGAGCACTATGGGACTCAACTGCTGTGGTCATAAGTCCCCTAGAACTTAGAACTACTTAAACCTAACTAACCTAAGGACATCACACAACACCCAGCCATCACGAGGCAGAGAAAATCCCTGACCCCGCCGGGAATCGAACCCGGGAAAGTGGTTAGATGAGCCTTCTGGCACACACTTAAATGTGATTTGCAGGGCATCGACGTAGATGTAGATGTAGACGAACGTCGACCGAAAAACCCAAGACAGAAGTCAACACACCGTTTGTCAACAAGTGGCTAAGAAAGCCTTAACAATTTTGTAATTATTTCAGTTTCAGATTTATTAATGTTACCATAACTTCCTCCCTCATTTATTACTTCGTAGAAATAGCACACAAATCTGTAACCTTTTAAGTAAACGAGGCATTGTACTTCATTGCTATGTCACTTCAGTGCCACCGACAACAGTTGTCAGACGCCGTCGCCAAAAGTTGCCCATTAACATCGGCCAACAGCTTGGTCACTGTGCATCCGATCTCATTTGTCAGTTTTTTGACGATATCGAGGAGGTTCGGTTAGGTCAGATTTTGCGACTTATGCTATTAAATGATGCATGTGAAGAGCTATACAGGGTCATTCACGAAGACATGCAAATATATCAATACGTTACTCTACAAGGAAAAACTAAAGAAAAAAGTTCATATAAACATACGTCCGCAAATGTTTAGTTACGGAGTTACGGCTAATAAAAGCTTTTGCCTGAAATTTAGCAACTTCGCTGATATGAAGCCATTGTAAAATTGTACGAGGTTAAAGTAAACCACGGTTTCCCTTACTTTGTTGTTATTGGTCTGGTGAATCTAATAAAACATGTCCCAGACGTGTTGATTAGATTTGATTAGATTAGTAATTATTCCATAGATCATGAATACGACACTTCGTAATGATGTGGAACGTGTCAGGTTAATTAAAGATGTCTATACAAGATACTACATTACACAAAATACTATAGGACACTTAATATTTTTAATTTTTTTGTGGGGGTTGGGGAAATTACCCACTTACAATATCCAAAAATTCATCTAATGAGTAGAAGGAGTTGCCATTAGGAAATTTTTTTAATTTCCTTTTAAATGCTGTATGACTATCTGTCAGACTTTTGATGCTATTAGGTAAGTGACCAAAGACTTTTGTGGCAGCATAATTTACCCCCTTCTGAGCCAAAATTAGATTTAACCTTGAGTAGTGAAGATCATCCTTTCGCCTAGTGTTGTAGCCATCTACACTGCTATTACTTTTGAATTCGTTCGGACTGTTAATAACAAATTTTGTAAGTGAATATACATATTGTGAGGCTACAGTGAAGATCTCTAGCTCTTTAAATAAGTGTCTGCAGGATGATCTTGGATGAGATCCAGCAATTATTCTGATTACACGCTTTTGTGTAATGAACACTCTTTTACTCAATGATGAGTATCTGCAGTAGCTCTCCAGAACATCCACAGAAGCAAAGATTACTATACAAGTAAATTTGTTTACTTTCCATTAAGACTGTAGAAACGTTTATGTCGCTGTTGGCAACCTTTAGTGTTGTTTCAGTCGTTTTCTTATTTCGAAACGAGTTGACGTGTACTATGGTATTAATAAAAGCAGATTATCTGACACGTTCATACAGTTTCAGTTAAAGTTATTACCATCATTTTTACAAAATTAAATTCTCTATATCTTCTGTTGAAAACTTTGTGCAATTGTCTGGAATCTACAAAAACAAATTGGGCCAAGTAGTTAATACATTAAAAATTTTACAAAATTACGTCTTCGCTTCTCTGGATGTTTTGGAAAACTACTGCAGATACACGTCTGGGACATGTTTTATTAGCTTCACCAGATGAACAATAACAAAATAAATGGAAATCGTGCTTTACTTTAACCTCGTACAGTTTTGCGATGCCTTCATACTAGCGAAGTTGCTAAATTTCAATTGTAGTTTCACAGCAGCAAACTTTATTCTAAAAATGGTCAAAATTAATGCACTGCTGGCAGGATATTCACATAATCCGATCCTAGTACACTTCACTGCTTTCTAAACATTTACCTAGTGGATTTGAGGAAGGAAGCAACAATATTCCAGATGGCAGTATTATTTCAGATTGAGCGTTGATTTCAATAAAGAAAATCAGCATTGCAGTGTCTTTTAGTGCACTTTCACGGCTCCAAAACTCGATATAAAGTAAATAGAAAATTTCGTAGTTCATGTACACTACTGGCCATTAAAATTGCTACAACAAGAAGAAATGCAGATGATAAACGGGTATTCATTGGACAAATATATTGTACTAGAACTGACATGTGATTATATTTTCACGCAATTTGGGTGCATAGATCCTGACAAATCAGTACCCAGAACAACCACCTCTGGCCGTAATAACGCCCTTGATACGCATGGGCATTGAGTCAAACAGAGCTTGGATGGCGTGTACAGGTACAGAAGCCCGTGCAGCTGCAACACGATACCACAGTTCATCAAGAGTAGTGACTGGCATATTGTGACGAGCCAGTTACTCGGCCACCATTGGCCAGACGTTTTCAATTGGTGAGAGATCTGGAGAACGTGTCGGCCAGGGCAGCAGTCGAACATTGTCTGTATCCAGAAAGGCCCGTACAGGATCTGTAACATGCGCTCGTGCATTATCCTACTGAAATGTAGGGTTTCGCGGGGGTCGAATGAAGGGTAGAGCCACGGGTCGTAACACATCTGAAATGTAACGTCCACTGTTCAAAGTGCCGTCAGTGCGAACAAGAGGTGACCGAGACGTGTAACCATACCATGACGCCGGGTGATCATTTTGGCGATGACGAATACACGCTTCCAATGTGCGTTCACCGCGATGTCGTCAAAGCACGGATGCGACCATCATGATGCTGTAAACAGAACCTGGATTCATCCGAAAAAATGATGTTTTGCCATTCGTGCACCCAGGTTCGTCGTGGAGTACACCATCGCAGGCGCTCCTGTCTGTGATGCAGCGTCAAGGGTAACCGCAGCCACGGTCTCCGAGCTGATAGTCCGTGCTGCTGCAAACGTCGTCGAACTGTTCGTGCAGATGGTTGTTGTCTTGCAAACGTCCCCATCTGTTGACTCAGGGATCGAGACGTGGCTGCACGATCCGTTACAGCCATGCGGATAAGATGCCTGTCATCTTGACTGCTAGTGATACGAGGCCGTTGGGATCCAGCACGGCTTTACGTGTTGCCCTCCCGAACCCACCGATTCCATATTCTGCTAACAGTCATTGGATCTCGACCGATGCGAGCAGCTAGGTCGTGATACGATAAACCGCAATCGCGATAGGCTACAATCCGACTTTTATCAAAGTCGGAAACGTGATGGTACGCATTTCCCCTCCTTACACGAGGCATCACAACAACGTTTCATCAGGCGACGCCGGTCAACTGCTGTTTGTGTATGAGAAATCGGTTGGAAACTTTCCTCATGTCAGCACGTTGTAGGTGTCGCCACCGGCGCTAACCTTGTATGAATGCTCTGAAAAGCTAATCATTTGCATATCACAGCATCTTCTTCCTGTCGGTTATATTTCGCGTCTGTAGCGCGTCATCTTCGTGGTGTAGCAATTTTAATGGCCAATGGTGTATTTGAGATGCAAGAGTGAAAATATTCGATTTTAAATTAGTATTTAAAGATCGTAAATAACGTCCAACATATCATACAAAAACTTTGAAACTGTACTTTTCAGAACGTGGTCTAGGCCTAATTATTAGAAAGATGTAATCGACTGATGTTAAATATCAGAGTGGCACTTCTAGTTTTACTGGGAGCGGAACTGTATCTTTAATGTGAGAATCGAACCACACCTCTACAAGTAGAGGCCTAGTCGAAATCTGTTTTGCTGAATTTATTTAACGGTGAGCAGGCGTACGTCAATTAACGTCCAATGACTGTCATTAAGTGCACACGTGAAAGACAAACACAAAATTCAGTGTAAGGTCCTCCGAACACCTCAAGCACTGAAAGATAGGTAGGCCTGAACCACGTTCGCAAACCACTTCACGTATCAAAATCACCATCCGACTGCCATAAAAACAACGCCAGTAAGCAGTAATAATAATATGTAGACAGCTGATGTCCACCTACTACAACCCAAAATGATCCACTACTCAAGCAAAAGATAAGCCATCCTTCTCACTTGAACAAATTATTGTTCCAGGTTATAACCCACACATAAAATTTCTGATCGGGCAGACTGGCGGGGGCGGCACGGGTGGCAATGCTGGCGGCCCCGCAAAAAAAAGGGGGGGGAGGCGCCCCACGCGCCCAAACCCCCCCCCCCCCCCCCCATCCTACCCCCACGTATCCGCCACTGCTGTGACCGCAACGTTTAGCCACGACACACGGCAACAGGGACATCATTTTCTTAGCAATGTACCAATCCTTATGCCGTGTGTTTGTTACTTGTTTCTGTTGGCATTGTTATTAAAATGGTCCTGATCGCTTTTCTTATTTTCTATAATAACTCACTATTTCAAACCAATATAGATTTTACGAATAAAAATTACTGCTTAAAATAAGGTTTATTTAAACCAAAAAATTTTAGCGGTGCAGCTATGGGTAATTGATATTTTGGTGTTTTTATTCAGTTATTAGTAAAAATAGAAAATGTGTAACCGAGACCAAACACATACCGAAAAATACCGGTTATCATAAATAAAATTCAGGTTTTAGCAGATCGCTTTTTTCCCATTCCTATTTGACAGCCGTTGTTATAGTTGCTGCGGTCCAAGCCTCTATCAGTAAAATGTAAATGTCGTGTGACCAGGGCCTCCCATCGTATAGACCATTCGCCGGTTGCAAGTCTTTCTATTTGACGCCACTTCGGCGATTAGCGCGTCGATGGGGATGAAATGATGATGATCAGGACAACACAACACCTAGTCCCTGAGCGGAGAAAATCTCCGACCAAGCCGGGAATCGAACCCGGGCTCTTAGGACTGACATTCTGTCGCGCTGACCACTCAGCTACCGGGGGCGGACACCTATATCACTGACACTGCGTGTTATTAAACTGATGGTTTGTATCCTCAAAAAATGATTTGCAGCAATGTCTACAACAGTAATCGTTGTGTATTATTATTATTATTATTGGTTCTTTTTTGGTTTTCTGCCTTCTGTCATAGAACCATGTCCCATGGACATTTTTATAGAAAATACACATTGACACTAGCAAGATTAAGATGTTCAACGGGTCATATAATATCAATGAACGTTTAGTTTCAAGTTTTACAGTAGTAATAGAATAATTGGATCGCTGATTGGAAAAAAGAAGAAAGTCTATTTTTTTCGAAAATAAACTGAGATATACATTTAATTTTAGAGCTGTCCACTCATCGATGAGTGGAAATGGGAAGAAAAAAACCAGTAATAATACGAAAAGTACAGCCTTTTAAAGTTTGTAATTAATGGAATGGAGAAGAATGTCCGGAGATTCTTCTGTTTTCCACTCGCTAGTGTAAGCAGCATCACCAGATCTCGGGCAAAGAATCTTGTAACAATGCTACTAAGTGACATTTAAACACATTGTTTCAGTTACACTGTCCTACATTATTGTCAGTGTGTTTACGTACGTTGCTGTTTGTAGACTCGTAGCATAATGAGTGAATGTGACTCTGAAATTGAAAAAGTGCACTGGAGAAAAAAAGCTGTACTAAATGTAGATGACGTATGTCAAAGAAAGATGCAAGAGAGCTAGAACACTTGGACAGGAATACATAATCTCTAAAGGATTAGTTGTGCAGGAAGCAGTCTGGTCAACCATGCAAGCAAGTTTTATATAAATGTACTCATGTGATATTTGTCTTCATTTTACTGCTAAATATTTAAGCGAAGTATATTGTTCTTGCTCCAACATTTTGTTTTAGTGTAGTTGTTCCAAAATGTGTTTTGAACATTTCAGAGGTGTGATCAAATGGAAATAATAGGAGATTGTACGATCATAAAGCTAAGAGCGAGAAAGATCTGTATTTAATGGTACTGAGAGAGCATTCACCTGTACAAGGGAGAAGGACATTTGTGAAGAAAGGTATAAACAGATTCTTTGTAATGAAACATACCGAAAGAATACATGTATGTCGCAAAGCATTTTGCAGTTTGCATGCTGTGAGTGATAAGGCTGTTGTACGCTTAACATCGCTTCTTGTTAATGGTCAGTCTCCAGATGACCGTAGAGGAAAGCATATTAACAGGGGAAATACAGTGGGATCCGATGTCACTGATAAGACTGAGGCTCATATCCGATCTTTCCCAACACACCTATCACACAACCGTGGCCAAAGTATTGTATACTCGTATTTGAATTCCAGCTTAAATGTGAAAAAGATGCACGACTTGTTTTGTGATAAAAACCCAGAATTGACAGTGAAGTACGAATATTATCCCAAATATTTCAATCAAAATTTTCATTACAGATTCGGTCGCCTACAAGTAGATGTATGTTCTGCCTGTGAGAAGCTTCTAGCCAAAAATAAATCTCCATTCCTGAATGAAGTTGCAAAACGAGTGGCTGTCACAAAATTAATGGTTCACAAGCGAAGAGCACCTAAGTTTTATAAAAAACAACAAGAGGTGATAAAAATGTGTGATGAAAGGAATGATGTAGTGGGCCTGATGTTTGATTATATGCAAAAATTTCTCCTTCCTTGTCTTCCTGTACAAGAAATGTTCTGCTTATGGAAACTGTGGCTTTTTGTACTTGGAATCGATAACCTGGAAGTTTTACTGCTACCATGAAGGACAAGGCAATCGAGGTCCCAATGAAGTGTGCACATTTCTCAGTAACTACATAAGTGGATTACCTGAATCAGTGAAAGAACTGCATGTGTTCAGTGATTCGGGCAAAATAAAAACAACACCGTTGTTGTGTGATGTCCTTAGGTTAGTTAGGTTTAACTAGTTCTAAGTTCTAGGGGACTGATGACCATAGATGTTAAGTCCCATAGTGCTCAGAGCCGTTTGAACCAACACCGTTGTATGGTACCTGATGTATCTCGCAATGACTGGGAAATTTCAAATAATTCAGCATTATTTTCCTGTTCAAGGTCACTCCTTCCTCCCATGTGATAAGGATTTCTCCGTAATCAAGAGATCCATACGACAAGATAGAATCTACTCTGTCAAACAGCACGTTGCGATGATAGTTAGTTCAAGAAAAACACTGAATTCGTTTCAAGTAAAGATTATTGAACATAAAGATATTATTGACTTTAAGAATTCGTGGCCACACAACTTTAAAAAACTCTTCATTTTCCATAAATTATTGTCAATCAAAGAAAAGATTTTCGCTTGCTAAATTTCGGCGTTTGACCTATAAGCATCAGAATCCAGGGTATTTCGTTTGTTCGGAATGGATAGATGGACTGCTTCGCAATACATACAGGCGTTTTAAAGAAAAACAAATGCCTGTTTATCCCAGTACTATGGCATACAACAATGTTGTTGTTGTTGTGGTCTTCAGTCCTGAGACTGGTTTGATGCAGCTCTCCATGCTACTCTAAAATGTGCAAGCTTCTTCATCTCCCAGTACCTACTGCAATCTACATACCTCTGAATCTGCTTAGTGTATTCATCTCTTGGTCTCCCTCTACGATTTTTACCCTCCACGCTGCCCTCCAATACTAAATTGGTGATCCCTTGATGCCTCAGAACATGTCCTACCAACCGATCCCGTCTTCTGGTCAAGCTGTGCCACAAACTTCTCTTCTCCCCAATCCTGTTCAATACTTCCTCATTAGTCGTGTGATCTACCCATCTAATCTTCAGCATTCTTCTGTAGCACCACATTTCGAATGCTTCTATTCTCTTCTTGTCCAAACTATTTATCGTCCATGTTTCACTTCTATACATGGCTACACTCCATACAAATACTTTCAGAAATGACTTCCTGACGCTTAAATCTATACTCGATGTTAACAAATTTCTTCAGAAACGCTTTCCTTGCCATTGCCAGTCTACATTTTATATCCTCTCTACTTCGACCATCATCAGTTATTTTGCTCCCCAAATAGCAAAACTCCTTTACTACTTTAAGTGTCTCATTTCCTAATCAAATTCCCTCAGCATCACCCGACTTAATTCGACTACATTTCATTATCCTCATTTTTCTTTTGTTGATGTTCATCTTATATCCTCCTTTCAAGACACTGTCCATTCCATTCAACTGCTCTTCCAAGTCCTTTGCTGTCTGACAGAATTTAAAAAGGGAAATGGATAGGTTGAAGTTAGATATAGTGGGAATTAGTGAAGTTCGGTGGCAAGAGGAACAAGACTTCTAGTCAGGTGACTACAGGGTTATAAACACAATGTCATCAGCGAACCTCAAAGTTTTTATTTCTTCTCCATGGATTTTAATACCTACTCCGAATTTTTCTTTTGTTTCCTTCACTGCTTGCTCAATATACAGATTGAACAACATCGGGGAGAGGCTACAACCCTGTCTTACTCCCTTCCCAACCACTGCTTCCCTTTCATGTCCCTCGACTCTTATAACTGCCATCTGGTTTCTGTACAACTTGTAAATAGCCTTTCGCTCCCTGTATTTTACCCCTACTACTATTATTAATCACAATTTTTTATATTGAATCACAGTACACTGCTATGCTTAAATTGTTTTACTAAATAAATATCAATGTTTTCAAATGGTTAGTATCATAAATAAAAATAAATAGCAGTCTAAACCTATGTTACTGTGACATTCTTTGCAAACTCCCCACTAGAGGATCATTTATAGCAAAAAGGGACGAATTTCCACCAACTTCCAAAGAGGATAGCTTCAAAAATATTTATCAAATGTGCTGGAGCGTATCTTCACTGTGCACAGATAACCTAGTTCTACAAGTTTGTAATGGATCACAGAACTGTGGGAACAATATAGTAAGTTTTAACAAGTTTTTTTCTCTCTGAAAGGAATTGAATGGACTTTCTTCCTTTTTCCAATCAGTGATTCAATTATGGATAACGTAATTATACACTATACAATCATAATTTTGCATTCACTGATGCTACATTTCGTTCTATGAATATATACAGATACTTTCCTTATTGTGAACATACGCTATATACAGTGTGTTTGTTTTAACTTGCGACGGCTAAATATCTCGAAAAGTACATATAGCATAAAAAAAGTTTGAGATGAAAAGTTAATATTTTCCATGTGAAAACTGGTCAGCCCCTAACACGGCCATCGCTCCATTTTATTTTAAAGCGGAAACCCCCATTTTCTATTGCAGATTCGGATTCTATGGCAAAAAATATTAGAGGTTAACCAAAGGAAAATTTTCCATTCGTTGTAGACCACTGTAATCGAAAATGAAGATTTTCCAGTTTTTTCAATTGACAACCTCCTTATTTCATTCTACTGTACATTTAAGAAAAGTAAACTCTGTTCTTCTAAACAGTTGATATTATTGTTAAATTTAAGTTAGTTTTATGAATTTGATTGTGAGGTAAAACATTTACGTTGACACATTTAAAAGACTGGCAAATAAGCTGTATTTAAATTAACCTAGTTTCACATTCCTCTCAGGGTTGATTTTGGTGAGTTTCACGGCATCAGGATGCTGAATTTCGGAGAAACCCCTCCAATCTCACCACTTGAGTGATTGATTTTGGTGTTGTCTTCATCCAACCAGCGGAGTTCTCTCGCTGATTACAGCTACGTCTACCAAAAGTAACAAAATTGTTTCGGATAAACCCTACGCATATTTTGGCACAGAATCCGAATCTTCAATTAAAAAAGGGGTAGTTCCCATTTGAAAATAAAACGTTGACTCCCCTCTCCCATAGGACTACGGATTAGAGGGTGGCCAATTTAAGAGCAGACATATGTCTCCTTTGAAAATATTAACTTTCAATCTCGATCATTTTTTTACACGATGCGTATTTTTCGAGATATTTAATCATTCCAAGTTAAAATAAATATAAAATAACTAAACTCCACCCAAACAGACCATCAAGGCCCAATGGTACTGACCAGCCATCGTGTCATCTCAGTCGACAGGCGTCTCTGGATGCAGAAATGGAGGGGGGCATGTGGCCAGTACACAGTTCTTCCAGCCTATGTCAGTTTACGAGACCGGAGCCGCTACTTCTCAGTCGAGCAGCCCCTCTGTTAGCCTCAAAAACGCTGAGTGCACCCCGCTTGCCAACAGCGCTCGGCAGACAGGATGGTCATCCATCCAAATGCTAGCCCAGGCCGACAGCGCTTAACTTCGGTGATCTGACAGGAACTGACGTTACCACTGTGGCGAGGCTATTGGCTTAAAATAAACATGATGTATATAAATTACTTTTGTTTAGGTAATATATCCCAATGCCATAGATAGCAACTACTTCTGGTTGCAAGAGTGCTACTGGAGAGACTGAGATGTACATTTTGTGGTAATGGATTGTTCATCAGTTCTTGTTGATAAATCCTCAAAAAAAAAGGCCAAGAAAATGGGAGGCTGTCAACATCTGGAGCTGCTTCATTCCCACACTCCAAGGTGGTGTTTCACAACGCCGAGGTGGTACAAATGGCTTGAAGAATTCCCCTTACTAAATTGAAGATGCTCCTTCCGCTGTATCTGGTTTTGCGTAACCTAGGTTTCAGCGGGATCTTGTCTTCAGCTGCTGCATAACGACTGCCCTGTAATTGCCTTGATAAGTTCCATTCTTCTTGCCAAAGGGTAGTAATGTTGGATCTGACAAAGTCATAAAATTCTCTGTGTGGTATTTTTATATTTCAATGTATCACTGTTCTCATTGCTTCTTTTGCAAGTTTATCCACTTTTTCATACGAGGGTAATCCCAAAAGTAAGGTTTCCTACTTTTTTTATAAGTACATAGACCTGTTTATTTCTACAACGGTTTACATCAGTTTACAGATTGAACATTTAGCTATTTTTTGACATAATCACCATTTCTGTCGATTCATTTTTGTAGACGCTGTAGCAGTTTTTGTATGCCCATGTCATACCAGCTCGCCGCCATGCTGTCCAGAAAGTTATGAAACTCTTCTTTCACCTCGTCGTCGGAGCTGAATCGCTTTCCGAGAATATGTACTTTTAACCTAGGGAACAGGTGATAGTCACTGGGTGCCAAGTCAGGACTATAGAGTGGGTGGGTGATTATGTTCCACCGAAACTGTTGCAGGAGAGCAACGGTTTGCCGAGTGATGTGTGGGCGAGCGTTGTCATGGAGAATGTGTACGCTCTTGCTCAACATTCCTCTTCTCCGGTTCTGATTTGCCCGTTTGAGTTTTTTCAGAGTCTCAGAGCACCTGTCAACGTTAATTGTGGTCCCAGCGATTCCTCTCCGACGACGAGGTGAAAGAAGAGGTTCATAATTTTCTGAACAGCATGGCGGCGAGGTGGTATGACATGAGCATACGAAAACTGCCACAGCGTCTAGAAATATGAATCAACATAAATGGTGATTATCCCGAAAAATAGCTAAATGTTCAAGCTGTAAGCTGATGTAAACCATTGTAGAAACAAACAGGTCTATGTACTTACAAAAAAAAAAAAAGGAGACCTTACTTTTGGGTTTACCCTCGTAGTTTTTGGCTCCGCAGTGTGCTTCCATCCTAGTCATCTTTGAGTTTCCCTTTTTCTGTTGCACTGAATGAAGTTCTGTTATATTATTATCACTGTACACTGAGGAAACAGATACCGGTAGCACCGCGTACAAAGGGTATAAAAGTGCACTGCATTGGCGGAGCTGTCATTTATGCTCGGGTGATTCGTGTGAAAAGTTTTCCAACGTGATTGTGGTTACGTAACGCGCTGATAAAGGACGTAGACTCTGCAGGCTGCAGCAGGCGGGAGTTGTCCCGCACGCGCGCTGTAGAAATACTAGCAGCGCGCGTACCCTGGTGCGCCGAGCCAAGTCGGGCGGGTTGCGTCACCGACTCACTAGGCGCTCAGCGGACAGAGCGCCACTATGTTTACGAATTTTTTTCAAACTGTTGCATCCTTGAACCCCCGGTTCGCAATATGCGTCTAGCGGTTACAGAGGTCAAGGCTGACACTTTATTAATAATTATAGTACAATGTAATATCTCCAGTTACAGTTACATTCTCAGCAAGTACACCAAGTCCTTTCATACATACACGTATTTTTTCATCATTACTAACTTTCCTACAAGAGCGTGTATACAATGTAAATGACATTTTACTATAAACATAATAGGGCTAGTTCGGGTCTTCGGATCAATTCCGCGCCCGCGTACGGGATAACTTTTTTCGTTGAAAATCAAATTACTCAAATTAAATTGCAAATATCGCCAACTGCATCTACTTTTAATGCTGATCAACCTCATACTATTACTTCTGTTCAAAAATGATAATTACTACTATAAATTACCATCATTTACTTTGAGTCTCCTATGCTGCAATGTATAAGAACTTTAACTTTGCTGCCTTAATGTACATCTACATGATTACTCTGCAGTTCACATTTAAGTGCTTGGCAGGGGGTTGATCGAACCACAATCATACTATCTCCCTACCATTCCACTCCCGAACAGCGCGCGGGGAAAACGAACATCTAAACCTTTCTGTTCGAGCTCTGATTTCTCTTATTTTCTTTTGATGATCATTCCTACCTATGTAGGTTGGGCTCAACAAAATATTTTCGCATTCGGAAGAGAAAGTTGGTGACTGAAATTTCATAAATAGATCTAGCCGCGACGAAAAACGTCTTTGCTTTAATGACCTCCATCCCAACTCGCGTATCATATCTGCCACACTCTCTCCCCTATTACGTGATAATACAAAACGAGCTGCCCTTTTTTTTTTGCACCCTTTCGATGTCCTCCGTCAATCCCACCTGGTAAGGATCCCACACTGCGCAGCAATATTCTAACAGAGGACGTACGAGTGTAGTGTAAGCTGTCTCTTTAGTGGACTTGTTGCATCTTCTAAGTGTCCTGCCAATGAAACGCAACCTTCGGCTCGCCTTCCCCACAGTGTTATCTATGTGGTCTTTCCAACTGAAGTTGTTCGTAATTTTAACACTCAGGTACTTAGTTGAATTGACAGCCTTGAGAATTGTACTATTTATCGAGTAATCGAATTCCAACGGATTTCTTTTGGAACTCATGTGGATCACCTCACACTTTTCGTTATTTAGCGTCAACTGCCACCTGCCACACCATACAGCAATCTTTTCTAAATCGCTTTGCAACTGATACTGGTCTTCGGATGACCTTACTAGACGGTAAATTGCAGCATCATCTGCGAACAACCTAAGAGAACTGCTCAAATTGTCACCCAGGTCATTTATATAGATCAGGAACAGCAGAGGTCCCAGGACGCTTCCCTGGGGAACACCTGATATCACTTCAGTTTTACTCGACGATTTGCCGTCTATTACTACGAACTGCGACCTTCCTGACAGGAAATCACGAATCCAGTCGCACAACTGAGACGATACCCCGTAGAAGTCGCTTGTGAGGAACGGTGTCGAAAGCTTTCCGGAAATCCAGAAATACGGAATCAACCTGAGATTCCCTGTCGATAGCGGCCATTACTTCGTGCGAATAAAGAGCTAGCTGCGTTGCACAAGAATGATGTTTTCTGAAACCATTCTGTTTACGTATCAATAGATCGTTCCCTTCGAGGTGATTCATAGTGTTTGAATGCAGTATATGCTCCAAAACCCTACTGCAAACCGACGTCAATGATATAGGTCTGTTCTTCGATGGATTACTCTTACTACCCTTCTTAAACACTGGTGCGACCTGTGCAATTTTCCAATCTGTAGGTACAGATCTATCGGTGAGCGAGCGGTTGTATATGATTGCTAAGTAGGGAGCTTTTGTATCAGCGTAATCTGAAAGGAACCTAATAGGTATACAATGTGGACCTGAAGACTTGCCCGTACCAAGCGATTTGAGTTGCTTCGCAACCTGTAACGTCGGACCGCTGACGTCATCAACCGCTAGACGTACATCGCGAACCGGGCGCTCAAGGATGCAACAGACAAACGGTAGTTAAGACTTTCAATGTGGAACGTTAGTTGGAGATAGACCCATGGGGCATTCCATTTCGGAAATCCTTAGAGAATTAAATATTCCGAGATCCACAGTTTCAAGAGCGTGCCGACAATATCACATTCCATTTCAGGGTTTACCACTCACCACGGACAACATAGTAGCCAATGGCCTTCACTTAACGGCCGAGAGTAACAGCGTTTGCGTAGGGTTGTCGACTTGGCGTTAATGGCCTATGACAGCAGACGATCGATGCTAGTGCCTTTGGTAACAGCAGGACGTTGCCTGGAGCGCCTCTCCAGGGTTCGTGACCATACTGGTTGGACCCTGGACGACTGGAAAACTGTGGCCTGCTCAGATGAGTCCCGATTTAAGTTGGTAAGAGATAAAAGTTGGCTGGGCTGGTGTTTCCATAATGGTGTGGCTTGCATTTACATGAAATGGACTGCATCCTCTGGCTGTTCGGTTACTACGAGACCATTTGCAGCCATTCATGGACGTCACGTTTCTAAACGATGATGGACTTCTCACGAATAGCAGTGCGCCATGTCACCACTTGACGATTGGTTTGATTGAACATTCTCGACAACCTGAGCGCATGATTTGGCCATGCTGATCGCCCAGCACTGTGAACATTTATGGGACATAATCGAGAGATCGGTTTGTGCACAAAAGCCACCACTGGCAATACTTTCGCAATTATGGGCGACTACAGTGGTAGCATGGCTCAATATTTCTGCAGGGGACTTCAAAATGGTTCAAATGGCTCTGAGCATTATGGGACTTCTGAGGTCATCAGTCCCCTAGAACTTAGAACTACTTAAACCTAACTAGCCTAAGGACATCACACACATCCATGTCCGAGGTAGGATTCGAACCTGAGGCCGTAGCGGTCGTGCGGTTCCAGACTGTAGCGCCTAGAACCGCTCGGCCACTCCGGCCGGCGCAAGGGACTTCCAACGATTTGTTGAGGCCATGCCGAGTCAAACTGCTGCACTGCGCTAGGCAAAAGGTGGTCTGATACAACATTCAGAGTGGTTATAGGCGCTTTAGTCCAGAACTGCACTGCTGCAACGGTCGCAGGTTCGAATCCTGCCTCGGGCATGGATGTGTGGCATGTCCTTAGGTTAGTTAAGTTTAAGTAGTTCTAAGTCTAGGGGACTGATGACCTCAGATTTAAGTCCCATTGTGCTCGGAGCCATTTTACAACATTCGGTGGTATCCCATGACTTTTGTCATCTCAGGGTATATTTTATTATATTATTCAGAGATGCTCACCATTTACTTGTAGTCATTGAATTTAATAGGGATATACAGGGTGTGCATAAAGTCCGAAAGTCCGGGAACAGTTTCAGTTATTTATTGCACAAGAACTAAACATTGTACAGATGTGATACATATTACATTTTAAAGCGAAACTCTGTTGTTGTTTTTTACATTCGATATGCGAACCATGAGTGACCCGACAGACGTCAATACGTCTTCCCATACGCGTCCCAGTATGGCATCATCGACTGTGGCAGTTGCTTTCCGTATTCTCTCCCGGAGCTCTGCTACATCACGTGGTAGAGGCGGTACACACACCAGATCTTTAATGTGTCCCCACAGAAAAAAGTCACACGGAGTGAGATCTGGTGATCGGGGAGACCATTTCATGAGCCGCGCGGGATTGGCCGAGCGGTCTAGAGGTCCTGCAGTCATGGACTGTGTGGCTGGTCGAGGTGGAGGTTCGAGTCCTCCTTGGGGCATGGGTGTGTGTGTTTGTCCTTAGGATAATTTAGATTAAGTAGTGTGTAAGCTTAGGGACTGATGACCTTAGCAGTTAAGTACCATAAGATTTCACACACATTTGAACATTTGAACCATTTCATGAAACAGCTGTCCCTTCTGAGGCATGGCCAATTCATCGATGCGGCAGCTCAGTGTTCAGGTACCCACGAATTTCACGATGAAACTGGAGTGGACCCCATACTGCTGAAAGATGAACGGAGAGTCTGATTGCGTTTGAGGTATCAGCCATTGCTGCAACAAGTCCAAGTAGGAATATGCAATGACAGTGCTCTTGGTGAAGAAGAACGGCCTGTGCAGTTTTCGACATGACAAGGCACAAAAAACATTTACCTTTGGGGAATCCCGCTCAAATTCAATGTATTTGTGTGGATGCTTTGTACCCCAGATTCGATAATTATGCCTGTTCACTTTCCCATTAGTGTGAAATGTGGCTTCGTCGCTAAAAATTAAGCGATCAACAATTTCCATCCCCATCCTCATTCAGTTGTTGCAACTGTGAACAAAACTCAAAACACTTGAACTTAAGTGTGAGTACTAGAGTTCATGTTACTATATAAGTAAGAATGAATCCACTCGCTTGGCAGACCACTCATCTTGCAGGCCTGACTGCTTGATGCCACAGTATGAGCAAGGCATGTGGGTGCCTCTCAACACTTGTCTGTGTCGTCGTCATTGAGCTTCTGCACTAGCTCCAGTTTGAATGGTTTCATAGAGAGCTTCTGTCGCAGGACTTTCCGCACTGTCATTGGAGCCATTTCGAGTTCACGAGGTGCACGACACACCGATATCCTTGGGCTCTTTATGAATGTCTCTCGTACATGCTCCATATTCACTTCACTCACACTGGAACATATGCTTTTCTCTGCTGGGCACAAGCAACCCGTCGTAACAAATTTGTTGTGCCAGTGGTAAATGGCCTTCCATGTTGGTGGCTTCTTACCGCACTGGGTTCTAAACATCCGTTGAACAGCTTAGCACACTTGTTTTTGTCGAACTCCGACACACACAAAGCTCGCTCCACACCTGAACTCGCCATGTTTGCGACTAGCGCTGACTGTCGGCAAATTACCAAACTATGCTGTGGCGATACACATTTCAGAGCTTTTCTTAAAAATGGCATATGTATGATATCCGTACAATGTTTGGTTCTTGTGCAATAAATAATTGAAAATGTTCCCAGACTTTATGTACACCCTGTACAATCAGTGACTATCTAAATTTTGTTTATGGCTGCGTTGGGGTGTCCCTTCTTCCACTTTTTCTGGGGAAGTTCCGTTGCCGGCCGGAGTGGCCGAGCGGTTCTAGGCGCTTCAGTCTGGAACCGCGCGACTGCTACGGTCGCAGGTTCGAATCCTGCCTCGGGCATGGATGTGTGTGATGTCCTTAGGTTAGTTAGGTTTACGTAGTTCTGAGTTCTAGGGGACTGATGACCTCAGAAGTTAAGTCCCATAGTGCTCAGAGCCATTTGAATTTGATGTTTTGTTTTTTTCCCCAAAATTTCCCACTGTCCCAAAAGCTTTTTTCTTAGACCTTCAAATGTCCCACTTTTTTGTGATTTCGCTTGGCTTAAAGTATTTTGCACTATTAATTCACTGCAGTGGCACATACACTATGAAGTACCACTTGTGCAACTTGCTCTACAATCTTCGTTTACTTAATTTTTTTGTACTGGTAGTAGTTCCAATTCATGGTAATTTAAATTTTCGATTGGTTTGGATGGCAAGAATTTACGCTTCCGTTGTGGTAAGCAGTCTGGACAAGTTTTAGTGGATACATGACAAATCTAAATGTATGCAGTCACTGTTTCATCATGGCAAAATGAAAGTGTAATTTTGACAGCAAACGGAAAAATTGAGTATCATTTTATCACTGGTAGTGGAGAAACTGCAGAATGTATGGGTGTTTCCTTAGTGAACACTTCATGACCACTGAAAAAGAAGTATCAGAGTTGAAACAGTGAACAACTTGCTCATTGTCAAAACACACTTTAATGAAGTACCACGTGCTCCTTTTTATTGCAAAATGTCAAATGAAGAAGCACTTCTTAATAAAATACACTAAAGTGAAAAGTACATTGATAGTAGTGGAGACTAAATATAAAAGCCGTTTGGGATGATATGAGTGCATGATGCAAAGGTAAACTTCTGTTTCGTTTAATTTTGCAAATACAGCTTGTATGGTACCATCCAAAGATCAGGGCACTACACCTAAGTTGGAAATCAACACACGTCGACACCACAGAGATCAGTGATGTCTCACTGCGATCCACAGTGATGAATGGGAGAGGCCGAAGATGACACAACAGTGCCCTCGTACAGAGGTCAAGCTCGGAAGCGCTTTGCCAAAGTTTGTGAGCTCAGTTGAAGCAAACAGCATCATGAAGTAAGACTAAGGAGCTCCTCATTCTGAAATTTTGCAAGCCACTCTCCATTTCTCTTACGAGGATCTTCTTCTTGATTCAGTCTTCTTTCATTTGGATCTTTTGTAGAGTCAGATTTAAATTGTTTGGTTAAATAATGAGGTAGACTGACGAAAATCTTTGTATAGTGCCATCTCTTAATTTTGGTCGAACTCTCAGGATTTCTGCTCGTTTCTTAGCTGTCTTCAAAGGCACCAAAGTTTATTAACCGTGTCATGAAAAAACATATTTTGCACTGCTGGTCCCAATTACCAGGATTTCAGTATCATATGCCGATATGGGGAACTTGCTGAAATACTTAATAATAAGAATAAAAATGCTAACAAGACCATCGTATTAAGACCATCGCTTACTTATGTATTTGCAGAGCACCTGACGATGGCAATACGCCGAAGTGGGGGCATCGTGAATGATGTATAATATGAACAATTCACATAGCAGTGTAGCTGCTTAATGATGCCGATAAAAGACATATTTTGCATTGTGGGCCCCCACAAATAGTTTATCATATCTTCCTCCCTGAAGTCCTTAGCACAGATTACAAATACCTTGGAAGGTATCTTACCTTGGAACTACTTTCAACTGTTCACGATGTGTGACTACATCTGTTGAGAACCAGAACGTTGTGCTATAGTTTTTATCTCCGCTGGAGCTGGTCCCGGGGGAGGTTCTAGTCCTCCCTCGGGCATGGGCGTGTGTGTTTGTCCTTAGGATAATTTAGGTTAAGTAGTGTGTAAGCTTAGGGACTGATGACCTTAGCAGTTAAGTCCCATAAGATTTCACACACATTAGAACATTTTATCTCCGCTGGAAAGGTAACTGTTTGAACATCTTAGACAAAACACTTCTCTTGCTTCCGAAAAGTAGTAACAGGCATTTCTGGTAGATAACACAATACTGATTAGTAACATGTTTACAATGTTGCTTAATTCTCTTATGTTATATTTAAATTTCGTTTCTATTAGAACATATCAGTCAGAAAACCCACATTTATAAATAGACCAGCATTTTGTGGACATATAGAGGGGCTTCGGAAATTCAAGTTACAGCCTTCTAGGACTCGTAGAGAGGAGAGAGGAGATAATATACTGAATTGGAACCCATGTCCGGAAATGTACCGTTTCTGTAGTAAAACGACTGAAAACGTGATGGTAACACAACTGCCGGCCGCGGTGGTCTCGCGCTTCTAGGCGTTTCAGTCCAGAACCGCGCGATTGCTACGGTCGCAGCTTCGAATCCTGCCTTAGGCATGGTCGTGTGTTATGTCCTTAGGTTAGTTAGTTTTAGTTAGTTCGTTAGTTTTTAAGAGGACTGATGACCTCAGATATTAAGTCCCATAGTGCTCAGAGCCATTTGAACCATTTTGTAACACAACTACCTTTACAAGTAATTGATTAGGCGTGACCCAGTACATCACTTGTTTTACAATTCCACTCATTTATAGCCAAAGAAATTGCTTGTGTACTCGTTGACGAGTTCTCTTCAGTATGCTACAATACGGCCTCCTCCAATTTGGGAGTGTGGCGTCTCTTTGGAGCAACACAGTCACGCTTGGGTGAAGTTGTTACGTAATTGTGATGAAAAGGGTATGCGATGGAATCGGACGTTGTGGAGAACGATCTTGATAAAGACGACGAGGAGCTCTTCCATTACCGTGAGCTTCACCATACCGAAGGACGACGTTGTCGTATTCTGCAACTCGATCGTGGTGCTCTAACACTCACAGACAGGCGAAGTAGGCCCGAACCAGGCCAGAGAGATAGGATAGACGTCAGGTGACGTCAGCCGATCCGACGTAAGCAACCCCCACCATGACTAACCTGTTGCATACCTACCTAGTAGACATGTTTTCAAACGCACATGGGTTCCTATTAAAAATATTATGTGCTCACTCGCCTCGACAAGTCCTAGAAGTTTGTAATGGGAATTTCGGAACACCCTGTAGAGAAATAGTTGAAAAAGCGTAGCAGATCTCACAGCAAACGAAACTCATAGCATTCACGACCTACACGTCTCATAACTCAGAACTGCATCTGTTTAGTAGAGCGTCTTCACAGTGTTCACACGTATCATGACCCAGGCTTGCGCAGAGTAGGCTAATCCCACAACGGACGCTATATATAAATTATGCCAAGAAAAGGCGATTCTGTGTACGTAATCTGTGTGTTACTACACTGAAATGACTGGTATGTAGGACTGATGACCTCAGGTGTTAAGTCCCATAGTGCTTAGAGCCATTTTACTGGTATGTAACTGATGTCTAATAAATTTTAAAAAATGTTATATTGAGTCACTGAAAATGTGAGTGGATAAAAGAAACTCTTTGGAGTGCGACGGTTCTATGGCAACAGCAGCGGGCGCTAAGAAATATGTACTGTAGTGTAAAGTAGCAGCTAGCGGAAGAGGATGCAGCGAAATTTTGTGCAGTAAATTTCTGTGGTTCGGAGAGGCACTGGAAGTTCCGAAGTGCCACAGTGCATTGGTGACAATAGCGATGCCTCGTGAGAGAGTAAAAGGAGAATTCTGTTTGGCCACAGAAAGTACAAGGATGGGTCTACTGAAAAGCGGGATACTACCTGTCGGCTTTGACCAGTGACGTCATAGGTTACTCATAGATATTATGTGTTTACTTTAGAGCCATAGGTAATAAATGGGTTGTCTGCTGTGGATAAACGGCATCATTGTACATTTTAAAAAATGTGGCTTTAAAAGACAGCTTTAGACATTGCGAAAAAATTTTTTCGTGTGCATTGATTTAAATAATTGGTTGTCTCCAATTCATTCGGTACTTAATTTCATTCTTAGTGAGTTTGAGATAATTTGGACGAATACTTTTATTTATATTTTAGAAGTATTTTTAGCTTTTCATTTTCGTTTGTAGGTATGAGTTTATCTATTACAATGAATATGCATGACTTAAAAGAGGCTATAGGCGTAGACATGATGGCAACCATTCGATTTTTACAAATGTCTTGTTGCCGATTACGTTCGCTGTCATGAGTGCGGCGAACATAAACGCCTGATAAGTGTGTCTGCTCGTCGTACTCGCGACCTATTCGTATGGAAGTGTAGCAAGGATCGGCTATGGCGCTCAATTAGAGGAGGAAAATGGTTCGAGAAATCTGATCTGGCCTTTAGGGATATCATAAAAATTACATACTGTTGGTGTTTGAGGTATGCTGTGTGTGCATGAATGTCGTGTGAGTGAGTGTACCGTTGTAGACTGGTACTCGTTTTGTAGGGAAGTTTGTGGGGAATATATAAAGCGTAGGGGGCCGGGCGTTATAGTCGAAATAGATGAGTCGCATTTTGGAAAAACCAAGTACAACAGAGGAGGAACCTGCGTAGGATTACGGGTTTGGGGAGGCTGTAATTTCAGTTCCAAAATGAGACGATGTAGTTTTTAAAGTAGTTCCTAATCGAACGAAGGAAGTTTTTGTGAAATTAAATAAACATCATGTTGCAGAGGGTTCCGCACTTATTTCCGATGGGTTTTCTTCACATAGGGATTTGGGGAATAGGGGTTTTCAGCATCTTATTGTTAATTATAATTGAATTCAGATTATCATCAACTGGGGCTTGTACCAATAGTATAGAAGGTTATTGGTCAGCCATAAAATCTGTTGTAGGGAGAGGGAAACGACTGCTGTTAAATCTGTTCAAAAATGGTTCAAATGGCTCTGAACACTATGGGACTTTACATCTGAGGTCATCAGTCCCCTAGACTTAGAACTACTTAAACCTAACTACCGTAAGGACACCACACACATCCATGCCCGAGGCAGGATTCGAACCTGCGACCATAGCAGCAGCGCGGTTCCGGAGTGAAGCGCTTAGAACCGCTCGGCCACAACGACCAGCTGTTAAATCTGTAGAACGAATTATCTCTGGCAAATTCTGACGTCATTGGTCAAAGCCGACGGGTTGTATACCGTTCTTCAGTCGTCCTCAAACTTCGTAACACGAACGATTGTACTGAGGATACGTTTCATCATCATTACTGCGTCGCGTACTGCTGTTAATTCATTCAGTTTTGTTTTATCAAAACTTTATACAATTCCTAAGTTTTGAGTATGAACGGTTGCTTAACTGCATATTTTGTGATCCTCTGAATATGAAAATTTGCGTCTGCGCAAGTAATGATAGACGTCATCAATAGATGTGTTACTTATGGTTCAGTGAACGTAAATCCGACTGTAAATATAAAATGTCTGCTTTAGGGCTGAAGACTGAATTATTTCATTCCCTGATTCGAATTTCAGTAAACTTCTAATGTTAAATGGTTCAAATGGCTCTGAGCACTATGGGACTCAACTGCTGAGGTCATAAGTCCCCTAGAACTTAGAACTACTTAAACCTAACTAACCTAAGAACAACACACACATCCATGCCCGAGGCAGGATTCGAACCTGCGACCGTAGCGATAGCGCGGTTCCAGACTGTAGCGCCAGAACCGCTCGGTCACCAGCGGCCGACCTTCTAATGTTAAAGATAAACTGGACCGATCTTCATAAATTAAACGTTGTAATTTAACAACACATATTTGCACACAAAAGCTATTTGGCCAGTGCATTCATTCTCTTCATTGGTGATTAGCTGAACACGCCGTGTCAGTCCACTTCCTGCGGAATCGCTGCCGTCTGAGGTCTGTAACATCATATTCCGGGTATTGTGGGAAGATTAAATGTGGGGAGCTTGTTAATGTCCCGAGTCATTTGTTATTTTTCTGAACAACAATAAAGGTGTCGAACTCGATAATAGAGGCGGGGCGAGCACAGAAAAATGGCTCGAATGGCTCTGAGCACTATGGGACTTAACTTCTGAGGTCATCAGTCCCCTAGAACTTAGAACTGCTTAAACCTAACTAACCTAACGACATCACACACATCGATGCCCGAGGCAGGATTCGAACCTGCGACCGTAGCGGTCGCGCTGTTCCAGACTGTAGCGCCCAGAACCGCACGGCCACTCCGGCCGGCTGGCGAGCACAAACTGCTCCAAAAGTTTCAGATTGTCTTAGCTACACTGTTAATTGACTAGAGCTGCCTTACACTTTTTGACTATACGTTATTTTCAAAGGCATATTTAACCGTCGAGCGGGCGCTCTGTGCTTAAAGTGCCCCAACCACAAAGAACATTGTCTTGTAGTATTCCATTGTTATCTTACAACTGCGAGCCCGTACCTAACCCTTCGTATTTGCTTCAGCTAACACAGCGATAATTTGTGTTGTCATACGTCGAAGTGACCAGCAGTAATACAAAATAAACGGCTAGCTAGGTGAGAAAAAATTTACGGACGTGAAAGAAAATGAACCACATTCCGAGCTAGCAGCGTAATCCCACGTAACGCAGTTGACTACGTGATAATCAGCAATCAAATAAGCGGTTGGCTGGGATCCGATACAACTGAGCTATTTAATGCTTCGAGTGGCTCATTACTGTGAGGTAATATCTGTATGCGGCAACAGATTGCTATAATGAATGTTTATTTTATTATTATTATATAATGAAACAGTTATTTAGCTCAAACAATGCAAGTTTGTTTTATCGTCGTTTAATTTAACTAATATTAAACTGTGATTCTGCTCATACATGTTTACCCTGGTAAGAAAGGTATTTTTTTACATGTGTACAAAGTACCCCACGCCCCAGCTCGTGTTATAAAAAATGGCGCGCCCGCACAAGGGTTAAAAGCCATCGTATTCGTACAGGGTGTACATAAAGTCCGGAAATACTTACAATTATTTATTGCACAAGAACTAAACATTGTACAGATGTCGTACATGTTGCGTTTTTTTTTTTCTTTACAAACATTCTATATGCGAACCATGAGTGACCCATAATCGAATTCTTCCCATACCCGTCCCAGCATGGCATCATCGATTGTGGAAGTCGCTTCCCGTATTCTTTCCCGGAGCTGTGTTACATCATGTGGTAGAGGCGGTACATACACCAGATCTTAATAACCTTCATGTGCTCGCGCTAGAAATAGTCACGCGAGCGTCGGCCGACCGCCCGAGAGTTTTCATCCATCTCTTGAGGTTTTCCGTTTTTAAAGGTCACATTTCCATAAAATATCGACATAGGATATTTCACACAATATTGCAAACACATTTGTAATCAAAATTATTTATTTAACAATAAAATATACAACGGAATACAAAAAGGAAGCCAAATACCCAAATGAAATATAAGAACATTTTTTAAAATTGTAATGTTTTGGGACTATATAATGTAATACTTAAGAGTAGTATTATTCACTGTCTTAACTCGTCACAAGAAAAGCCAATTTTGCTTTGAAAAAGAATTTTTGATTGAAAACGTCACAAACATTTCTGTCAAATGAAAAATGCTGATCAGTCTGTATCCATTTCATTTTCGTTTTGAGACTGACAGTAATTATTGCACGTAACTGTCGTGGTTAAATGTCGTAGACAGACGACTCTTCCACATTCACCGCATTCTCGCTTTGTTTTTATATTCTTTTTTGAGCCACACAAATAACATATTCCTCTCCTTGTAGGGGTTGATACAGCTGGATAAACTACGTCACTCTCTCTGTAATTTTCCAAAAATACTAACAAATCTTTTGTAAATGCTTCAATTTAGCTCTTTCTTTCAGGTTTTCACTCATCAGTTCCAAAGATAACGCATGTAAGAATTGTCTTCTCGTTTTTTTTCTTTCATATTACCTGTGTTGAATTGAAAAATGCGTAACGAATTTATTCCTGCCAAGTCAAGTAAGCGGAAAAATATACATGCAGGCTACCTTTGTGTTTTTCTTGATGTTGAAATTCTGGAGCACATGCACATTCACATTCACTAGAGAACTGGAGAGTCTATAAAATTGAGGAATTTTAGGGGAATTACAAAAAGAAATACTTACATTCCGAAGTAGACGAGTAGAACAAAGTCTCGTAAGCGCTCGCAAGGCGGTAAACTGACCCCCGAACGTGTTCGGACCTATTTGAACTTGTCCTGAGAGGCAGAGAGGTGCGACTTGGACCAACTTTGAGCAGCATCTGTCGGAAAATGGTGCAACTAGAGAATATATGTCACTCCCGCCGCCTCGTTACCTTTGTGGAGTAAGTATGACGCGAAATTGCAAAAAGGCGGTCACTTCACCGCCCGCGCGAGCGCGTGAAGGTTAATGTGTCCCCACAGAAAAAAAGTCACTCGGAGTGAGATCTGGTGATTGGGGAGACCATTAAATGAAACAGCTGTCCCCTTCTGTAGCACGGCCGATCCACCGATGCAGCAGCCCCGTGTTCAGGTACCCACTAAAATGGGTGGAGTCCCATCCTGCTGAAAGATGAACGGAGAGTCCGCTTGCATTTGAGGCATCAGCCATTGTTGCAACATGTCCAAGTAGGATTATGCGGTGATAGTGCTTTTGGCGAAGAAGAATGGCCCGTACACTTTCGGGACAAGGCGCGAAAACTCCTTTGGGGAATCCTGTTCAAATTCAATGCATTTGTGTGGATGCTTTGTACCCAAGATTCGACAATTATGCCTGTTCACTTTCCCATTAGTATGAAAAATGGCTTCGTCGCTAAAAATTAAGCGATCAACAATGCCATCCCCATCCTCATTCAATTGTTGCAACTGCGAACAAAACTCAAAACGCTTGTCTTTCTCATCGTCATAGAGCTTCTGCACTAGCTCCAATTTGAATGGTTTCATAGACAGCTTCGGTCGCAGGACTTTCCACATTGTCATTGGAGCCATTTCAAGTTCACAGGATGCAATTACATTGTCACACAATGTAAAAACCAGCTGCTCTCATGGTAATTCTTTTCCATAAGATACGTAAAACCGAAGTCACAAGATAAAACTATTTGGTACATGATCGCTGCTCGACTAACAACGGTCGGCATTGCTCACCGACCGTTGTTAGTCGACCAGCGGTCATGTACCAAATAGTTTTATCTTGTGACTTCAGTTTTACGTATCTTATCTCATCGTCATAGAGCTTCTGCACTAGCTCCAATTTGAATGGTTTCATAGACAGCTTCGGTCGCAGGACTTTCCACATTGTCATTGGAGCCATTTCAAGTTCACAGGATGCAATTACATTGTCACACAAAGTAAAAACCAGCTGCTCTCATGGTAATTCTTTTCCATAAGATACGTAAAACCGAAGTCACAAGTTAAAACTATTTGGTACATGATCGCTGCTCGACTAACAACGGTCGGCATTGCTCACCGACCGTTGTTAGTCGACCAGCGGTCATATACCAAATAGTTTTATCTTGTGACTTCAGTTTTACGTATCTTATGGAAAAGAATTACCATGAGAGAAGTTGTTTTTTTTTTTTTATTTTGTGTGACATTGATCTTATATCAGCTGGTCTGCCTCATGTATAGATTTTCTTCCTCTGCTTACTCTGTAATTATAAATTCTCTTCACATTATGAAGAGTCGTTTGTGGATACAGTCACATGAAGTAACATAATAATGGAAATGCTTTATCTTCTACAAAGTAATAAGGGAAAACATATTCATTTTCATCATCTTGTAATCTTGAAGGTAATGGCAAGTTTAATCTTCCATTTTTAATCCAATGTTTGGTTGCTGAACCACAAATTATCCCTCCATCACAATTTCTACCTGCATAACAAGTATCAATGATAATGAACAAATGATCAGCATAACTGCATTTCAACAATACTATTATGGAGTTGCACTGTCTATAACTGAAGTTACCTGAACTGTCCTACGTAATTTTTCAGAGCGCAATATGCTCCCTGTCCAACAAACCCAGCAATTAGGCAAATTCCATACCGAATAAAAATGCTGAGCTATCATTTTGCACTGCTCTTCGTTTGGAATAGGTATGTAGGTTTGATTCAAGATGACCGAAATTATTCCGATAGTTTCATGGATCATGTATGTAACTGCACTGTGCTCTCTGTCAAACTACAGTGAGAGCGATGCAAAACTGCATCCCACTGCTAGGTACTTGCAAGAAACAGCACAGTTGTAGTACAGTAACATCTGTACCATAGATACGTGTGTGTGTGTTTGTATTTGACAAATGTATGAGTGTACTGCTGTATTTTACATTGGTTATTAATCATTATGTTATTTATTTATGACACTTTTTTTTGCAGTGAAAGTGTGCAAGGAGAAGTGGCAAAAAATACTACATCCGTATTCGTACGCCATCTGAAGCCCATTTTGAGTGGTTCCTGTAGAAGTAAGAAACCATACATTTTTTTATTTTTATTTATTTTTCTTATTCATTTTTGTTGGTAGTGGGAAAATATTCTTCCAAGTAAATGCAGATAGATCATCTAATAATAGACAATTGTCCTCTATGACTATAACTGTAACCCTAGTAGTGTAACCCTCTGAAGTTGTCGCACAAAGTGTACGTCAGTGTCACAGTGACCCTCATATATTTGCTGGAGAAATATTTTGTAATTAAATTGGACTCTCATGTTCTATATCACTTTATTTTATAACTCTCATGCAGTTTTTCAATCAATATTAGTATTAATGCACCCAAAACTCGAGAGTAACTATAAACTCAGGGTGAGCTGAGCATGTGCGCCGCTTCCCTACTTTCTCATTCCTACTGCTTCTCCCCTTCCTACCACTCCTCTCAGCTTGCAGTCAGTGCTACCACCACTTCTTGCCTCTAGCCTAGCAGCTGCTGGCGAGGGGCAGGAAGGCGTCAGGGGTGGTTTGTTTGGATCTGATTCTCAGAGGCTGTAGACGCAGTGGCTGGAGACAGCGGTCATGGGTGCATGAGTTGTGCCTGAGTGATTGTATGAATGTGTGTGTGCTGTTGTTTTCTGCCAAGGCTTTCGTTGAAAATTAGTTGTGAGAGTGTGATTGTCTTTTCTATGCATCTGTCTATGGCTAAGCGATCACCTTTACAGTTAGTTGCTACCTATCCTCATTATCATTGATAACTTATGTGCACAAGTTATCTGTTGCACAGATTGATCACCGTGGTCCCATTTTATCAACATGCTGTCTGTGACTCCTGAATAGCTGGCCACACTAGTGGATTTCCTCGACAGGTCAAAACTGCCAGCCTTTTCTGCAGGTATCTCTTAACAGAACGGGCCTGCCGATCTGAAGCCCTTCGTTTCCCGTCAGTGTGCAAGTCCTGCCCATCAGATGTACTCTCACCAACCTACCCGCAGGCCGGACTGTTTGTGTGTGGAGTAAAGCAGTGGATTTTCGCAGTTTATCCCCGGCCCCAGAACTGCAGTGCTCCTCGGCAGGCCAGAGGCTACGGGAATGAATTTCAAAAATCGCAACTGTCTCACTGCAACTATGTTGCAAAGTGTGGCATTTTACAGACATTTATTTATTTAGTACATTTTGACACTTAGAAAATAATTTATATATTAGAAAGTATGGGCGATAACAAGAAGAAAATTGTGGCAGTTGCTGGCGGTTTGTATGCTATGTACTCAAATATTGATGATGATGAAGTCCCATACTCCGTGATGGAGCGTAGGGGAACGATGCGGGGGACCCACACCGCCTTACTAGGCAAGGTCCTGGTGGAGGTGGCTTGCCATTGCCATCCTCCGACCATAACGGGGATGGATGATGATGATGATGATGATGATGATGATGATGATGATGATGAAGACGACACAACAACACCCAGTCATCTCGAGGCAGGAAAAATCCCTGACCCCGCCGGGAATCGAACCCGGGACACCGTACTCGGGAAGCGAGAACGCTACCGCAAGACCACGAGCAGCGGACACTCAAATATTTCTCAAAAGAAAAATCGCATACCCGTAAAATAATAGCTGTAACGCAGTGGGCTATAACAGACAGTAATGGACATAATAGAACCAACACTTTATTGGCAGTCACCTATATTGTTGGTTTACACAACCCTTTCTGCATTATACACTTCTTTCAAGTGTCCTATTTTTTCTGAGGTTATTCCTAAAGTCAATAAAGGTATTTTAAATCTATCTTGCGACTCCAAGGAAATGTGTATTTTTGTCACCAAATGCATTTCGTTTTTATGAAATAAAATAACATCAGTGTTCTGAATCACATACATATACCATTTGGCTTGCTTTCTCCATCCAGAAACAGTTCATTGCAAAAGATGTTGACGTTGGTACTTAAGGTTTTTGCCCATATTAGGAAACACCGTCTGCTTGCAAGTTTTATTTTGGGGATACTTGTGGAAACCGTGCAGCTGCCATGGCTGCTCTTCAGTGAAGAAATCTAAAAGTGTTGCAGATCTGTAGACCTTAGTTGCAGTTTAATTAGATGAAGATGCTATTCATTTATGAAATGCACACATTACACGAGTATTTTGAAGTGTTACCTGTTAGGCCTATTCATTAATCCATTCATTCATTATTTCCACACTCTTAGAATATGGACTACAGTAGTATGGCAATAGCCCGGCCTCTTCTATCAGGGAGAGCTGTGTTCAAGCAATGACCATTCTTACCATGGACAACTGTATTTTCTTCATTATTGTCTGAAGATTTGGTAGACTGATCAGTTTTGCTAGTGTCCATAGCTGCTGCTAGAGCATTAGCTTCAGAATCACTTTCATCACGAAAATGTCACTTTCATAACTGAGTTGTTCTAACAGCAATTCCGTACAGCATCTCCCATTAGTAAAATGTCATTCCTCCATGCCATTTTCACATAAATGTACTTCACACTCGATGATGGGTAGTTACACGGTGCTGTCAAATTAATTAAATGACAGTGTCTCACAGCTTTGAATGTCCATCCTCCACTAGATTTCTCTGAACGCTGAATTTACATTGTTAGTGGCGCCTAGTGTATATGCAGTGACACAGGCTCAGTAACAAACAAAAAACTAAAGGGTGTACACTTCTAGGGTTATTAATAAATAGTAAGATACATTGTAATGTAAATTTCATAATAGCAAAGATTCTTTTGCGATCCCAGTATTACAATAGATAGCTTGTAATGGTGTGGTGGCTTATAGGTGTGAAGTACAAATGCAACATACAAGTATGATGTGGAGAGTCTTTGGCATTGGCCATCAGAAACTTGCCAAAGGTCAAGAACTGCCCCATCCCCACACCAAGTGATGCTTAGCATATTAGTATCAGAATCGAGCAGAGACCTGCATATAAAACTACACAATTCATTGCATTCATGAGAGAATGAACAGCATCAATCCAGCACTGGAATAGGCCTTTATTTCTCTCTGCAACATCATTGCAAACCCTCTGTGGTGATATTTCTTTAATACCCCTCCATCTTATGCTGTTCTTAAGACAACCAAAACTTTTTGTTGCTCCCTAGTCATAGTGCAAGGACAGAGTGAACCTGTCCACTTGTGGAGACTAACCTGATACATCATTGCTTATAATTAGAATAATTAGAACATACTCTCTAGCATCAGGTTCTTTGCATTGTGGAATATATGTGCTCCACACTATAGTTGCAAATAACCACCAGGTCATATGATAATAATTGGATACCACACCCATCATGTATGGAAGTTATTATCCTATTGATATCATCTACAGACCAGTTCGCCTTACTGAAGCACCTGGCTTAGTATTTTCATTCATTGCTGCCACCTCAGCTATCCTGTCCTACCTTAACATGGCTAGACCTTCAGACATCATACCTTATACCTTCTCTGTGCAAACCCTCTGAGAAACCTGAGGTGCATTTCGAAGTGCATTAAGCAGTTCATTAGCACTGCTCCTTTCCTTTTCACAACAGGATGTATTGGACTCCAGTTTGGTCCATTCACTGCATCCAGGTACCATTCACATATGTTTGCACGTAACTCACAATGTCTCTATATCCATACCTTCTCCACCTCATCATCAGGGGTGAGGAGGATTACCAGGTTGGTTGCACCAATAATCACACCCATTTAGCAATAGTTCATTTATTAACCTCAGCACATACAAGGATCACAAAGAACTGAACTGAACATGGCGGAACAGCCAAAGATAATGCTTAGAGTCCAAAGATGAATGCATATCGATGTCGGTGTCGATTTCATCGGCGCCACAGGGGAAGGAGTGGTAGCCCCTCATGTACTGATGTACTGTTTGAACCACTTTGGATTAGTGTGGATTATCCTTTCTCAAAGTAGAATCTTTAAGAAATCTAGATAGGGCATTTCTGTAATTCATTAATGTGTTGGAGATACGTCAATCAACACTCTTTGCTTTACTCATGTATATCCCCCCCTGCAACTAGACCTCTTACTTCACAGCCCAGAGAGGGAAGGTCATAATACAAGTTTGCAAAGTCTAGTGAAATCCTGCCCAGTAAATCCGTCAGTTCTTCATGCCTGTATTTGTCTATCACCACGGTCTCTAATTGCAGGCTCCAGTTCAACAGATTTGTCCCCGTATCCTACGTCTCTTACATCTCTGTTTCACCATCACACATATCTTTCCTTGTATGTACATCTTCAACTTCATCACACTTTTTCCCCTTCCTTTAGGGATATGTACAATAAGTATTCTTCCCTTGCCTCAGCACTGTTGTAGAACCTCCTCCTTCAGTGTACCACCACCCATGTTGAGACATACATACTTATACTTGGCAAATAAGTACAAGTGTTTGTGCGGTTTCATGTTTTCTTGATCTTCTGAGTGACCTTCTATATCAAATTTACGTAGTCTTCAAAGTTCTCATCTATATAATTTATGCCAGCAATCCTTGTTATTGATTTACTTCTTGTAAACTAATATTAGCATGCCATAATGATATTTTATTTTAAATTAAGATATTGATGATAGCACATCATAAATTTTGCTTTCAGTCAGCAACCTTGCCTACTCTTTCCCTTGTCAGTGTGACATTGCAGACATCAGACAAATATCTTGCTTTCTGTATACTTATTAGCGTTGCATTCTAGCATTCACACTGTGTGTGAAAAGTTATAACTTTGGACGACCTTTTCCATCAGCAACCCTGCAAGTGTCTAAAATTAAACTATATAATGTCTAAAGATTAAAGACTAGTTTTTCTAGATAAAGCTAGATAAAGAAGATCAAGGGTTCTACAGCTGAGGTATGGCCGCCAAGTATCCCCAAAATGTGGCACCTTGAATATTGTCATCAGTTTTGTGGTTGCATATCCTTTGATAGAGGAGGACAGAGGCTACTTGCAAAAAGTGCAAGAAGACAGCACAGCTGAGTCTGATACTACAAATTCTTAGCCAAATCCATGTTGTCTCATACAAGTTTTCAGAAAACTCGCAATGTCTGTGTATCCATACCTTCTACAGCTCATCATTAAAGGAACCACTTTGACTCTGATGCTGTCCCATTCTAAACATTTGTGGGTGGGGATTTTATGGCTCCAGCTACAATGTTACAGAAATGTAGAGCTTTCCTGTAATTCATGAATGTGTTGAAGGTACTCCAGTCGACTCATATTCACTGAACTCTCGTGTACGTCTGCCCTTGCAACTAGATCTCTTACATCACATTCTGGAGAGGGATGCCACTTGTCAGGAACTGCTAGAATGCACCTCATACAGTATTTAACTGTTTCAGTTTTTTCCTGTGTTTCATGAATGCCACTATTATGCTCATTTTTTTGTTTCCTTGGTGAGCACTGACAAATTCATTTGCCACAGAAGTTGTGGAGAATTTCCATTTTATCTGTTATGTGATTGTGTTGTTGCTGGTCTTGGTGTGTAATCCAAAAACTTTATCATGAACTGAATCCAAGAGTTTTGTGAAATAATCTCTGCAAAGACAAATGGCGGATTGGAAACTTAATCCTTTGGAATATTGATGGACACAAGTTTTTATCACCTAGTGGTGCATAATGTCCACTAGCAGCCCATAACACGTTCCTTATCTTTAGTTGGAGCAGGATGGAACATTATCTGCCAGTGTGAGTGAAAAGAAAAAAAGCAGTCTACGTTTATGTTTGCCCATGCCCACCGACTTCTGACTGGATATAAAATTATATTGGAGGATTTGGCTGGGAGACAAAATGACTTCAAAAGGTGGATTCCAGAATACATTTTTTTTTTTTAAGTATTCATTTTTGTTTGTAGAGGAAAATGTGTCTACAACACAAGTGTAGATACATCATCTAGTACAAGATGATTGGATGATTGCCCTCTGTGAACTCACCATTATCATAGCTAGGTTGTATTGTAACTACGATAATAGTAAAGTGTGCCCCTGTGACCCAGAATTTATCATAGATAGACTTTAAAGTAAATACCATAATCACAGTATTCACTGTAACCATAACTCTCTGAATATAGTATGTCTAACTATTCCTGCCTTTCTATAATGCCCTCAAAATTTTTTGTACTTGTGTTTAAACTTGTTTGTTTAATCACTCTGTCTGTCTATTTATTTTACCCCTTATTTCTTAGGACCACTGTAATACTGTGTCCTCATCATGAAATATGTAATTGCATTATGTGAGTAATGATTAACTACAATGACATTAATCATAGCAACAACAACAATAATACTAGTCTAGTGAATGGACAGTAAATTGGAAACTATTTCTTAATTACATCAGACAAGTTACTTGTTAATTAATGTAGTGTAACCATGTCTTGTTTGCCATTTGAGCCGACTTCAAATGAACAAGATAATTATATTAAACAGTTAAGTTTTAGTGTACACATTTGTTACTGCAGCAGTAATTTTATATTTCCACAACTATATTAAATAAAATCACATAAGCTAATTGTCTGTTAGATAGAATTGTGCATTCATTTGGGTGTAGACCATTTCTTTAATATCTTGTTTGAATATTTGTTACTAAAACAATTTTTGTCTTGGCTTTGCACTCACTGTTGTCAAGCTTGTTTGTAATTTGGTTGTGGGAGGGGGACTGGTAAATAATTCACAGGTTGCTTGTCCTTAATATGTTGTTTAAATGTTAGTATATCCTGGGCGTCAATAATCTTGTATTCCCAATCCAGTTTCTCACTTTGTCAAAGTTGTACTCTGTGTTGGCTTGCAGTATTTGGTTTGTCTTTGTAATATGTTTATATTGATTTATACTTACATCCCTCTTACTTATTACTTTGTTAGTGATCTCCAACAAAACATTGATTTTATGTACTTATTAAACTCTATTTTTAAATGTGTATTTTCTATTTCTGCTACAAATGAGTGTCCCCATCAGTGCCCACAATGTTACCTAGTGATGGCAGAATTATCTATGCAATCGTTCAGTACGAAGTAAAGTACTGTTTGATGGCACAGCTGTTGTAATTCCATTAGACTATAGGCACAAAGATCTGGGGTTTGATTCCTAGTTAGGATTTTTAGATGTCAGCGATCACTTCTTTCACATCTGGCAATGTTTATTAATGTGTTGAGATAAACTGGAAACAAATGTCAAGGTGCAAAACAAACCCTTGTAGTATTTTTGTCCATAACATGTAATGGACAAATGCTTCTGTTACATACTAGAGCAATCCCAAAAGTAAAGTATTTTGGATGTACAAAGAACCATTTGTTTTCTATAATAATTATATCAGTTTCAACATTTAATAATGATTTATTTCTCTTTATTATAGCCATTTTGGTTCATTTTTGTAGATGATGTGGCAGTATTACAATGCCCCTGTCATACCAGTTTGCCTCTGTGTCCTCCACAAAGCATTGAACCGCACCTTTCACCTCATCATCAGAGCAGAATTGCCATCCAGACAGATGTTCCTTCAGCTTACAGAACAGGTGGTAGGCACTTGGTGCCAAGACCGAACTGTAAGGTGGGCTGGTGTTGACGTTACAGACAAAGTTTTTCAGATCAGCAGTTTGACAGCTGATGTTTGGTCAGACATTGTCATGGAGAATGCTTACACATTTGCTCTTCTCCAGTTTGAATTGACTTTGATTTTTTTTTTTCCAGAGTACCTGTCAGCATTTATTGTTGCCCCACCAGGCAGAAAGTTAACCAGCAGTATCACCTTCTGGTCCCAAAACTCAGTTGCCATGACTAACTGGCAAATTATGTTTGCTTGAATTTTCATTGCTTGAGCAAAGAGGGCTGCCACCACTCGTGGGAATTGTTTTGTCTCAGGTGTGAAGTGTGATGCTCAGGTTTCATCTCCTGTGATAATCTAGACCAAGACAAGTCTGTGAAAAAATTTGCAGGAAGAATCAACTCACCATTTATGGTCTCCTGTCAGAGTATGTGGTACATATCTTGCACACATGTTCTGATATTTCAACTTTTCCATTAACATCCTGCAGAAACCTCAGGATCCAAAATCCAAAGTGTGTCAAGAGTGATCCTCAAATTTAGGCCCATCTCATCAGAAATTGACAGCCTACCATGCCTTCCTTCGTTGCGAATTTCAGTATGTCCAGCTGTGACCCCTCTACATTATTTGGATATGTTTTGACATCCATGCATAACTGTCCATACTCGTCTGTCAATTTTTGGTTAATTTCAACCAGTTTAACACCTTTTTATGTTCAAAGATCAAATGACTGTGTGAACTTCATACTTGTCGGTAGCATTTGACGGGAGCTCCAGTCTGAATGGCTCCCAAACTGAGACTGAGCCTTTGAGCAAAGCACGAGTGTGTTTGCTTGGGAACAGTGAAAGTGCCAATCACAACAGTGTGGCCACCAACTGTATTAACTGTATCTCTGCATCCCCAAAAAAACAGGAGACTTTACTTTTGGGGTTTCCCTCATACTAGTATACACAACCATGAAACACTGGTATTTGTGTGATTAGATGCTGCAGTAAAACAGACTTTCCCAGTGAGTAAAGCATTATTTTTAAAAACAGTCTCAAATAAAATTTTCTCAGTTTCCTCCCCACATCACGGCACAGAAGCAACTTGAGCTTTCAGTGACTTTCTCTATAGTTATTGTCAGAAGCTGACTGTCATAACTAATCCAATGGAGGTATTTTACATGTGTAACAGGTACATATGAAAGACCATGACAGTATGAGATATGACAGGCAGCTCCTGGCGGTCAAAGAGAAGTTGAAAACTTAATTTTTACAAGAAATCCAATGGGGAAAGTAAACCTTGGAGATAATATCTAAGATTTTTGTAATCATTTAAATTTATTTGTATCTTACTTTGGAGCAGTTAATGAGAATTTGGATTTTAGGAGTTTTATCTACACTGGCACACAGTACAGAAGCTGTGCTGTAGTAAGTAAAAGGATGCTGATGTCCGTTAGTACATGTTCTGGAGTGGCAACCTCTCTGCAGTCACATACAGTGTTTTATCGCCTTGCCCTTTCGAGGGGTGTAGATGCCGAAGCGTCATGTGTTGCCTCACCAAAGAGAGCGACTGAGGCGTAGGCTGGGCCACATGGAGCAGGTCCCATCTCTGCTGCCATTCGTCTTACAGTCATCTGCTTGTCTCTCATCTGTTACTTGCATGTCAGTTTATTATGCTTTGCACTCAGGCTTGTTTGGCCCAGTAGGTTCCTCTGTTTCTGATCATTAGTTCTAATGGTGAGATTACAGCAATGGCAAGCAGTGCATCAAGGGGAATCCTACTAAATGCGCCAGTGAAGCACATCGACACACAGCTTCACATTCGCCTCACAGCTAGCACCCGCTCAGTCTGGGACCGTAGACACTCGCAACATATACCGCAACTGAGACCAACAAGCTGTGGTGATATAGTCAGTGTGTACAGAGTGGTAGTCCAAACTGCTGCTGTGATATTTTTGCAACTTTGTTAAATAGTGTGAGTGTCTACTCGTATCCACTTTCTGTGTGCTTCCTGTAGCACCTGGACTCATTGAGGTGGCCTCCAGGATACTTTGTTACTGGTCCTAGTGTCCCCATGCCACCCCCTATTCGTAGGGTCGGATCTCTGTCAAGTCACCCCTTTGAGAACATAAGCCATCTTTTCAGGACGCACTCTTACACTACAGATATAGGGTGTGAAGTGTATCATTACATCTCTGCTTATTATTGGCTTGGACCACCAGTAATACGTCAAGAGTTTATGCAACCACACCCTGCAGCTGCCGGATTCTCTAAGCTCATCTAGTGCAAGTTTTAGCCCCGTGTCCCAGAATACTGCTCTGCAGACCAGTCTGTGTCGACATCCCTCTGAGAGAAACATTCTGCACTATCAGCCCAGGCCATTGCTGCTTCCTAAGGCTGTCGAACAGAGCTGGCCACCATAGGTTATCAAAAGCCCTTGTGGTGGGTGTGTACTGGGCTGCTGCTTCATCTACTGGAGCCATTGCTTTGTTTATCATGTCTTCTAGGGACAGTCCTTTCCTGAAGCCAGTCTGGGCTCATACCGAGGGCTCTTCTGCGTTGTTCTAGGTGTGAGCACAGCAGCTTTCCTTGTATCTTCGCAGTGGTATTCAGTAAGCAAATTGATCTGTGTGGCTTTGGTATAGCCTCGTCTTTTGTTGTTGCCCTTCTTTACGAGAACCTTGTTTGACATTTTCTATATATTGGGCACCCGACCCTGTTTCAGGCATGCATTCAGTGATCTTGTCAGGTATAGCATAAGGCTTATGTGTAGTGTGTGAAGAGCCTCCACAATGATCCTATCTGGTCGTGTCGCCTTCTTGTGGTGCATTCTGAGAATGGCCAGTGTGACTTCACAGTCAGAAATGGTTCCACAGGGTTAGCATACGTGTCAATAAGCCTTTACCGCAGAACCCTATGGTTGTCATCCTCACATACTGTGTTGTCGTCGGACAGATGCATGCCCTGAAGGACCTCCTCAGATTCTCCCCAGCCACTGGTATACGAACCGTCATGTTTCCTTAGGGTGTACAAGACAGATGGAGTTGCGATGGGTAGTCCGTTGTCTCCTGTGATCGCAAATTTGTTTATGGAAGACTTCGAGGAACGTGCATTGGAGTCGGCGCCTTTAAAACCCGCCTGTTTCTATAGATACGTTGACGATACCTTCGTTGTTTGGCCTCACGGTAGGGAGAATTTGAATGTCTTTCTAGAACATCTGAACTCGATCCACCCGAACATTCGTTTTATGATGGAGGTGGAAAAGGATGGTTGCCTTCCCTTTCTCGACGTGTTGGTTAGGAGGAAGGATGATGGATCATTGGGACATGCAGTCTACAGGAAACGTACTCACACCGACTTGTACTTACAAGCTAATAGTTGTCACCATTCGGCTCAGCGTGAAGGGGTACTTCGTACCTTGGTATACAGGGCACATATCGTTTCTGACGCTGAGACTTTGCCAGCTGAGCTGTCCCATCTTGAAGTTACATTTCGTCAAAATGGTTGCAGTGATAGACAGATTGAACGTGCGTTGCGCTATCGACCAACTGTACATCAGGTGATTGATGATAATTCTGAGTCAACACCTAAGTCTACTGCCTTCTTGCCTTACGTAGGAAACACATCCAATAAGATTGGTCGTATTTTACGGAAATACGATGTGAAATGTGTTTTCCGACCTCCATCTAAAATTAGAGCACTTTTGAGTTCCGTTAAGGATGATCTTGGACTGCGTAAGGCGGGTGTATATCGTGTCCCTTGTAGCTGCGGCATGGCATGTATTGGTCAAACTATCAGGACCGTGGAGGACAGATGTACTGAGCATAAACGGCACACACGATTACAGCAGCCAAATAGATCTGCTATTGCCGAACACTGCTTGGATACAGGTCACCTCATGTTATATAATAACACCGAGATATTGGCATGCACGTCCAGCTATTGGGACAGTGTGATTCGGGAGGCAGTTGAGATTAAATTAGCGAGCAACCTTGTTAACAGGGATGGAGGTTTCTGTTTAAACTCTGTTTGGAATCCGGCTCTCTCCCTTGTCAAGAGACAGAGGGACAGACTCAATGCTACCTCACCTGCGAATTCATAGTCTCACTATTGATAGCTCTGACTTTGGCCATCTTTGGTGGCACTAGTGTTCAGTGTGTGTGTGTTATCTTTCCTGCTTGGGTCCGAGAACCGAGGTATTAAATTTGCATGTACGCCGCCTGTCCGTTGCAGTTTGCCTTGAAAATGGCGGGGTGTTCTCCCGCCGAAATATCGGCGGTCGCTGAAAGTGTTACCTGGCTGAATTCTCGGAAGTTATTTGAAAGTAGATCTTATTTACGATGATGCTGTCTTGTAGGGTGTGACCCACAGGTCTAATGTTAACTCTGTGCTCACAAAATTTTCCCAGCATTCCTTTATGACTGCCATCAGTTTTCACTCAAATGAAGCTTTCACTTTTTTATGTGGCGCAAGTCTTACTTACCTTTCATCACCGATGCTTCTCTGGTAGTGTTCATGAGATCTCTTGCTAGTGGTTCTGAGCCACTCCATTCCAGGTGGCTCGACCATCGGTACAGTCCCATCGGCAGTTTGGTGGGTTGCTGCTATCAGTCGCCATGCCTGCACGTGTGTGTTCACTGCTTCTCAGGCCAGTTGGGCACTGTGAACCTTTCTTTGAAACTATCCTACTTTGCTTTATACTATTTGTATCTCTTTGCATTGTTCATCTCTCCTGACAGAAGTGCTTCCTCTGTGGCTGTGGACAGTTTGAAGCTAATCAGGTCATGACCACTTCAGCTGACCCAGTGTATCCCTCTCCAGCTATGGACATGCTTGTTCCCCTTTCTATACGTCAAGGTTACATCTAGGTTTGATTTGGCACAAGGTTTGCAGGTTTGCCACGGTATGTTTTTGGGAAGTTGAGACTCTTTTCCACTGTCAGTCTTAACTCACAAATAACTTCTCGTAGGCTTTCATCTCTCTGGACGGCTCTTCTTCCCGCACCCAGGTTGAGCTCATTGTACCACAGCTCAGAACTCTCATTGGCATCCATTGTGCACACTGACATTTTGTCATCACAGGTAACTGTGCTGTGTCGTTGGTCAACAAACCTGTCTACAGTGTACAAATAGTGAAAGCACATGTTCAGAATGAAGATGTCCGAAAGAACAGATACCATCTTCATATAGATAAGGCTTACTGGCCAATGATCTTCTTCAGTGCTGATGCACTCACATTGCCTGAACTCTTATAGGAATCAGTAAATTGACTGCTGCAAGTAATGAGTATAGTGAGCAGGGGTACTGCAAATGTAGTGTGTGGACAGTGAGTTGGAAGTGTGCGTTTCGTGGGGAGTGTGCCAGAGATAAGTCCCTGCAATTGCACTATCCTCTGTGTCCTCGATGGCTCAGTCAGATAGAGCATCTGCCATGTATGCAGGAGATCCCGGGTTTGAGTCCCGGTCGGGGCACACATTTTCAACTGTCCCCATTGATATTTATCAACAACTGTAAGTAGTTAAAGGTCTGGATTTCATTGTAATTACATGTTCCGAAATTTGTTCTAAGAAGTGTGGTGTGTATTTCAGTATCCTCTAGACTGAGTTACGTACGGCGAAGGTCACTTTCTGTTGGTACCACTTGCACTCTTGCTGGCATATATAATATTTTTCCATTTCTAGCCGACGGTTCCTGTAGGCAAAGTATGTTCAAGTCCAATTTAGCCACAAGGCAACTTGCCTCTTGCATTTCTGTCTGACTGCCCACACAGTTCAACTGTCTGTGTTTGCTTCACCCCTCTTTGTGGTGTTTGAATGTAATTTTTGGCCCCTGTATGTCGGTGCCTTGTGGGGTGTTGGACTCGTGCCCGGCTGACTGTTTCTGTGGTGACACCACTCATACAGCCATTTATATTTCTACCTGCAGAGCTGGGGAGTGCCATTGCAATAAACCAATTGCCCTTTATTCTGACTCCGCCCTTATATTTGTTGTACTGTGAACTGGAAAGCTTTGTATACTTGGTACTCTTACAACTTGTAATCCGTGGATCGAATATAATGGCTTCAGAGTAATTTGTAAGTAGGGCAGCTCGGACCAGGCGATGTGTGTGGCAGCTTTCCCTGGTTTTTACAGGGACATCGATAGCAGTTTGTTGTTCTTGCTACTGCTCCTCAGGTGGTTTCCCCCTCAGCACTGCCCATACACCACTACTGTATCCAGTAGTCAACACCATTTTATAGTGGGACTAACATCCTGACACCAATTGCACTTTGACAGCACCAAGTGGTCATTTATTGCCATAAATTGGTAACCCATACATATTTTCTTCTTGTGGAGCAGTGTGCACCTTACTTTATTTCTTGCTTCAGTTATTACATATAACATACTTTTCATGCCTGGCCATCCTATACTTCAGGATGAAGACCTCAGAGAACTACTACTCTGATAGTACACTTTCAACTTCATTTTGTGCTTTGACATTGTGTGCAGTTTGTTCATGTGATTTTTCCTTGGGAACTTTCTAGGTTACCAAAACCAGATTTCTATTCTGCCGTACTTCACATATCGTGTTTTCATTCAGCAACTTGTGCTGCAGTAGTTTTTCCCCATCATCTGTAGTTGCTGAATCAACCACCATAGTCTTTCCCATTTCTCTGTCTATCTATACCGTTAAGACCACTGATCGTACTAGATCATGTCCTCATGAGAGCATTCCCCATTTCCAGTACTCTAGACTAGATAAATAGCGTTGCTGTATCAATCTCTGCAGCCTGGACAGCATCATTCCTGCTTGGGGCTGAAGAGTTAAGGCACCACTGCCGCCTGAGCACTTTGCGGAACTCTGCTAGTTGGTATTCTAGTGCTCTGACTTCACTTTTTACAGCACTTTGCCCTACTGCTCATTCACTGAGTTGTTATAATTCCCACTTTAAATCCAATACACCTGACAGGGAGATCTTGTCAGCAACAGAGAGTGACTCTTCCACAAAATACATAACCTCCTCTGGCTTTTGTTTTTCTTTCGTAGGCAGTGCACACTGTCTCCTCTCTCACTCATTTCTGTATTATCATCACCAAATGCAGAGTCCCTTTCTCACAGGGAGTTGCCCTCTGCTTGTGTGCTTAACTATGGCTTAGTGACAGCTCTGTGCCTTTTCCTTCGGCTGCCTTCTTTCCTCTATTCTTAATCTGTTCCGCCACTTCACTGACCTGGTTGCAGCTCAGCCTCTGCTTCAGAATAACTTTTTGTTGCACACTTTTCTACAGCTTATTACCAGATTTCACCCCATTTTTACTTGGAGCTTTGCTTGTTTCACCTTTGGCTCCATGCTATGTGCACATGGCTCGCCTTGCCTATATCAACCAGCTTCACGTGTGAAGCACTTTTGGACCATCAGTGCCATATGCTCGTTCTTGTTCTTCCTTTTCACCACTTGTTCTTCCTTTTCACCATTAAATGATAACCTTCTGCAGTCTCACTGGCTGTCAGAGTTTGCAAGGCAGCTTTGGTCATTTCTGGTTGCTGACTTAACATATCTATCTGCTCAGCTTCCGCCAGCTTTTCTTCCTTGCCGGTTGATCTCTGAGCTTTCCAATCCTCTATTTTGTGCCTGAGGGCATTGAAATTCGTATGTATTCATCTCGGTCTCACAATCAGTAGTGATCTACTCGGTCCGTCCAGGCGTACACCCTACACATAGTTAAGGCTAAAACAACAGAAGGTTGGGCGGTCCCCTGAAATGGCTGACTTGTGACTGTTCCAAACTCAACAGCCTTGCACTCCATAACTGCAAGCTAACACAGAGAGTGAGAGGTTATTATAGAGTATGTTCTCCTTTGCCCAGGCGGATAAGCCACAAACAGAGCTCGTTGAAGTATGCCTGTAGGGTTCCAGCTGCAGCTGGCAGTGCTTACCAGCAATGAGTTAGGGCACCTCAGGCTTGCCACACCCATACCAGACTACGATTGTCCTGCTGCTGTGTTCTTGAACTTCCAGCCACTCAGAGGCACCCCCCCCCCCCCCCCTGTTAGCAGCTTCAGGCAACAGGTGCATTTTCCACTCTCGCTGGCACTGTCTCACATTTGCTACTAAAAATTGAACGAACGTAGACGAGGCAGCTTTCACGTCACATCTTCCGCAGTATAGGGGCACTCTGCATTAACCGTCCATCCTTCGCCTGTTGACACTGGCCCGATTCCACATCAGAGACTCAGAAGCTGCAATTAATGGTGACCACCACCTGCTAGAGCGACGCAGCCCCGAGTCTGAACATACCGGAAGTTCAGGTCAGAACATCTGACTGTCAGAGAGGATGGTGTCAGCCTGATAGCTCTCACCCACCCAATTGATAGGACTGCACTACCACTCCCCAGGAGCGCCGAGAGCCAGGTGCACAATCGTCGCACAGATCGCGACGTCACGTCTAGGCACAGAAGCAATCGGTCGTGGGGGGCCACTACCTACAACGGCCGCACGGCTACCACCCCGACTGATGCCCAGTCCCACATGTCTGGTACAGCACAGTGTCCACAGCCCGACCACGTGATGCCACTCACCTGACCACACACTCCCCCCGGCCAGAGCCCGGGTGGCCAGCAAGCAGCCGGCCTGACTGTGCCATACACGACAGGCACACGACGTAGCGCTGGTGCGTACACAACGCACATTGCACACCAGCAAGCTGACGCACCTGTGGGTCCCGCTAGTGCTTTAGCGTGTACAAACTCGGATAGACTTGGCAGGCTGCGTCAGACAACCTGAAAGTGCCTGTAATAGCTAAGAGTGCAGAGCAATGCTTGAATGCACCAGTGCCCCGGTCTATCTGCATTAACACTCGATCTTTTGGGGAGAGTTTGCCCTTCTCATGTTTGCATCTCCCAATTGGCATCATGGCCATTATATGGCCACAAGACACACTTTTCGATCTTTGTCATGCTCAGGTGCCTGCGAGACCGTGAAATGGAATCACAAGGTTTGGTGTCAGTTGAATCGGGTATTAAGAGGACTCTAACCCCTAGGCACCATCGCTCAGGCTCTCTTGAGCCTGTCTGAGCTCTTTACAGAGAATCTTGGCACGATGTCAGCTCATCTGTCGGCTGGCGACCTCTGCAGCACACAGAGCTACCCTCCAGGTACACAGACCGGATTTCCTGCCACATACAAGCTCAGATGCTAAACATGGTGACCCATGTTTGACACTTGCTAGCACTCTCAGTGGAGAAGATTCCAGAGTGCAGCAAGTAGAGATCAGTTGCCCTGTCTTTTCTGCCTCAGGCACTTGCTGCCTTTGTCAGCACTGGCAATATAGCATCCATTGTCCTCAGCTCAAAGCCAAAGTAAGGCTTACAGTGTGGAGTTTGACATGAAAGGGATTTGAGGGCCACCCTGGGAAGGCAGTGAGCTCTCAGGTAATATTCCCCTGGAAGCGTCTCCACACGTACTGGGGACACTCCCTCAACTCCGCCTTTGCCTTTTGCTAATTCACGGAGAGGCAAGTGCAGGCTGCACAGAAGTTGCTCCAATTGGCTACCCTTTTAATGTCGTGCATATACAGCCCTTCTCACGTTAGCTTTGCCCCAGCACAAAGGGTTACCGAGTGTCTGCGTCACATCAATGCCACAAGTGTGGACCTTACGATCCGAACCTCACTCAGGGTCACCAGAGGCCACTGAGTATTTGAAATGTGTTCCATATTTATTGGAATCAGTCGCCTGATGGGTTTACCGATATCCCGAGGTCCCCCCCCTCCCATCCCCCACTCCACCCCAGTGGCTGGGACCCATTCCCACAGATAGGGACAGTGTGAATCTCTTTAATTCCTTCATGTGCATAAGTAATTAGATGATATGCATAGTTACCTCATACCTACCACTGCCCACACACACACTCTGTGAATTGCTATTAATACACTACTGGCCATTAAAATTGCTACCCCATGAAGATGACATGCTACAGACGTGAAATTTAACCAACAGGAAGAAGATGATGTGATATGCAAATGATTAGCTTTTCAGAGCATTCACACAAGGTTGGCACCGGTAGCGACACCTACAACGAGCTGACATGCGAAAAGTTTCCAACCGATTTCTCATACACAAACAGCAGTTGAATGGCATTGCCTGGTGAAACGTTGTTGTGATGCCTCGTGTAAGGAGGATAAATGTGTACCATCACGTTGCAGACTTTGATAAAGGTCAGATTGTAGCGTATTGCGATTGCAGTTTATCGTATCGCAACATTGCTGCTCGCGTTGGTCCAGATCCAATGACTGTTAGCAGAATATGGAATCGGTGGCTTCAGGAGGGTAATACAGAACACCGTGCTGGATCCCAACCGCCTCGTATCACTAGCAGTCGAGATGACAGGCATCTTATCCGTATGGCTGTAACGGATCGTGCAGCCACGTCTCGATCCCTGAGTCAACAGATGGGGACATTTGCAAGACAACAATCATCTGCACGAACAGTTCGACGATGTTTGCAGCAGCATGGACTATCAGCTCAGAGATCATGGCTGCAGTTACCCTTGACGATGCATCACAGACAGGAGCGGCTGCGACAGTGTACTCAACGACGAACCTGGGTGCACGAGTGGCAAAACATCATCTTTTCGGATGAATTCAGGTTCTGTTTACAGCATCATGATGGTCGCATCCGTGTTTGGCGACATCGCGGTGAACGCAGATTGGAAGCGTGCATTCGTCATCGCGATACTGGCGTATTAACCGGCGTGATGGTATAGGTGCCATTGGTTACACGTCTCCGTCACCTCTTGTTCGTATTGACGGCACTTTGAACAGTGAACGTTACATTTCAGATGTGTTATGACCCTTGGCTCTACCCTTCATTCGATCCCTGCAAAACCCTACATTTCAGCAGGATAATGCACAACCGCATGTTGGAGGTTCTGTGCGGGCCTTTCTGGATACAGAAAATGTTCGACTGCTGCCCTGGCCAGCACATTCTCCAGATCTCTCACCAATTGAAAACGTCTCGTCAATGGTGGCCAAGCAACTGGCTTGTCACAATACGCCAGTCACTACTTTTGATGAACTGTGGTATCGTGTTGAAGCTGCATGGACAGCTATACCTGTACGCGCCATCCAAGCTCTGTTTGACTCAATGCCCAGGCGTATCAAGGCCGTTATTATGGCCAGAGATGGTTGTTCTGGGTACTGATGTCTCAGGATCTATGCATCCAAATTGCGTGAAAATGTAATCACATGTCAGTTCTAGTAAAATATATTTGTCCAATGAATACTCGTTTATCATCTGCATTTCTTCTTGGTGTAGCAATTTTAATGGCCAGGAGTTGACTGACCTCACAGCATGAGGATCACTGATGATAAACGCCAGATTACTTACCGAGCCGGACCTGTGGCACCCCTCCTAAATTATGTCTGTACCCAAGGCAGCAAGGCCACTAGAGATGCAGCCCTGTGCAATGCTGCCGGCCTAGGGGGGCATTAATGACTGGGGCAACTCCTGGAAAGCCTTGCCTGAAACTGTGTCTCCCTACTGGTGTAATGTATATCACAAAATGGGACAGCTCAACATGTGGAAAGTACGGTATATCCTCCACAGATTCCTCCATTGGCATTGAGGTCTGAGGGGAAGACCAGGAAACTGCCGCAACTGCATTGCTCTTTGTTTGTCGAACCCTGACTTCCTCCTAGAGGATTCCGGGAAACTTGAATGCTCATGCAGAAAAGGAAACTCTTCCCCAATCTCCCGACAGCATCCCCAGGTCTTTTAAGTATACCCTGACGAGCATTTCCAACAGAGGAGGCTGACACGTATTGGTTCCACTGCTGTGTTCCGGTACAGGAACCAGATTTCCTTTTGCCCAGCGGTGGCTGGCACTAACTGTGTCATGCTATGATGGCCATTATGGACATCTGATTTTTCCTAAGACTTAGGATCGACTGACTCTTGTGCAACAGGTGTTCACACAAAACTCTTCTCCACATCAGCCCTCCAGGGCCTTGCTGAAGTAATTGCTACAACAAAAAAGATCTGCACTGACAGCGACTCTGTGCTGGCTCACAAATACACCCTCCTGCGCCCACTGCCGGAACACTTAGAGATGTCAGGGCTTCACGGCCTGCTGTGAGGACAAACTGTGGCTGCCAGACTGATTCCTGAGTATAGGCGTGGTGCTTCAACACCATTCATTTTTAAGGCTAGTTGCTTTGACAGGTAAGTTGTTACACACTCTTTAGCAGATTCCGACTTCAGTGGCCACCGTCCTGCTGTCTTAAGCAACCAACATTTTCACAATTTCTCACGAGCATCAATTCTGATGCCTTAATGCAGTTCATTTCATCCCACAGCACCAGTTCTGCTTACAAAAAGTGATCCACTTGCCACTCTGATCCAAGTTGTTTTCTCACGGCTTCAGCTTATTGAGCAAGCCAAAGATTCATCCATTTAAATTCTGAGAAGAGGATGTCATTTCAGCCCCAAGGCCTCTAATCATTTGCTTTACTGGATGAGACTTGTACGAGCACCAGCTACCGTGATGGAAACTTTGGAGGGGACAAGCTATTAGATGATTCATTTACTCTTTCACCCCCATATCCTGCTCTGATGATTGATTTGCATGTGAGAATCACTATGAACCTCAGTCAGGGTTTCCCCTGACTTTGTCCTGCCAAGGCATTGTTCACCGCCTTTGAGATCCTAATGTTTGCATTCTAGGTGTGCGTCACCTTGCAATGAAGATGAGACACCGTGGGAGCATGGAGGCCACCGCCCCATTAGGGTGGGGAAAAGCCCCACCGTCCCTCAGCCTGCGCAAGGTGAGACCTTCATTTTTATTACGCCTTTAGGTTTTGTACATGTAACTGTATAAAAATATCCCCAATTCCATATAAAGTAGCACCACCACCACAATGTTATCTGTATACTAAAGAACCATTAGTTTTATGAAATATTAAATGACTTCTTAATGTGTATGACACCACAGCATTGTTGTTGTTGTTGTTGTTGTGGTCCTCAGTCCTAAGACTGGTTTGATGCAGCTCTCCATGCTACTCTATCCTGTGCAAGCTTCTTCATCTCCCAGTACCTACTGCAACCTACATCCTTCTGAATCTGCTTAGTGTATTCATCTCTTGGTCTCCCTCAACGATATGCATGTAGCATAAAATCAAAGCAAGAAGAAAATCAATATTATAAACACATTCCTCCACGAGCGGCAAATCATTACAGTGGCCTCACTAATGTGCCTTATTTTTCTTTGCTGTTAATTGACAGAACTGTGACAATAAAGCTTATGTCATATTGCCAGAGAAGTAATGATTACATATTCAGTGAGCACAATAGCAACCAAATTACAAAAAATGTAAGAAGTAACGGCTTGAAGAGTTTGGGTATCTAGGAAAATCCCATGTAGCTGTACATCACCAATTTCAGTTTACAATCTTTGAATAATGTGCACTTAACTGAACATAGCAAATCATCAAGTACTGCCCATGGCTGTGAAGAATGCGTGCTAGTCGGGTAGGCATTGGGACATATAACTTGAGGTCTGAGTGTCATAAATATATTAAACAGTCTCACCTCTTCTGCATGTGTGATAGTTCCAGAATAATATTGGTCAAACTCCCCAGTTGAGTATATTAATATAGTTGTTCTGCTTGCAACTATGGAAATATGTTTCTTCATCACAATAGACATTTAAATTGAGGCATAAGGCCCTAAATTACACTATTGTCAATTTTGAGATTATGCAATTATATGTGCTACTGACATTTGTTAATCTTACAGTGAACTAGCTTTATCTGTGCTGTAGGTCAAAACCTATATGAGCATTCATGAAAAGCTGTCTGTGTTTTCCCTGATATTTACTTCCATACATGGCAGACACACAAAGCATAATTTGGTTGCTCTGCACTACTCAACTGTTATCTAGGGTTGCCAACAAAATAGTGTGTCTACATCAAGTATGTAGTAGTACTTTGGAATCAGAGGTACATTGGCAATACCAAGTGGTCTGTGTGGCTGTTGAAGATAGAGGTTACAGTTTGTAATAAAGAAGTGGTGCAAAATAAAGGTAAAAAAACATGTAAGGGATGAAAAGCTGTGAGGGGAAAAATGACAACATGGGGAAGGAACAGTGATGAAACGTACTTGAAAACTGTAAACAAGCAGATTGAATGGAAAGAGAAGGAAAACGGAGGCCTATGTAGCTAATGAGATAAAAGTAATGCTAAACTAACTTGCCAATTTTTGAAACTTTTGGAACAAGAAATGACCAGTAATTTTGTTGAATTATAACCTACAGAATGAATTATAATTTATAGAATGCATTTCTTGCAAGCTTTGTAGTTGAAGTAAACTATAAATGGGAGTATACTTACAGAATGAAAGACAAAAATCAATAAACTTGTAAGCGAGTAGCAAGCTAAAATTACTACTTACTGAGTAATGTTAGCAAACTGTGTGTTTGCCAAATCACTATTTTGAATGCATTTGCCTTTCATATAAATACCTTCATATAGCAAGACACAAGTCTAGGTACATATAAAGGCTTATGTTTTATTTTCACACTTTTAAAGTTATCGTACACAAAAAGCTACATTTTTTGTTGCGTTGTTAGTATTATTAACATTGTTTTAGATCCTAGTAGAGATGAGAATAATGAGGATTCTGAAGATGCCATCTTTGATTTGACAGTAATTAATGCATTTCCAAATATGGACAGATGTGGAGATTGCAGAGGGAAAATTAATGAAGAAAAAATGGGTTTTGTTAGGTAACACATTGATTCCTTATCAGAATAAGTAAAACATATGAATTTAAAATATTGCACCAGTGAAAATGAAAATGATTGTATGTCAATCTGTTTTAATACAGAGGTCAATATTGCACTGAAATTGCCACACAGTGACATGTGTGAGGTTTGTGATAGCATTGAAGATAAGGAAGTACATAATCTACCTTTAAGTGTGTGACTGCGCCAATATAAGGCAACTAGTTCGTACAATATGTTGAAACAGAGTACTTACTAAGTAAACAGGCAGACAATGACCTTTATGTTACAGTATTTTATTTACAGCTGGCTCCACCTACTCCGACACTAAGTACAGACGCTGTGTTTTACATTAGAAATCTATGGATGTATAATTTAGGTCCAGAATGAGATTTTCACTCTGCAGCGGAGTGTGCACTGATATGAAACTTCCTGGCAGATTAAAACTGTGTGCCCGACCGAGACTCGGTAGGTAGGTAGGTAGGTAGATAGGTAGGTAGGATACAAGATACTGGCAGAAGTAAAGCTGTGGGTACCGGGCGTGAGTCGTGCTTCGGTAGCTCAGATGGTAGAGCACTTGCCCGCGACAGGCAGAGGTCCCGAGTTCGAGTCTCGGTCGGGCACACAGTTTTAATCTGCCAGGAAGTTTTATAATTTAGGTATTTGTAGACGTTCAGATAATGTCATTTACACACGTGCCTGAAGTGAGAATGTAACACAGCAAGAAAGTGATGAAATAGTAACCTGCTTTTCAGCAGAAAAAATGGAAATTTCAGATGGAAAAAATGATGATGATAAAGTATTCAGATTCGTACCCTTAGTTCAGTCTGGATAATATGAGGAGGTAATTCACAAATTTTTAGTTCTTGACCACACTTTTCTGACATGTAATGTTGACTTAGGTCAGATCAGAAAAGTGAAGAGGCAAACTGTTTCAGTTTTCTGAGCTGATGGTCGGTGTCAAGTTATACAGAAACCGAGGATAGCTAAATCTCTTCTAGTCCGTATAACCATTGCTGAGAATTTCAGAACCTTTGAAGAGTGTTAATGTCCTCACTACCAAACAAAAACATGACATATATGGTAACAGCGTACATTTCAGAAATCTTACAATGATGAAGTTTTCAACAGGTTGCCGGGAACTGTTCATCGGACTCTTGGGTGGCCACCATTTTCTCCAAGTCATGGCAAGGGAACTTCAGTCTGTCATTTCCCCAGGTTTTCAGATGCTTTACAAAATTTAGTGTTCCAATGTGTAGGTGAATGGCAAATATCAACATTTAAACACAAAGACTGAACAAAACTGTTAGATTTCATGCCTGAAGTGTACAGACAATTTTATCTGAAACTCAAGTCATAGAAAATGCTTCATGAAAAGATGATAAAAAGGACTGTGAAGTCTTGGAATTCATCATAATTGTGTATGTGGTGCATTTAGTATCTCCTCCTTATATTCTGATTCTGGTTTGACATTAATTACAAACTTTACAACTGTCGTAGAACACACTGTCACTAGCCTATATAACAAACATTCATGAATTAATATTAATAATGAATATAATCATCACAAATAATTAATATTTTGTATCAAAGTGGGTACATTATTTTTTAGACGGGAAATAAAGGATGTTGAGATATAATTAAAAAACTGACAAAGCGCGAGCAGGACTCGTGCCCCGAGTGTTCCGCTCAAACTTAATTATGTATATAAATATAATTCATTCATCTTGGGAATCGGGAATTTCGATACGAGGGGCGTTTGAAATGTTCATGCAAAAATAAAAACTACTTATGTGTTTGGGGTAAATCTTTTATTTTTTGACATAGTCTCCTTTTAGACTTATACACTTCATCCAATGGTGCTCTAATTCGTTGATCCCTTCTGAATAATAGGAACTGTCCAAGTCTGCAAAATAGCTATTAGTTGCCGCAATCACCTCCTCATTTCTATAAAATCTTTGTCCTGCCAGCCATTTGTTCAAATTGGGGAACAAACACTAGTCCGAAGGAGCCAAGTCTGGAGAATAGGGGGGATGGGAAACCAGTTGGAATCCTGCTTCCATTAATTTTGCAACCACAACTGCTGGAATATGTGCTGGTGCACTGTCGTGATGGAAAAGGACTTTTCTGCGGTCCAATCACCGTCGTTTTTCTTGCAGTTCAGTTTTCAAACAGTCCAATAACGATGAATGATATTCATCTGTAATAGTTTTACCCTTTTCCAGGTAATTGATGAGGATTATCCCTTGCCAATCCCAAAAGACAGTCGCCATAACCTTTCTGGCCGAAGGAATGGTCTTCGCCTCTTTTGGTGCAGATTCTCCCTTGGTAACCCATTGTTTAGATTGTTGTTTGGTCTCAGTAGTAATGTATCCTTGTTTCATCCACAGTGACGAAACGACGCTTAAAGTGCTGCAGATTCTTCCTGAACAGCTGCAAACCATCCTTGCAACACTTCAAACGATTCCATTTTTGGCCAAGCGTGAGCAATCGCAGAACCCATCTTGCGGATAGCTTTCTCATGTCCAAATGTTTATGCAAAATATTTTGTACCCATTCATTCGAGATACCCACAGCACTAGCAATCTCACCACCTGACTCTTCTGTCATCCATCATCATAGCATGGATTTTATCAATGATTTCTGGAGTCGTAATCTCCACAGGGCATCCAGAACGTTCAGCATCACTTGTGCCCATATGGCCACTGAAGGTGCAGAGTCACCGTAATGTTTATCAAGCTTCTCTTCAGTCTCCTGAGGTGTTTTGCGTTTCATAAAGTAATGTTTAATCACCACACAAAGTTCTTTTTCATCCATTTTTTGACAATCACTCAACTTCCTTGATTCACACGAATGCCAAACACAAAGAAATAGACCAATACGGCTGAAACTTGGTGCGCGTTCTTTCCAAAGGTGCTACTAACTAAACATGACCTTGATACGCACCAGTGGTGTCATCTCTCAGACTTTACGTGGACTTCTCAAATGAGCTTTGTATATACTGGCAAGACAGCAGTTCCGGGAATTCCAAGACTATCAAAATCTCCACAGTAGTGGGCTTCAGTTCATACAAGTAGATGCAAAAGATTTAATATAATGATTTTATGTACTTACCAAAACATGACTAAAACTCACATTTTATTTTTGCATGCAGCAGTGTTCTAAAGTGGCCTTATCTTTTGACTGAATTAACTTAGAAGCTTAAAAATTTTTACACTGCCAAGGGACCATAGATCTTAGTAAGTGACAAATTTGAATTTGATATGCCAACCTCTTCAAGAGAAAAAGGGTTCTTCACAGCAGTTGGACAGACACAGACAACAAAGCTATTCTACAAGGGTTCCGCTTTTACAGATTGAGACACGGAACCCTAAAAACAATTCAGACCTATGAGAGTGGTGATTTACTTACAAATTTGATTTTAACAAACATCTATTATTCTCAAAACTTTGTCTGTATTTTGGGCTCTTATCATTGCCAGTGCCTTATTTCATCCAATTAAAACATCACCAATGGTAGGGTTTTCTTGCCCGTTTTAGGCTTACAACAGGGAGGTGATGTTTCTGTCCATGGTTCACTAGAATTTTCCTCTTTGGCACAGGTATGTACACAAAAAAATTGAAAAAAACTGGAACATCCCATAAACAGCACACAAAAAAACACAACAAGGCTGACAATGACATCTGGTAGTAAGGCTAATAATGCAAAACATCAAAACAACAATACATGACAAATATTTACAACAAAAACAAATAAGCTAATGTACCTTTGACAGGTCCCAAGTGGAATGATCATTAATTTTTTTTATTTTTATTTATTTATTTATTTATTTTTTTAATGAACACTGTATGAAAGGATTATTTTACAACACTCATTTAGTAAGATCACATTAATACACTGATTTTAAAATTAAAAAAAATGTTTTTTTTTATTTATAAGGTTAAAAATTGAAGATGGCAAATCCATTGTAATTACAGTGGAAGCTCAAACAACAGTAATGTAGATGATTTAATCTGCAACAACATATTTCCTAAATGATTTACAATTACCTTTCTTCAAAACAGTTTTTGCCACTGTTAACATGACTTTACAGAAAAGCCAATATAATCACAATGTTACAGAAATACATGACTAGCTTTAGTTTCATAGCATTCGGCAGTCTACTATGACATATGTTCCAGTAATGACAGTTGGGGAGTATCAAATTCTGGTCCAGTTACACAGTTCCAACTGAAATGCTACCAGTATTGAGAGTCGTCGTTCCCTATAAATATCACATCACTTTTGTACATCCTCTAGGAAGATAAGAGATTTACCACTTTCATCCCACATAATGTTATCACTGTCACAATCAATGTTACTGCTATTGTCACAATCACCATCTTTGTCAATCTCCATACTGCTGCCCCACTCTCGTGTTCCTCTGTGCCTATAGTAGGTTCCTCTACTTCAGCTTTGCCATGGATTTCAAGATTGGGCATCCGTTCGGCCAGCCCATCTGTAGCTTTAAGGTCACCTCGACACCAGGCAATACTTAGGTCCCTGTGGTGAGAATGAAATCATTGGTGTAGTACATGCTAATGTAAAAACAAAAACTACATGTAAACTTTAAGAGACTACAGTTCTGTAGAATGTACCATAATGCCAATATTATCTGTGGGGACAGCACTGGAGGTCAAATTTGCTCTTAAACTGGTTTAAAAAAATTGTCTAAATCATTATAATATTTTATTAATGACCAGTTTCAACTTCATGTAGAACTTGTGTCAAGAAAAAGAGCACTGTAAGAAAAGGAATACCAGTGTTACAAAAGGATTGGTGAGTATGGTGTCAGAGGAAAGTACAAAGAAGTAGCGATGTAGCATTTTCCCATCTGGCTGCTGCTGGCAACTCCTCGTATGCTTGTGCAGCAATACAAAAGTGAACTGCTGACTAGTACCTACAGGGCCATGGGTTCAATAGTGTGCAAATTTTGTGCTAAAAATGGTTTAAGTCAGCCCCCAACCAATGGTAAATGCTTTACAAAATGTGAGATGATGATGTTATATGAAATTATCAAAATAAGCTATTGTAAACTAGGTACGAACATATAAATGGGTAAATAGTTACAGTGCAGACAAGTACTCTTTCTTATGTTAAAATTTCTGAGCTTACAGATTGAATGAGTATGAAGCATCGGTACAAGTTACAATGACATTGCTGTTAATAGTTTGCAGTCAATAAGAAAAGAGAACAAAACAGAAAAAAATATTTTTATATACTTGCTGGCATAACATGACACGACACCTTCGTAACTTGCACCAATGCCACAAGGTGGCACGTCATCCTCTTTCAATCTGCAAGCCTTTTAATTTTAACATAAAAAAAGTCTACATGTCCGATCTGTAACTATTCAACAGTGGACAATCCAGGATGGAATGTAACGATATTATGAGAAGGAAAGTTGCTACTGACCATATAGCGGAGATGCTGAGTCACAGATAGGCAAAACAAAAGCTTTCGGCCATTGGCCTTCATCATCAACACACACACACACACACACACACACACACACACACACACACACCTGCAGTCTCGGGCAGTGTGGTTTCAGTTGCCTGAGACTGCAGTTTTTTTTGTGTGTGTGTGTGTGTGTGCGCGCGCGCGCTCGCGCTCGCACTGCTGATGAAGGCCAATGGATGAAAGCTTTAATTGTCAAAGACTTTTTGTTGTGCCTATCTGTGACTCAGCATCTCCGCCATATGGTCAGTAGCAACTTTCCTTCTAATAATACTGCAACTATTTACCTATTTATACAGGGTGAACATAAATAAAACCCACAAGCTGCAGAGATGGATTGCTGATGATAAATAGAGCAAAAAAGGTCCTATGAACATGTATTCAGAAATGGACAGTCTGCGTGCAACAACAATAAATTGTCCAGGAACACAGTAAAGAACTGCATCGCATCCGTGTCACAACAGATGTTCAAAGTGGCCTCTGCGGAATTGCAGGTGACAGGGATAGTAGTGGTTGTCATGTTAGATACACATAACTGTACTTTGGATTACACCCTGTAAGCAGGCCAATTGTCTGGAGCTTGTACTACGGTTTGTCTCGATATCCTGTAGGACCCAGTCCTCCAAATCTGACGTACGTGCAGTGTGGCGTCACAGCGCACATTCATATGTTTGAAAAGGCCCACGATCACATAAAACACCCAAAGAGGGCTTGAAATGTTGTGTGATGTGGTTGCTGTCTGTGAGGGTACTTGTTTTGGTATATTTCCATCTGCTCAGTCACACACAAACACCATCTCTGCTTGTTCCTGAAATGAATACTGGAGCATTCTGCTGCTTCCAGTATGCTGCATCAATCACACAGCCTGAAAAGCACAAGGAACACGTGGCATGTGGTCAGAACTGTCATTTGTCAGCACCATCTAATGTGGCAACAATGCATTTCCACATGTTCATGGCACCTTTTTCCTTCATTTCCAGTCAGGAATCTGCCCCTGCAATTTGTCTCTCTTTTAATAATGTGCATATCAGCACCCAGTTTACAATAATATGTTGTTGATGTTGTGGTCTTCAGTCCACAGACTGGTTTGATGCAGCTCTCCATGCTACTCTATCCTGTGCAAGCTTCTTCATCTCCCAGTACCTACTGCAGCCTACATCCTTCTGAATCTGCTTAGTGTATTCATCTCTTGGTCTCCCTCTATGATTTTTACCCTCCACACTGCCCTCCAATACTAAATTGGTGATCCCTTGATGCCTCAGAACATGTCCTACCAACCGACCCCTTCTTCTAGTCAAGTTGTGCCACAAGCTCCTCTTCTCCCCAATTCTATTCAATACCTCCTCATTAGTTGTGCTATCTACCCATCTAATCTTCAGCATTCTTCTGTAGCACCACATTTCGAAAGCTTCTATTCTCTTCTTGTCTAAACTATTTATTGTCCATGTTTCACTTCCATACATGGCTACACTCCATACAAATACTTTCAGAAATGACTTCCTGACACTTAAATCAATACTCGATGTTAAAAAATTTCTCTTCTTCAGAAACACTTTCCTTGCCATTGCCAGTCTACATTTTATATCCTCTCTACTTCAACCATCATCAGTTATTTTGCTCCCCAAATAGCAAAACTCCTTTACTGTTTTAAGTGTGTCATTTCCTAATCTAATTCCCTCAGCATCACTCGACTTAATTCGACTACATTCCATTATCCTCGTTTTGCTTTTGTTGATGTTCATCTTATATCCTCCTTTCAAGACACTATCCATTCCGTTCAATTGCTCTACTAAGTCCTTTGCTGTCTCTGACAGAATTACAATGTCATCGGCGAAACTCTGAGTTTTTATTTCTTCTCCATGGATTTTAATACCTACTCTCAATTTTTCTTCTGTTTCCTTCACTGCTTGCTCAATATACAGGTTGAATAACATCTGGGAGAGGCTACAACCCTGTCTCACTCCTTCCCAACCACTGCTTCCCTTTAATGATCCTCGACTCTTATAACTGCCATCTGGTTTCTGTACAAATTGAAAACAGCCTTTCGCTCCCTGTATTTTACCCCTGCCACCTTCAGAATTATTTGAAAGAGAGTATTCCAGTCAACATTGTCAAAAGCTTTCTCTATGTCTACAAATGCTAGAAACGTAGGTTTGCCTTTCCTTAATCTAGCTTCTAAGATAAGTCGTAGGGTCAGTATTGCCTCATGTGTTCCAATATTTCTACGGAATCCAAACTGATCTTCCCCGAGGTCGGCTTCTACCAGTTTTTCCATTCTTCTGTAAAGAATTTGCGTTAGTATCTTGCATCCGTGACTTATTAAACTGATTGTTCGGTAATTTTCACATCTGTCAGCACCTGCTTTCTTTGGGATTGGAATTATTATATTCTTCTTCAAGTCTGAGGGTATTTCGCCTGTCTCATACATCTTGCTCACCAGATGGTAGAGTTTTGTCAGGACTGGCTCTCCCAATGCCATCAGTAGTTCTACTGGAATGTTGTCTACTCCTGGGGCCTTGTTTCTACTTGTCTTTCAGTGCTCTGTCAAACTTTTCACGCAGTATCATATCTCCCATTTCATCTTCATCTACATCCTCTTCCATTTCCATAATACTGTCCTCAAGTACATCGCCCTTGTATAAACCCTCTATATACTCCTTCCACCTTTCTGCTTTCCCTTCTTTGCTTAGAACCGGGTTTCCATCTGAGCTCTTGATATTCATGCAAGTGATTCTCTTTACTCCAAAGGTCTCTTTAATTTTCCTGTAGGCAGTATCCATCTAACCTCTCGTGAGATAAGCCTCTACATCCTTACATTTGTCCTCTAGCCATCCCTGCTTAGCCATTTTGCACTTCCTGTCGATCTCATTTTTGAGACGTTTGTATTCCTTCTTGCCTGCTTCACTTACTGCATTTTTGTATTTTCTCCTTTCATCAATTAAATTCAGTATTTTGTTAATTTCACATATATCTTGTTTTTTGAAGCATTTATCATTGGTTGGGGCTGATTAATCCATTTTTGGCACAAAATCTGCACACTATTGAATCCGTGGCTCTGCAGCCATCAGTCAGCAGTTTGACTGTGTTCTCCCATGAGCATCTGATGAGCTGCAGCAGCAGTCAGACGGTAAACGGTACATCACTACTCCATTACACTTTCCTCTGACACCATTCTCACCAAACCTTCTGTAACTTCGCCATTCCAATTCTTACAGTGCTCTTTTTCTAAAGACGACTTCTACGTGTAGTTGAAACTGGTCATTAATAAAATGTAACTATTATATACATGGCCATTTTAACACAGTTGTCTCACCAGATTGCTGTTACTCCTGTGGACCACCTTGTCCAAATTTTTGCTCTAGAATGCAGTTGATGGTGGCCATTCATTTGCATGTACAGCTGACTACTTGTAATTCCCAGGTAACAGGCTGCGCCAAATTTACAGCAGAACTGGTATGTGACCACACATTGCCCAGACTGTGATACGGTAGGATAGCCTGACGTCAGTCGGATTAATGGTCGTACGTGCCCAAGTTCGACTGCAATGTGTGTAGTCGTAATTATGTTTAGTCTTCGTGACTACTTATAACACACCGATGATAGCTGCACTATCAACTGAAATCTAGATCTGCAATGCATAAAAAAGAAGAGGATGTTATGACCAATGCTGACCATCTTTCAGTCCTAGACAAAACACTCATTTCTGACAAGATAATAGAACAAGTAAAATGATTTAACTATCTTGGAAATCAAACAAGCTATCTAGAAGTTCAAGATGTCCAAAAAAATCTTGCAAAATTCCAATAACTGTATGGCACTATAAACAGAATTTTAAAAAAGAAGGCAAGGAAAGAAAATCTAATTTTGTAAAGTGTCAATTCTTGCATTTCTTTATGGCAGTGACTTGAACGCTAAGCAAATGACAGAAGTGTCTGAAATGAGATTCCCAAGGCTTATGAAAGGATGTATAAAATTACGCAGAATAAAAAGACAGAGTTAAAAGTTTGCTCAATGAAAGATATAATAAATGAATATACACTGAGTCATGTGATAGCATCTGTCAACATCAAACCCACTAACAAGCAACAGTACCTCCATTATGACACCTCCTACCCATTCCATATCAAACGGTCCCTTTACCCACCAGGCCTCAACCTCCGCTAATTTCAAGTTGCCACCCCTCGAACCTCACCTGTCAGTCAACATCATCTTTGCCTCTGTACTTCCACCTCGACTGACATCTCTGCCAACCTCTTTGCATTTACATATGTCTGCCTGTGTCTGTATATGTGCGGATGGAGATGGATGTGTGTGTGTGTGTGTGTGTGTGTGTGTGTGTGTGTGTGTGTGTGTGTGTGTCTCTGTTATGTGCGGATGGATGTGTGTGTGTGTGTGTGTGTGTGTGTGCGCGCGCGTGTGCGTGCGAGTGTATACCTGTCCCTTTACCTGTCCCTTTTTCCCCCCCTAAGGTTAAGTCTTTCTGCTCCCAGGATTGGAATGACTCCTTACCCTTACCCCTCACTGAAGTAGGACAAAGGCCCAAAGCAAATGATGATGATATTTGGAGGGAATATCTCCAAATGATGATATATATATGTATATAAAAATGTTTTTCACATAAATGTTGGTATGTAATTAACATTCTTGAAAACTGTATAACCAAATTTTGGAAAAATTCAAAATTTTGCAAAATACCCTACTACCATTAATTTTGAATAATGAAAACATTTCTACAACATAAATTGAAGCAGCTTTCAAGCTACATACATCCATGCATTCTGAAATACCATTTTTTAGAAATAAGCTGTACACAATGTGCTGTCAGAGTATTTGCAACATACCTAATTAAAATATCTGAACATTCATTATTAGTGTAGTTACTGATTTTACTTGTATTTGTTTTATGTTTTAAATTGTTATTTTACATTCTGTTTTTTTATTATTTCATTTGCATGTATTTTGTTAATTAAAAATAATACATAACACATTATTATGATACACAATCATTACAATAATGATAACCTGTACATACATGCTTAAAACATAACATAATGATTTTGTATCATAATAATGAGTTTCCTATATTTTCAATTAACAAAACATACATACGTGAAATGATAAACTAAAAAACAAAAAAGATATAACATTCAAATTTAAAACATATAACAAATGTAAGTAAAATAAATAGACTAATAAGACTGTTCAGATGTTTTAATTGCGAATGTTGAAAATACTCTGACAGCACATCACATACAGCTTATTTTTCAAAAATGGTATTTCAGAAACCAGCTTTATTACACATGGATGATTGTATCTTGAAAGCTTCTTTAATTCATGTTGTAACAAAAGTTTCATTTTTCAGAATTAATCAATGGTGGTGAGCTATTTTGCAAAATTTCAAGTTACTGCAAAACTTGATTATACAATTTTCAAATCCATTAATATACACCAAATTTTATACGGGAAACATCTTTTACATATCATCATTTCAAATAATGATTCTCTCCAAACATAATATGCCAAATTACATTTCGAAATTGGGCAGAAGCAAAACAATATGTATTCCATTATTTTGCCCCCTCTATACCAATTTTCATCAGGATTGTTTATTAACACTTGGCAATGATCCATCACGTGATTCAGACCTCAAGTGACACAGCTTGAAAGGAGAAAACATTTTATTCCATTATATTGCCATGAAAGACTCGCAGCACGTAACTGTCCTTACATAAAGACATTCAAATCATTGCTCACACTTGTCAATGGTACAAGAAACCAGTTGGGCTGGCAGTCATTGAAACAGAGGTATTTTTTGCTGTGGCAAGGTCTCTTCATGAAATTATAATTGTCAACTTTCTTCTTCGATTGCCGAAATACACTGCTGGAAAAAAATTAGTACACACGGAAAGATGATCGATTTTGACCCGATGATGGCATATGTCATATGTGAGATAGTAGATGTACTGATAATGGTTTCAACACTGTCCACCACTGACATAGCTACCACAGTGCCATCTGTGTCTACCCTTTAATAGGGAATGCTCACAGCCAGAAGGCTCAGCGTGTTGCAAATGTGTGAAGCAATCAGCAACCATGCCACAGACACACACTCGTACTTCCTACATCCAACTGAGCAAATTTGAAGAGGGTCAAATTGTGGCCTTCCAGGTGGCAGAATTTCTGCCCAAGTTGGACATGCTGCATGAGTTGTGCAACAATGCTGGTATCAGTGGTCACGTGAATGCTCTTACTCTTAGACGAACTTCTGGGCATCCACGCAGCATAGACACAACCCAGAATCATCATATTATAAGGGCAGCAGTGGCAGATTGTACAGCTACCACACAAAGGTAAGAGGGCTTGTGAGCCAAGATGTGTCAACACAAAGTGTGTGAACTCTTTGTTAGGGGTGGGACTACTGGCACACACATCTCTAGCTCATCTTCCACTCGTGCCACAGCACCAACATGCACTGCTCGACTGGTGCCATTAGAGGATCACTTGGAAGGTGGAATGGTACACCATAATCTTCAGCAATGAATGCAGGTTCTGCCTGCATGCAAGTGATGATCGTCTCTGCATACAACATAGACCTGGTGAGCACATCTACATCTACATGGATACTCTGCAAATCACATGTAAGTGCCTGGCAGAGGGTTCATCGAACCACCTTCACAATCCTCTATTATTCCAATCTCGTATAACATGCGGAAAGAATGAACACCTATATTTCCGTACGAGCTCTTATTTCCCTTATTTTATCATGGTGATCATTTCCCCTATGTAGGTCGGCATCAACAAAATATTTTCGCATTCGGAGGAGAAAGTTTATGACTGGAATTTTGTGAGAAGATTACTCCGTAGTGAAAAACACCTTTGTTTTAGTGATGTCCATCCAAGATCCTGTATCATTTCAGTGACACACTCTCCCCTATTTTGCGATAATACAAAACGTACTGCCTTTCTTTGAACTTTTTCGGTGTATTCTATCAGTTCTGTCCGGTAAGGAGCCCTCACCATGCAGCAGTATTCTAAAAGAGGACAGACAAGCGTATTGTAGGCAGTCTCCTTAGTAGATTTGTTACATTTTCTAAGTGTCCTGACAATAAAATGCTGTCTTTGGTTAGCCTTCCTCACAACATTTACTGTGTGTTCCTTCCAATTTAAGTTGTTCGTATTTGTAATTCATAGGTATTTAGTTAAATTTACAGCCTTTAGATTTGACTGATTTATTGTGTAACTGAAGTTTAATGGATTCTTTTTAGCACTCATGTGGATGACCTCACATTTCTCATTATCTAGGGTCAACTGCCAATTTTTGCACCATACAGATATCTTTTCTAAATCATTTTGCAATTTGTTTTGATCTTCTGATGACTTTACAAGTCGATAAACGACAACGTCATCTGCAAACACCCTAAGATGGCTGCTCAGATTGTCTCCCAAGTTGTTTATATGAATAAGGAACAGCAAAGGGCCTATAACACTATCTTGGGGAATGCAAGAAATCACTTCTGTTTTACTCGATGACTATCTGTCCATTACTATGAAATGTGACCTCTCTGACAGGAAATCATGAATGCAGTCACATAAGTGAGATGGTATTCCATAAGTATGTAATTTCACTACAAGCCACTGGTGTGGTACATTGTCAAAAGCCTTCTGGAAATCCAGAACTATGGAATGAATTTGAAATCCTTTGTCAACAGCACTCAAAACTTCATGCGAGTGAAGAGTTAGTTGTGTTTCACAAGAACAATGTTTTCTAAATCCATGTTGACTGTGTGTCGAGGTAATTCATAATGTTAGAACACAATATATGTTCCAAAATCCCGCTGCTTATCGATGTTAATGATATGGACCTGTAAATTCAGTGGATTATTTCTACTACCCTTCTTGAGTATTGGTGTGACCTGTGCAACTTTCCAGGCTTTGGGTACGGATTTTTAGTTGAGCAAACGGTTGTATATGACTGTTAAGTATGGAGCTATTGCATCAGCATACTCTGAAAGGAACCTAATTGGTGTACAGTCTGGAACTGAAGACGTCCTTTTATTCAGTGATTTAAGTTGCTTCACAACTCTGATGATATCTACTTCTGCATTACTCATGTAGGCAGCTGTTCTTGATTTGAATTCTGGAATATTTACTTCATCATCTTTTGTGAACACATTTTGGAAGGCTGTGTTTAGTAACTCTGCTTTGGCAGCACTGTCTTCGATATTATCTCCACTGCTATCACACATAGAAGCCATTGACTGTGTCTTGCTGCTAGCATACTTCATATACAACCAGAATCTCTTTGGATTTTCTGCCAGGTTTTGAGATACAGTTTCACTGTGAAAACTATTATAACCATCTCGCGTTGAAGTCTGCGCTGAATTTAGAGCTTCTGTAAAAGATCGCCAACCTTGCAAATTTTGTGTCTGTTTAAATTTGGCATTTTTTTTTTCAATGTTTCTGCAACAATGGTCTGACTCGTTTTGTATACCAAGGAGGATCAGATATGTCGTTTCTTAATTTATTTAGTATAAATCTCTCAACTGCTGACAATACTATTTCTTTGAATTCAAGCCACATTTGGTCTACACTTGTTAACTTGGAAGGTGTGAAGATTGTCTCTCAGGAAGTTGTCAAGTGAATTTTTATCTGCTTTTTTGAATAGGTATATTTTTTGTAGAATTCAGGGGTTGCAATATTCAGTCTTGCTATAACAACCCTGTGTTCACTAATCCCTGTATCAGTTTTGATACTCGTTATTAACTCAGGATCATTTGTTGCTAAGAGATCAAGCGTGTTTTCACAACCATTTACTATTCACATGGGCTCACGAACTGACTGCTCGAAATAATTTTCAGAGAATGCGTTTAGTACGATTTCGGATGATGTTTTATGCGTACCTCCAGAATTAAACATGTATTTTTGGCAACATATCGAGGATAAATTAAGGTCATAACCAACTATAATTGTATGAGTTACTACACGTTTGAAATCAAACTCAAGTTTACTTTGAACCTTTCAGCAACTGCATCATTTGAATTGGGAGGTCAGTAAAATGATCCAATTATTATTTTATTGCAGTTGCCAACAATGACCTCTGCCCATACTAATTCACAGGAACTATCTACTTCAATTTTGCAACAAGATACACTACTTCTAACAGCAAAAAACACGATACAATTCTGTGTTTAGCCTATCCTTTCGGAACACCATTAGATTCTTTGCAAAAATTTTGGCTGAACTTATCTACAGCCTTAGCCAGCTTTCAGTGCCTATAACAATTTGAGTATCAGTGCTTTATATTAGTGCTTGGAGCTCTGGTACTTTTCCAACACAGCTATGACAATTTACAACTGTTATAACGACGGTTCCTGTATCTACGATCTTCCTGTGTTCGGCCTGACCCTCTGTGACTGAAGCCCTTTTTGCATTTTCCCCGAGACCCTCTGACCTAAAAAACCGCCCAGTCCATGCAGCACAGCACCTGCTACCCATATAGCTGCCTCCTGTGTGTAGTGGACTCCCGGCCTATTCGGTGGAACCCGAAAGCCGACCACCCTATGACCGTCCTGTACAGTGCAGTCATCTGAGACACACTGTCCTCACTCCATGTCTTATGGTCTGGGGTGTGATAAGGTACAGCTCTCGTCCATCTTTGGTGTTTCTGGAGGGGACGGTAACCAGTACTCAGAATGTGCAGAATGATGTCAGACCAAATCTTTTACCATTCTTGCAACAGGAAAGTGATGTGTTGTTCCAACAGGATAACGCTCATCCACACACTGCCTGTGAAACTCAAGGTGCTCTGCAAGATGTGCAGCAACTTCCCTGGCCAGTACGATCTCCGGACTTGTCTCCAATTGGGTTGTGTGGGATACGATGGGTCGAGAAGTGACTTGTGCAACTTGTTGAACAACAACTCTTACAAAACTACGTGAACAGGTCATGCAGACACGGCATAACATATCCCACAACAGATTTTGCCATTTGTACCATCAAATAGAAGGCAGCATCAGCACCTGCATTGCTGGCCCGTAGAGGCTACACTACATACCAATATGTGTATTTCAGCACGGGTCAATACCTGATGCCTCAACACTGCTTGTAATCAGTTCATGTACTTCATATCCACTGTTGCAACAATAAATTCTGAGTGAACTGGAAACCTCTAAAACAACATACTACTCTTTATATCGCAGTGTGTTTTATTCACTCCTACCTACATAGGGAGAAATGACCGTGATAAAATAGAAGAATTCGGAGCTCACAGGAAAAGATTAATATGTTGATTCTCCCCACACACTATTTGAGAGTGTAATGTAATGAGAACTACACTACTGGCCATTGAAATTGCTACACCATGAAGATGATGTGCTACAGACACGAAATTTAACCGACAGGAAGAAGATGCTGTGATATGCAAATGACTAGCTTTTCAGAGCATTCACACAACATTGGCGCTGGTGGCGACACCTACAACGTGCTGACACGAGCAAAGTTTCTAATCGATTTCTCATACACAAACAGCAGTTGACTGGCATTACCTGGAGAAACGTCATTGTGATGCCTCATATAAGGAGGAGAAATGCATACCATCACGTTTACGACTTTGATAAAGGTCAGACTGTAGCCTATCGAGATTGTGGTTTATCGTATCGCAACATTGCTGCTCGGTTTGGTCGAGATCCAATGACTGTTAGCAGATTATGGAATCGGTGGGTTCAGGAGGGTAATACGGAACGCCGTGCTGGATCCTAATGGCCTTGTATCACTAGCAGTCGAGATGACAGGCATCTTATCCGCATGACTGTAACGGATTGTGCAGTCACATCTCGATCCCTGAGTCAACAGATGGGGACATTTGCAAGACAACAACCATCTGCACGAACAGTTCGATGACGTTTGCAGCAGCACGGACTATCAGCTCGGAGACCGTGGCTGTGGTTACTCTTGCCGCTGCATCACAAACAGGAGCGCCTACGATGGTGTACTCAACAGCGAACCTGGGTGCATGAACGGCAAAACGTCTTTTTTTCGCATGAATCCAGGTTCTGTTCACAGCATCATGATGGTCGCATCCGTGATGGGCGACAACGCGGTGAACGCACATTGGAAGTGTGTATTCGTCATCGCCATACTGGCGTATCACCCAGCATGATGGTATGGGGTGCCATTGTTTACACGTCTCAGTCACCTCTTGTTCGCGTTGATTGCACTTTGAATAGTGGACGTTACATTTCAGATGTGTTACGACCCTTGGCTCTACCCTTCATTGGAACCCTGCGAAACCCTACATTTCAGCAGGATAATGCACGACCGCATGTTGCAGGTCCTGTACGGGCCTTTCTGGATACAGAAAAATGTTCCACTGCTGCCCTGGCCAGCACATTCTCCAGATCTCTCACCAATTGAAAATGCCTGATCACCGTGGCCGAGTAACTGGCTCGTCACAATAAGCCAGTCACACCTCTTGACGAACTGTGGTATCGTGTTGAGGCTGCATGGGCAGCTGTACCTGTACACGCCATCCAAGCTCTGTTTGACTCAATGCCCAGGTGTATCAAGGCCATTATTACGACCAGAGGTGGTTGTTGTAGGTACTGATTTCTCAGGATCTATGCACCCAAACTGCGTGAAAATGTAATCATATGTCAGTTCTAGTATAATATATTTGTCCAATGAATACCCGTTTATCATCTGCATTTCTTCTTAGTGTAGCAATTTTAATGGCCGTTAGTGTATATAACGATCTATGAATCCTCTGCCAAACACTTAACTGTGAATTGCACAGTAATCATGTAGTGTAGATCTTTCCTTACCTGAGACCGACAAGCTTTCCTGGAAACTTATCAAATGGCACTCCAGTAACAAGGGAATGGTCGAGTTTCAGGCATCGCAAACTGGACATTTCGAGGATACTGCTCAGACCTGGTTGCAACTTTGGAAAATCCATATTTTCCATAAGCAATGTGTGAAGTCGTGGTAACCCAGCGAGGTAGGGGACCAGGGCTCCGTCGAGACCTCTGCAGCGTGATACGTCCAGTCTGGAACAAACCACAAGTGTGCTTTCACTTATCTGAGAACAAATTGGTAGAGAAAAATGTAATGAACGTTACTTCCAGTTGGCAACTGAGAAACAGAGAGCCTTCTATGTAAATTTAAAAAATCATGAACGGCTACAAGTATAAGTGTTATAAAAACTTCTATCTAATAGAGAGTTTGGATTTTTTAAATCATGAATGGCTACAAGTATAAGTGTTATAAAAACTTCTATCTAATAGAGAGTTTGGATTATTTTGGGGGGGGGGGGGGTGCGGGGAGGGGGGTGGGGGGGGGGGGGGGGGGGATGGAGTTGGTTGTGGAGCTGACAGAGATATTACGAGGAATGCTTAATAAGCAATAAAGCAATATAACATGTTTCTCTCCCCTGCCACTTTCAGTTGCAGAAATGAGGAATTTGTTGTGGAATATTCCTGCTTCAGCCCTTACAGTTTTACTGACCCCCCGTCTCAGAAGATATAGTTGCTGAACAGTTCAAAGAAAACTTGAGTCTCATTTCAAATAGGTACCCCACTCATACAATTATAGTCGGTGGTGACTTTAATATACCCTTGGTACGCTGGAAAAATTATACGTTTAAAGCCAGCAGCAGGCATAAAATGTCATCCGAAATTGCACCGAATGCTTTCTCAGAACATTATTTTGAACAATTAGTTCACGAGCCCACTTGAAGCGTAAATGGTTGCGAAAGCATACTTGACCTCTTAGCAACATCCACCCCATTTGCTGAATAGTCAGCGCATTGGAATGCCATGCACTGGGGGCCCGGGTTAGATCCCCGGCTGGGGTGGGAGATTTTCTCCCCTCAGGGGCTGGGTGTTGTGCTGTCATCATCATTTCAGCCCCACTGTCGATACGCAAGTCACCCAATGTGGTGTCGCACTCAATAAGACTTGCACTTGGTGACCGACCTTTCCGCCTGGGAACTACCGGCCACTGACGCCATATGATCATTCACCTCTACGTCTAGCGAATTTTGTCCAGCAGTTTCATTTTCACGTGTCTCAGTGTTTATGACATCATATCTCCTGAACGAAGTGTCACACAATCGTACGTCTTTGTAGGTACAGTCTGCAGCATACGTGGATACGGTATGCAAAATGTGTAGTGAACAGAGTCAGAAGTAAAGAAGTAATAAATTAAAATGTCATTTATGATGTGGTAGCTTTTCACACGTGTAAGTGTTTACGATTTCATGTCTCCTAAACTAAGTATCATACAATGATGTAATTTTTTTGGTACATTCAGTAGTAGTACATGTGAATACCATCTGCAAAATGTGTCACAAATACAGTTCATAGTAAGTGCTTCACATGGCAGTTCTACTGCATGAACAGCGAAAAGCAGTATGTGATAAACCTTTTTTATTGCATCATTTTGTAGGGTTCTCAAAGAGAAAAAGTTTCATAAAGGTTTTAACTTACATGAATGCTCTCATTCTCAAATACTGAATGACTAGAGAAGGGATATTCTCATGTCATGGGCTACACTGACTTTTTACTCCAACCCCCACCCCTTTGATATGCGGGTGTTCTTGCCCCCCAGAGTGATTCTTTCCAGACTGTACATGGTATGTGTACCAAGTTTAGTGGGAATCGCTTCAGCAGTTTAGGAGAAAATGCGGAGACACAAGTATTCAAGTTGAGTCACTTAAAATTACCACTGGAAACACCTCCCAAACCACCACAAACATGGAATAACCAATCTACAGACCAAAAGTGAGGAGAGGGGCTGGTGTAATTGGTTAATACAGACCACTGAGAAATACATGGAAGTATGATTTTCAATACATACTCATGTTTTTTAAATCGAAACCTGTTGTTATTTTTAGCACGACTGAAAATAGAAACAAATACTTAATCAATGTCGTTTCTTACATTGTAAAATGTTAATTACATCCAGAGTAATTTGTAATGTAAAGCTGACGCTTGAGTAACTCCTCAGCAATTTAATCCGTGTATCAGAGAGGAACGAAGTAATTAGGGATACAAAAAGAACAGTGATGTAACGTAGGTACAGAAGAGACTTGAACAGCATGTTATGTCCACATGCTAACATTTCTATTAGACTTTTTCTCTGAAGAATATTGTATGGCACTGATTTGTTAGAATAAAATGTACATTAACATGAGAATTAAGTTATACTTACAAATTTGTTTTTTGTTTTCAGTTACAGAATGTAAAAGAGTGTGTCCTTACATTTTAGGCCAAAAAATGTTCAAAGCGGTGCCCATTATTTGCTGCACACATTTGCAACCTACCGCATAATGAATGTCTTACATGACGCAGTACATCTGGTATAATGTTGCCACAGGCTGCCTCAATACAATGTTTCATATCCTCTGGGGTTGTAGGCACATCACGGTATGTGTATTCTTTTAATGTAAACTACAGAAAGAAGTCTAAATGTGTAAGATCAGGAGAACTGGCTGGCCAATTTATCTGTCCCCTATGTACTATGAAACACCCATCGAACGTTCTGTCAAGGGTCAGCCTAATGTTCACTGCAGAATGTGCAGGGGCACCATCATGTTGATACAACATACATCTACACGTTTCCAGTGGGACATTTTCTAGCAGTTTTGGCAGATCATTTTGTAGAAACTTGGATGTATTTTGCAGCTGTTTGGGTGCCTTAACGTAAGCAAGGACCAATGAGATGGTCACCAATTACTCCGCACCATACATTTACACTCCACAGTCACTGTCGCTCTGCCTGTCAAAGCCAGCAAGCATTATCCACGGACCAGTAATGCATGTTTTGTAAATTCACTGCACCCCCCATTAACAGAAATTCACTCAATTATTAAAGTCATCTCCATGCAATTGCTAATGCAACGACACATGATACAGGTGAAATTTGTGACAATGAAGTATGCAAATTACACTACTTTGACTAATTACACTGTCTCTAGCAATGTCACGTGAACTTGTGTGGGTTTACGGCAACAGCAACTAATACACCAACTGCACCTGCTTCTCCTATGATGGGTTTGCATTTTATGACCATACAATTGTTTGTAGATGTTTTCAAATGTGCGGCACATTGGATGATCTCTGTCCGGGTACCTTTCTGCATATAACTTGCAGGCTGCAACTGCATTTTGTCTACATTCGCCATAGAGAGTATCATCTCTGCCTTTTCAGTGTTAGAGTAAACCATTTTGAAAGTTCTTACAACATTGTGCACACTGTTGTACTTTCGACCTTCTCACATTCCTACTGTACATACTTCTGTTCTTACTTGTGTACAGTACACTATCACAGACATCCGGTAACACAGTGTACTACAGTTATTCTGAGTACAAGGACTGATTCAGCAAGCGTTACATGCAGACGCAGAGACAGCCAAACTCGTAAACATCACAGTCTTAGTAAACATACCCCTACGGATCTTGTTTGTTACAACATACAACTGAATGTCTGAGGTCTCAAGTGTCAACTTTACACTACAAATTACTCTGGATGTACTTAACCTTCTACAATGTAACAAATGGCATTGATTAAGCATTTGTTTCTATTTCCAGGTGTGCTAAAAATAATAACAGGTTTCCATTAAAAAAACTATAAGTACATGTTGAAAATCGGACTTCCGTGCATTTCTTAATGGTTTGTATTAACCAATTACAACAGCCCCTCTCCTCACTTTCAGTCTGAGGAATTGGTTATTGAATGATTTTTGTGGTTTGGGGGGTTTTACAGCAGTAATGTTAGGTGACTCACCATGTATATAAAAATAAAACAACTGTTCACCACTTCATGAGTTACGATTTGATTACTCAGTTACTTTGCCTACATAGCACTGCAAAGCCAGCAACATTCCTTACATTTCAAGCTGTTCCAGATGGTAGATCTGAGAGAAGGCGGCATCAGATAGCAAATGACAACCTCTGACAATGAGTTCCCGCAAAGCGGGGCACCCGCGGCTGATGGCAATTACTGTGTCGTCGTCCAGACCGTAGCCTCCTCGTAGGTCCAGAAGCCTCAGTTTCGGCAGTCCACCGTCCCTTAAAAACATAAGCAAGCAGACAGTTCATATTGTGGCAGATTATTTTTCTTCACAATAGAAAAAATTAAAAAGAATAATTTTACAGGATCTGCTAACAAGGTGAGGGCACACCCTGATCATAAATTTTGACGACTGATGCGCTAATCGAGTGCCACTCTAAAGTACCTGTTGTGGGAGAATTTAGGACATGACACGCTATTCAGTTTGGACCACGTAGAATTATTGTCGGAACACATGCAAACGGTGTTTTTGTGAATCAGACCAAAAACATGATAGTTTGCCAGGTTTTGACTGGTTTTAGATATATTTGACAGATAACCAACAGTCAGATTTCGAGATGATCATTATACAGGAAAGGGGGAGGAGAGGACACAACAACAAAATTAGAGTAGGGTACACAACATCAAATTAAGCAGAGTTTCCACATAACCATAGGTCACAAATGTGCCACCATGATGACAGGGCCACAAAATGGCAGCCAATCAGAGAAGAGCATGCGGAAGTTTGTGTGTGTGTGTGTGTGTGTGTGTGTGTGTGTGTGTGTGTGTGTGTGTGTCCAGTAAATGCAGGTTGTATGAATAAACTGCAGCTGTACTTTTTAAAATAAAAGTTAATTCACGCTTCTTTACGTTTGCAAGAATCCTTTGAAACTCATGATTAACAACACCGCAACTCCCAGTACCACCTGTCCACTATCTTATAGCAGTATTGTTTCTCCAGTACAGGTTATTATCTTAATAAATTAATGGGTTGCAGTATTATTAGTGTAGTCGACTTAATAGTCAGGCTTTACCCAGTAAACATCACAGAAAATTCGTGTCTAATGGAAGTACCCATGGATAGGAATTTGAAGTGTGCATAGATCTGACTGTTCAGCTGAAATCTTCAGTTTCAGTTAATTTAAACAGTAATTGCACTCTCTAACATAACTGGTATTATATGGGGCAAGTTAGTTCAAACACACACACTTCCACACACTCACTGTTGATTGCTTGTGTTTCTGGAAGTAGCTCAACAATGGTGCATTTTCAACTGCTTCATCCTCATTTAAATCTTGATCTATACACCAAAAGCCACTTTACAGTGTGTGGAGGAGGGTACTTGGTGTACCACTGTGATTTCCCCTCCTTCCTGTACCAGTCGCAAACAATTCACGTGAAGAATAATTCTTGGCAAGACTGTGTGAGTGCAAATCTCTTTCTTTTACCTTCACAGTATTTTCACAAGACTATTTTAGGAATGTACATTCCCAGAACTTTAACAGGAAGCAACATTGGGGAACAGCTCTTTTGAAGTGTCTGCCAATGAAGATGGCTGAGCACATTTGTGGCACTTTCACACTCACTAAACAAACATGCAACAAAACATACTGGATATTTTCTATTTCCTCTATCAATCCTGTCTGGTACTGGTCCCAGACTGAAGGGCAACACTCAAGTATCGTTCGAAAGATCGTTTTGTAACGTACAGCCTTTGTGCGTGGACTCCACTGAGGTTGCAAGTCACAGGAAAGTGGTACGCACGTATACAGATGGCAGTAGTATCGTGTACACGAGGTATAAAAGGGCAGTGGATAGTTGGAGTACTCAGGTGATTCGTGTGATAAGCTTTCAGACATCATTATGGCTGCACGACAGGAGTTAACATACTTTGAAAGTGAAATAGTAGTTGAAGCTAGATGCATAGGACATTCCACTTTGGAAATTGTCAGGTAATTCAATATTCCTATATACACAGTGTCAAGAGTGTGCCAAGCATGCCAAATTTCAGGCATTGCCTCTTACCTGGGGCAACACAATGGCTGTCTGCCTTCACTTCAAGATGGAGGGCAGCGCCATCTGCCCAGAGTTGTCAGTGCTAACAGACAGCCAACACTGTGTGAAATAACTGTAGAAATCAATGTGTAACATACGATGAATGTATCAGTTATGAGGGTGTGGCAAAACTCGGCATCAACGCCCCACGGCAGCAGACGACCTACACGAGTGCCTCAGCTAACGGCACGACATCGCCTATAGTGCCTCTCCTGGGCTCGTGCCTGCATCAGTTGGACTGGAAAACCGTGGGCTGGTCAAATAAGCCCCAGTTTCTGTCAGTAAGAGCTGACGGTAGGGATCGAGTATGGTGTAGACCCCCCCCCCCCCCCCCCAAGCCATGGACCCACGTTGTCAACAACGCACTGTGCGGGGTGAGGGTGGCTCCATAATGATGTGGGCTGTTTTTGCTGGAATGGACTTGTGCCTATGGACCAAATGAACAGATCATTGACTGGAAATGGTTATGTTCGGCTACTTTGAGACCATTTGCAGCTGTTCAGACTTCATGTTTTTTACGGATAACAATGCGCCATGTCAGCAGGCCAAAATTGCTCGTGATTGGTTTGGAGAACATTCTGGACAGTTCGAGCAAATGAGTTAGCCACTCAGATTGCCTGACATGAATCCCAGTGAACATTTCTGGCACATAATCAAGATGTCACTTTGTGCACAAAATACTGCATCGCAACATTTTTATACACTACCCATTTTTATCATATGTTGCATATCTGTTGTTGCTGGCAATGGTCCACCAGGATTTAAAAAAGTCTGAATCATCACAGTGTAGCTTTGACCACTGTTCTGTCTTTTTCCACAGAGTGAATCACCTTTTCATGTAACGTAGATGCATTGACAGTCTGTGTGGGACTAAAGTCTTCCCTTGACATACCTAAATCGTCATCCTGCAGAATGTCAAAGTTGAATTCCCTGGCAGGCAGACCTCATCTGTACCAAAGTTATCCACACACCTCAGGACTACACAAGCTCGACCTATTCTCTTACGCTCGCTATATTACCACGCAGAAAATGTACAACATATTCATCCCTTTAGTGGATTCCAACAGCTCCACAGCACTCATAGTCTCACTTGATAGGTCACTACCCATATTCACCAAGACTATCAATTCTGTATCTGTCATTATCATACTGTGCAAACTGAACTTCAGTGGACACATCTGCAGTGTATTTGGTATCACCTACATTACACTTGAAACATGTGACAATGTCACACTAGCAGTGGTCGTTCGCAGCTGGATTGTGACCCATATCCAGAAAATATAGTCGAGGACAACACAGTATCCATCACCAACAAGTGGCACTACTTCTATATGGTCCTGAAAATTTCATACTCCAACAATGAAACTGAGCCATGTTGATCCCAATGACACCACATCATTGTCCCTCACTCCACACAAACTATATCATGTAGTCTCGACATATCGCCTGGAAATGCTCCTAAAATTTTTGTACTTAAAGACTGTTATAGAGGCACCGTGGCTCAGTATTTCTACAGGGGACTTGCAATGAGTTGTCATGTGCACGCTATGTTAAGTTGCTGCAGTATGGTGGGCAAAAGGAGATCTGACACAATATTAAGAGGTATCCCATGACCTTCACAACCTCAGTGTACAACAAATTCTGATAAATGTAACCCAACAAAAAGTGCTGTAAACCATACAAGAGTGAGTAGCTACTACTTACCAATGGCTGGAGAACAATTGGCTAAAACTCTGTGCCATTCAACTCAGTTTCATTAGCTGGAAACCTCAGTAATTTTAATTACCTCTAATCCAAACAGACTATACATTCACGAAAATTTTTGCGTGTTCACCACGTAACTTACATAAACGCCAGAGCGGCTGTGCCGGGTGGTGCCGGTTTGATGATCGCCATCTTAAGTACCTTCAAGTTCTTCAGACGTCCCAGGGCAGTAAAAGCCTCCCTCGCATCGTCGCGGACTATGTCGTAACCGTAAAGTTGCAGACATTCCAAGCTGTCGGCACAGACTGTCAGCAATGGTAGAACACACCTGTTAACGACGTGAAAATTATTTATCACATTTCAGAAGTCCAAAGAAACACAGTACCTTCTATTCTAACTACAAATTGACGGTTCTTACCCTGCCACTACTATGTCAGTTACCAATGGAATATGCAATATCATTACTATTACTTTCACATCCATTTTTTTCAATAAGGACAGAAACTGAAACATGAGTTAAAATTTGGGCCACAGCCTTAGACTTGAACGCAGGTCTTCTGCTTATTAGGTAGATGTGCTAACGACTACATTGCCGTAGCATCGTCACTAAGACAACTGCACAGACTACCCTTCTCCAGTGCCCTCCCTGATATAAACTTTAATTCCCATCTTCAGCCCATTTCCCCCTGCTCAGATTGTCAGTATTGCCGAGACTCTCCGACATTGGAATAGCACCTCAGCTTAGTACATAATGGGGAAATCCTGCCCGTACCTCAGTTGTAGGTAACCTATCGATCTGATGTTTATCTCCGATAAGGATAGAAGCTGAAGTAATGAATTAAAATTTGTGCCACATCCAGGACTCTAACCTGGGTCTCCTGCATAATAGCCAAGTGTGCTAAACACTATACCTCTGTAGAATTTTGGTTACCACAGCTGCACGCACTACCCTACTCCAGTGTCCTCCATAATACAAACTGCAATCCCACTTTCAGCCCATTGTCCCCTTTGGGCTGGAGGCAGGAATTAAAGTTTGGGTTAGGGAGGGAATTGGAATACGGTAGTCTGTGCAACTCTGGTAGCCACAATGCTATGACAGTATAGTGGTCAGCACACCTGCCTACTTAGCAGGAAACCCAGGTTCAGGTCCTGGCCGTGGCACAAAATTTAAGTCATTACTTCGGCTTCTGTTGTTGTTGTTGTTGTTGTGGTGGTGGTGGTGGTGGTGGTGGTGGTGGTGGTGGTGGTGGTGGTGTTGTGGTCTTCGGTCCTGAGACTGGTTTGATGCAGCTCTCCACACTACTCTATCCTGTGCAAGCTTCTTCATCTCCCAGTACCTACTGCAACCTACATCCTTCTGAATCTGCTTAGTGTATTCATCTCTTGGTCTCCCTCTACAATTTTTACCCTTCATGCTGCCCTCCAATACTAAATTGGTGATCCCTTGATGCCTCAGAACATGTCCTACCAACCGATCCCTTCTTCTAGTCAAGTTGTGCTACAAACTTCTCTTCTCCCCAATCCTATTCAATACCTCCTCATTAGTTATGAGATCTACCCACCTAATCTTCAGCATTCTTCTGTAGCACCACATTTCAAAAGCTTCTATTCTCTTCTTGTCTAAACTATTTATCGTCCATGTTTCACTTCCATAGATGGCTACATTCCATACAAATAGTTTCAGAAATGTCTTCCTGACACTTAAATCTATACTCGATGTTAACAAATTTCTCTTCTTCAGAAAGGCTTTCCTTGCCGTTGCCAGTCTACATTTTATATCCCCTCTACTTCGACCATAGTCAGTTATTTTGCTCCCCAAATAGCAAAACCCCTTTACTACTTTAAGTGTCTCCTTTCCTAATCTAATTCCCTAAGCATCACCCAACTTAATTCGACTACATTCCATTATCCTCGTTTTGCTTTTGTTGATGTTCATCTTATATCCTCCTTTCAAGACACTATCCATTCCATTCAACTGCTCTTCCAAGTCCTTTCCTATCTCTGACAGAATTAACCATACAGTAAAGGTGCATGCACTTCAGCTTCTATCCTGATCAAAGATAAAACTGAGCCAGACTCATGTGTCTCCAGAAAAATATAATTCCATCACATGAATGCATTTATTTTTGTAAAAAGTACACCCATAATTAACAAATTCTATCTTTATGCATTAGACATAATGGCGCGAGTCAGGCCCCGGATAGACTGTTAGAAAATTCCATTCATTACAAAATAGAGTTTGCACTTCTCGGTTTTTAATACTACTACCAAGGCATCATATGTGAACAATACTTTTTTGCCTCTGCAAAGTGTGTATTCAATATTTAGTGTGCACACGTGATACTTAATGTGTCTGTGCTGTCACCTGTCGGTTGCTCATGTCTCGGAGTTAAAAAAAAGTGCCATTTTTAAATGGTATTTCAAGTACATAGGCACAATTTACTCTCTCTCTAGATTAAGACTCTACAGCAAGATTTACATACTTTTGTCTGAAGCATTTTCTTCATTTTGTCAAAGATGGTGCTGTAACTGGAGGAACAGAAATGGGTACACAATCATAATTTACAGTACGTTACTCGATGGCCCTTGAATACCCAGTGGCACGTGGTCCCACACTTCCATGCTGCAAGGGTAGGACAGGCCAGTATTTCCTAACTTCTGACTGGAAACCCCATTCACAACATTGTATTCCTCCAACAGAGAACTACTCGGCGCACCACTGTGGGTGTGGCTTGAGGTGAACGCTACTCTACTTTTCCAGTTAAAGTGCTCAAACGTAGTACTACCAACTTCAATATACTTAGTGATCTGCTTTTCTAATGATTGTACAATGACAGAAGCATATCTGCAGGAATGTCAGCACAGACGTTTCTGATGTGGTCAACCATGTTTTCACGGCCTGTTGGCACCTTTTAGCACACCTTATCTTTTAAACATCCCCACAGAAAAAAACCGTGACCTAGTGAGCCAGTTAATAGGGCAACCTCTGTTGATAAACTGATCAGTGTAAACACGGTCTAATCTCTCCTCGCTTCAGTGGCATAATGCACTGGGCAGCCATCATGCTGAAACCACAGATGCTGTTGAATGTACAGGGAAACATCTTGCATTAGTACCGGTAGTTCCTGTTCCACAAATGTTCGATATTTGCGTCCAGTCGTCATGGCATCGATAAAATACAGATCAATGAATTTGTTCTCCACGATGCCACATCGTATGTTAACTGACCGAGGACATTTATGGTCAGCTTGTCGTAATCAGTGGGGACTGTCTACATTCCAGTAATGCATGTTATCCCAGTTAATGCTACCATGGTCCGTACATGTAGATTCATCAGAAAATAGTACCTCAGCAAAGAACGTAGGGGTCATTTGCATTTGTCGATGTACCCATTCACGAAACACTGCCCGATCGCGGAAATCAGTGCCATGAGGTTCTTGATGCAGTGACAAGAGGTATGGATGATACTTATGACAATTCAGTATTGTGACAGTACTGCCTACGGACATATCGGAGTCGCAGTGTAACTGCCGGGTGCTGATCCGTAGACTGTAGTGCACTGCTGCTAGTACAGCTATTTCATTAGATTCTCCTATAACATGTTTGCTTTGGTCCCTTTTGCCAGTTTATACGCTGCTGTCAGACATAAAGGCATTCACAGACTTGTGAAAGAATGAACGAGAGTGAGCTCTCTCTGGAAAACGCTCGGCATACGAGGAAACAGCAGCCTCGATATTTCTCCTACATTCTCCGTAAATCAGGATTATTTCAGTTTTTTCTTCTGGCAAGAGCCATTTACATGTCTGTTCCCCAAATGATAGGGAGGTGAGCAGGCAATAAACACTGTAAAAGTATCGTAATGTTTACAGTCGCTACCTGTTCTACGTCTACACGATGCACGAGCTCCTGTGGGTGTATTGCTCAGTTACGATACATCGTAGTTAGCTACACAGCGACAGTGGTGTGTCAAGTAGTCTCCAGTTCGATATGTTAGAGGAATACAACATTGCAAATGGGGAGTACAATTAGAAGTTATGAAATACTGGCCCGTCCTACCCTCGCAGCATGGAGGTGGGTCCCACGTGCCACTGGATACTTGAGGGCCACTGAGTACCATGTCATAAATCACGACTGGGTACCCATTTCTGTTCCTCATTTCAGCGCCATCTGATGTAGATTTTGATTACGTAGATTTCCCCGGCATATACGGAGTGTTCCAAAAGAAATGAGCCAGAGGCATAATTACAGAAATTAATACCCGTATGTTAGAAGCATTGACCCTAGCTGTTGAGACACTTGTCCCACTGTGACACAAGGCAGTGAATGGCTGCCTCGTAAAATTCCTGGGACTGTGTTGTTAACCAGTTCCGCACGTACAGCTGAATGTCGCCGTCCACACGAGTGCAGGAAAGGTTATGCTGACATTCTTCTTTGACCAAGATGGCCCCCGTCTGATTCACTTCCTGCAGCACTGGACAACAGTGAATGCCCAGTGTTACTCACAAGCCTTGACCACCCATTGCCAAGCTATCAAATCAAAACGACCAGGCAATCTCACCAGTGGGGTCATTCTGCTCCACGACAATGCAAAGCCTCATACGGCCAACACAAGCGTGGCACTCCTGCAGAAATTCAAATGGGAGGTTCTCGGCCACCCTTCATACAGCCTGGACCTCTCTCCCTGTGATTACGTTTGGTATCCTTAAAAAGGATCTGAGGGGCAAACGATTCACCTCAGATGATGATGTAAATGCAGAACTGTTTAACATCGCAGCCCCGGGAATTTTATGAGACAGCCATTGACTGCCTTGTATCACAGTAGGACAAGTGTCTCAGCAGCCAGGGTCAATATCTCTAACACATAGGTACTGGTTTCTGTAATTACACCTCTGGTTCATTTCTTTCTGAACGCCCCTTATATTAACAGATCAAATTCTTGCCAGGTCTCCAGCTGGATTAAACAGTCATCTGTACACAACATTTCCACAATCCACTTGGCCGCCATCATATGGTGAGAAAAGCTAAGCCACTGTCACCGATAACTGATTCAAACTGTGAACGACATAACCTTTATATGCAGCATATAAAGGTTCCATCATTCACGGTTATCGATGAGAACAGCTTAGCTTTCCTCACCTGATGATGGCACCCACGTGGACCACAGAAATAGTGTGTGCAGATAACATTTTGATTCAGCTAAAGACCCGACAGGAATTTGATGATGTAGATTTTGCTGTAGAATCGTAATCTGCAATAAAAGTCAGGGGTTCCCATTAAATATTTCAAAGTTTCCCTGGCCACCCATGCATTAGATGGCATTGGGGGTTGAGTGTGGCATCAACAGATGTCTCCCTGCGAGACAAACAAATTGGAATTACAACTTTTTTTGATTGGATGTGTAGTTTGAGGTATTTTGGTTGCTTGGTTGATTTGGTGGGAGGGACCAAACAGCGAGGTCATCAGTCCCACTGGATTAGGGAAGGAAGTCAGCCATGTTCTTTTGAAGGAATCATCCCAGTATTTCTCTCAGGTGATTTAGAGAAATTACAAAAAACCCAACTCAGGATGGCCGGACGCGGGTTTGAACCGTCACCCTCCCAAACGTGAGTCCAGTGTGATAATCACTGGGCCACCTCACTTGGTACTATGTGCTGCTTTGTTTTCTTTATCACAGTCAGTTTTAACAGGAAATGTGAAAGCTGTCTGTTGGCTTATTGCCTTATAATCAGAATACCGCTACAAAATCTTTATCAAATGAAACTTCATAATCCTACTCATTTGCAGATGCAAACAGTGTAAAATACTGTCACTGAAGCTACCATCGTCACAGATCTAGCAGCAGGAGAGATCCCAACCAATGTACACATTTATTTCAAATGATTTCAATTCCAAATCAAGTTTTCATTGGCTATAAACAAGGCTCTAGTTCAGAAAGAAAGAAAGCGGGGGTGGGGAATGGTGATGAACAGAGAGTGGGTGTTGGCAAGGAGGAACTGGACATACACAGAGAGAGAGAGAGAGGGTGGGTGGGGGGAGGAAGTGATGGGAGGGGGGGGGGGAGAGAGAGAGAGAGAGAGAGAGAGAGAGAGAGAGAGAGAGATATCAGGAAGTATATCCAGTTCCCAAATTTATCAATTACAAGGTACTGTCAGGTTCACTAGTCTCTGTACTAAACATCTTTGTGAACAACACACACAGACACATGGCTATTCAAGAAGGAATAGATTTCAAAAATTTATCTCTCACAAACTGCAAAGGGTAGAAGTGCAATTACAATTTCCCTGAACAGAGAAAGGTTAAGATTTGCAGTTTCAAACAGTTATGCACCCAAGGTGAGCACCATATATTACATGACAAACATCAGAAAGGCATCTCCTTTTTCGTCACACACAAATTGGCCATCTCTAGTTATTGAACTCACTGCTTTGACAATTTGACATCTTACACCCTGAAGAGCAGCAGGCATACTTAGGACAAAAACATGGTCTTTTATGGGCCCCCACAGGTAAAAATCACCTGAATGACCACCAATGATGAAACTGATCATCTGATCCTCCTTCAATCCAGCATTCAGAAATGGTGTGATTCAGTAATGTCAGATGTTGTTTGAGAAGTAACACATCTTGTACATAGCTGATGTTATGTGAAAATCACTTGGTTGGGGAAACAAGCTGTTATCTAGACCATGTGGATATGACATTCCTGTGACACGATTTTGGAAAAAAATATGAGTTGGCCATAAACTTTGTTTTCAGATATTACACAGATGATGATGACAATCTTAGGTGTGTGTTCTTTGTTTGGAGTAATTACAATAGGATTTCACTCACCCAAAATCTAACAGTGTGTCGATTAACTATACCGGTGTCATGGAAAATGGATTTATCTAAAACAATTATTTGTTTGGAAATGTGTCTTCTTCCAAATCCTCTAGAATAGCAGTACAAAATTTGTAACTTTTGGTGTTGTCATTGGGATACAATGCATGGAATAACAGCAATCTGCACGGTTCACGATGCAGGTGGTGTTTAGGTTCATTTCTTGCAGCTCCTTTTGTAATTCATGTAGATACAAACTATATTTTGATCTGATGTATGACAATGACTCACACCTCCCCGTATGCAGACACAACTATCAATCCCATTCATAAATGCACATTCCATATTTACAACAGACTGATTTTGCTAACTGTAGCACACAAAACTATTATCCCTGTGATGTTGTCATTTTCCTACACACAAACTGTGGTGTTGATTGAACTCCTATGTGCACTCTTCAAAACTTCCTACTTTTCTCAGTTTAGGAGTGTCTGAGTTGCATTTCTACCTCCTGCAATTTGTGAGGGGTGAATTCTAGGATTCTGCTCCTTCTTTTTGAATAATCCTGCACTTTGGCATCTTACCAAAAAACACACAACAGGCGTGAGGCTGACTGCTGGGCATTCATTAATGGGCAATACCGAGAAAATGATCTGCACGCTGGGAAATGCCCGTACTAGTACTGGAGAAATTGTGTGAGAACTGGATGTGGCAGCAGCATTTCCTATAATACAACCACTACACTTAACATGCCAACTGACTGCTGCAATTCAGTTGGGGCTTACTCAGCTGACAAAATCCACTAAATTAATACCTTGTTAATTTCAGAATATACTGATTTTGGTGAAATAAATATGTATTTCAGAGTGAATTATTATTCCCTGTCTGAAATCTGTCACACTGTCCTGAATAGTAGCAAAGGACACGAGCCAAAATTACTATTAACATTCTTGCATTTAAAGTATCAATTTTGTAAATAAAAACCACCTTCTCTTGCTGCACCATATTTTATTTCCCCAGATGTATTTCACCTTTTCTACTTTAAGGCATCTTCAAAGGGATCTATAATGATACAGTTTTGTATTGATATGTGTTATTTGTAGATTATAAATCAATCCACTTTTTGTTTTTTATGTGAGTGTGTGAGTGATTACTTACAGTGCTTACCTCCTGGATGTCCAGCATGTGACCAGATGAGGGGAAACACAGATGCCAATCAAAAACGTGAAGAACTGTAAGTAATCATTTATTTTACATAAAAAACGAGATGTGAACTATTTTATAATCTACAAAAACACATATCAAAACAAAACTGCATCATTCTAGATCCCACTGAAGATGTCTTAAAAAAAAAAAGGTAAAACACATCTGGGAAAATAAAATACAGTGCAGTAAGAAAAGGCAATTTTCTATTTTCAAAATAAATATTTCAGTGCTTGCTGTGGAGGATGGCCACACAAACAAATTTGTTAAAGTAGAGGTATTTATTAATTTTAATCCTTTAGGATCGTGCCCGACTTGTCCTAATTTTGATTCTGGTATCAGTACTGTCACCATTCAGTGTGTACCTACAGCCAGACCTATCCTGCACTGCTGTTTATAGATACTCCAGTTGTTTAACAATGCTCCCCAACTTGTTTCATCCAGTTGTTCCCTGTCTAGCATGTTGTCCCCCCTACCTTCTCGGTCAATGTCTTGTCAACCATCCTCATGAAGTACTTGGCTAATGTCAGTCTTCTCTTTTGTACCGGACTGAAATCGGTTATACACTCTCGTACAGTTTCCGGCTTGATCTGTTGGTCCAAATGTCACTTCATTTTCTTTGTACCACAAATGTCTCTCGAGACCTTTTGTCCCTCGTGCTCTGGCCAAATGCACACTCTCTCACCGTGGTGGACGTCTCCGTAGTATACGATGCAGAATTTCTCATTGCTGACATACAATGACTCAGTCTGGCTTTCCAGGACAGGTTTTTCTTTTAAACAGCTTGTCTTTGCAACATATCATAGTTTCTGTAGTGTTTGGGACCTGTCTATTAGCACTTGTCGGTTTGTAACTTTCCTGTTACATTTTCCCAAGGTAACGAAAGCTGTTCACATTCCCCACTACTTGTTCTTCAGCCTTCCAGTTCATCTCTGAATTCGTGATCGTGATCTCTGTCTTACTCTACACTAGCTTCTGTTTGGCTTTTGATGTGACAACAGCAAGAGTTTTCCAGTGCCATTTGTGCACCTTTTTCGTTCTCGTGTAGCAGTGCCATATCGTCAGCAAAGCCTAGGAAGTCTACCGTGGTTTTGTTTTATTTTGTACACAGTTTGAACAGAATCGGTGACAACTCATTTCCGTGATGAAATCCTTTCTTTATTTAAATATTTCCAACACTAAGCTTCACTACTCGACCCTGGCAGTTGTGCCCATTGAGGTGTCCTTAGCACCAAGGGGCATAATGCAATACTTTATTTCTGAAAGCATGTTGGTTTCATTCAGTATTCCAGTACACCACATTATTCTCATTCTTTTGGCAACAAAACCATATTTTTCAACAATCTCCATTCAACCCCAAATAACCAAATAGACCCTACAACAGCATAACCAGCTGAATAAAACACTTCTTCTTTAATTTAGACTAAGACATTTTATCTTTAAGTGACATCTGTACCCACAAATATCTGACAACAAGCAGTACATGCTTGAAACAGGTAGCAGTGTGTTGAATCGGTGGTAGTCAAACTTTTTTACTCGAGATCAAATACTGAAATTGGAAAGGGGTGGCGGGGGTCATCTTGGTCTGCATATGTACCAATCCTATTATAAATTGATAAAATACATAAATTAGTATGTTGTCAGACAGAGTGACTATAGAAAGGGCATGATAAGTTGGCCATCAACTTGCAAGTATAGACTGTTAAAAGTCTGCACCATTTGGAATACTTCGTGTTGACTGTTTTCCGTTAAACGTAAACATTCATGCCTGGAAATGTCACAATTAATAAAATGTTCTGGGCTGTTATGCCATGGTTGAATGGATTTCACCTTAAAACCATTCAACCACAGCATAATAGCCCAGAACAGTTTATTATTTGTGTCTGTTCTCTGTTTCAGACTACCACCACCCTCAGGACCCTGAAGCTGTGAGTTTGTAATAGCCTGACAAAGTGTTGTGTTGTCTGTGTGGATGAATTATTGATTATCATATTTTATGGACTATAAGAAACACTTTCTTCTTCAAAAAATTGCCTCCAAAACTCAGGTGCGTCTTATACTTGAAATTAATATAAAAATGTCCAATGTTTGATTTAAAATTCCCAGCAATCTTAACAATGGTCATATATTCAATGCCACAGTAAACCTATCTCTATCTGGCAACACCGGAATATACTGGCAGCAGCAATGCACCAATGATACGAACACGAGTTGCGGGGATTCACAAGCTTGCTTACATTGTCTCCCTCCTGCCCCGCCATCACAAACCCAGAACACTGTCTAGCCTATGATGCATCACTGCAGTCTACAGTGCCAGTGAAGATTTGAAAGTGATTTGTGTTATCGGTAACAGTACAATATTTTTCTTGGTAGCTAATCTCGTAATGGAAAAAATACAAGGTATTTGTGTAGGCTGTAAATTGAAAGTAGTAGCACATGCAGAACAACATGGAAACAGAGCAGCTGAGTGGAACTTTGGCCCTCCACCAACAGAAAAAAACCATTCATGATTGGGGCTACTAAAGGAGAACTGAAAAAAATGAGAAAGACTAAATGTGCAGATAGAGGACTAAATACAAAATGGCCGAAAGTAGAGGGTGACGTACTGAAATAGATTCAAGGACACCATCAAAATGGCATTGGAATTAATACAAAAATGATTCAACAGTCATAAGTGGAACTTGAAAAGACTTTAAGGGTGGAGTTAGTTGGTGCTATAAGTTTATGAAGTGTCATGGACTTAGCACGTGAACCAAAACATAATATTTCAGAAAATGCCACACGAGTATGAGGAGAAAATATTACATTTCCATTGCTTTATTATTCAATATCAAAAGAAAACCAGAGTGGAACTAAGTGAAACGGTGAATATGGATGAAACTCCTCAGACATTTTACGTGCCAAGTAACAGAGCTGTTGCAATGAAAGGTGTGGTGTCACCGCCAGACACCACACTTGCTAGGTGGTAGCCTTTAAATCGGCCGCGGTCCATTAGTATACGTCTGACCCGCGTGTCACCACTATCAGTGATTGCAGACCGAGCGCCACCACACGGCAGGTCTAGTCTAGAGAGACTCCCTAGCACTCGCCCCAGTTGTACAGCCGACTTTGCTAGCGATGGTTCACTGTCTATATACGCTCTCATTTGCAGAGACGACAGTTTAGCATAGCCTTCAGCTACGTCATTTGCTACGACCTAGCAAGGCACCATATTCAGTTACTGAATGTATTCTGAACAGATAATATTGTGAATCATGTACTGTCAAGAGCGTCATTCATCATTAATGGATTAAAGTTAAGTATCAAACTAATTACGTCCGCTTTCTGAATTCTCATTCCTTGTCATGTTCCAGACCTCACGTCAGTATAGTACTTCCCTCCTCGTGCGTGCATTTCAACCTCCTCTAGTAACACGGTGTTGGCTCTTCTGCCAACACAACAAAAGGGGCTAAAACTAACTATAAGAATAAGTGGACATGAAAAATGCACTAAACTGTTGTCCTTTCACGTTGTGCTGACAGTACTAAACTTAATCCAATGGCCTCCAACAATCATTTTCAAGAGCAAAACAATGACAAAACCTTCTGAAATACTGCCAGGTGGTGGTGTTCACATACATGACAAAGGCTGGATGGACGAGGCTGGTATGAAATTATGGACTACCTGTAACGTAGTGCGGGAGAGAAGAAAAGGTGCTTTATCGAAGAAGAGTTCTGTTCTTGTGATAGATCAGTTTAGTACTCATTTGAAAAATTCTGTGAAAAAGAAATGAGACAGGGAAATACAGAGTTTGCTGTTATTCTGGGAGGACTTACTTCATAACTGCAACCTCTCGATGTCTCAGTAGAGAAACTATTTAAAGTGTGTATGAGAGAGGAATGGAACAAATGGACGATGAATGAAAGCCAACATGAATTCATGCTGAAGGGAGCTTTAAAATGACCTACAGTCAAACAAATGTGTCAGTGTACAAAACAGTCATGGTCTAGAGTGAGAGAAGACATTATTGTTAAGTAAGTGCTGCATAAGTAATGCTCTCGATGGCAGTGAAGACCATCTAACATATGAAGAGGGCAACAATTATAACGAGGAGGAGGAGGAGGAGGAGGAGGAGGAGAAGTAGTAGAAGAAGAAGAAGAAGAAGAAGAAGAAAGTTCAGATGATGATTCTCAGGGATTTTAAAGATCAGTTCAGTTTCATAAACTGCACTCTAATAACAAAAATGGCAAAAAATGTTATTTTCTTAAGAAACTGCTTAAAAATTAAGATGCATCTTACAGACTGTAGTGTCTTATAGTCCAGAAAATACAGTAATAACATTAATTTTACCCAAATTTAAATGCATTATGCAATAGAAGACACTGTTAAAATATTTACTAAGGTTGTGAATGTCATTTTTCTTGTACTCGTTATGTTGCATTACAACACCCTTAACCTCATGTCATACTCCCTGTTACCAATATGTATTGCATTTGAAGGTAACTGTCTCCGTAATGTGCATTCACAAAACTGTGTTACTGCCAAATGAAATTTATACCTTAGTAGCTGATCAGTATGACGCATGACACACACACACACACACACACACACACACACACACACACACACACACACACACACACATCCATGAGTTCTCAACACTAGAAAACAAAATGACAAATGAGAAAACATTCCCCCTACAACACTCTGTAAGCTTGCTTTGGCTATCTGCCCCTGAGATAAGTGACCAGCTTCACTTAGCTTGTGGCCAAATCAAATTCACCAGCCTCAATTAAAATTAAGCACCTCTTAAAATATTATGGTCCTTGTAATTATTTTGTTTTATCACTGATCAGAAAAACTATCTTCTGAAGAAGTGCTTAATTTTTTTTTCTTTTCTCTAGATGTCCATTATTATAAAATATGGCTGACAACTGCAGGCTGGCCAAATACTCAATTTGGGCCACATACAGGGTGCAGTTTAACGATCACTGTGTTAAATTAAACATAAAGTGGAGTAAAAAACTGTAACCGGCAGCAGAAGAAACAAAATAAATAGTTAATAGCAATATTTCTTAAACTTTATGATTTCAAAATGACTTAAGTGGTGTCAAAATGGCCATGTTTTACAGTCTATAAACACACTGCAACACACTATGTGTGTACTACAAATCAAGAAAAGCGAAGGAATGCAAAATTTGTAGATGACGAACAGGTCTAGTACCGACTGTTGCAAAGTACAGAAATGAACTGAGTAAAAGCATTAAACATAATGGCTCAAATAATGGTATGATCATGTAAGATTGGAAGTAATGGTACCAAACATTACTGCAGATGTTTAAAGAGTTACACAATTTTATTAACCTCCAACTTTCTTAAAAGTACCTAAGCAATAATTAGATGTCCACGGTACAGGAAGAGCAGTATTAGTTGTAAATTTTTAATCTGTTTATTGCACATCAGTTTCAGCTACTGTATACCTGTCTTCCGTGCAATTATATCCAAGTCATGGCAACTCATCATAAACAAAATTGTACATGGTACCATCGACATTGCACATGACAAACAATTAGTTTAATTGTTTGTTATCTGTAAGGTCAAGTGGTACCATGCGGGATTTTATTTATGCTGAGTCGTCATGACTTGGATATAATTGCAGTAATTTTAACGTAATTGAACTGTGTCAGTGTGTTGCGTTTTTAACTTAGTGTCCTCCATGTCATAGATTCCACACTAATACGCTTATTGGCTTGTTGCTCAATCAGCCTTACGGTCTTGATATTTATTCATTATGGTGTGAGAATGAGTGAAGAGAGGATGAGAGAGAGCATGGGGGAGGGAGTGGGGTTGGTTATTTAGCTTGCTTGGTCCCCAGTTTTGATCTTCCCATATTTATGTGTTTTGTTTTCACTCACTGTGCTTATTTATGGTTTCTTCTCTTAGTGCACCACTGCACTATTGGTCCCACTGTCCTGTTTTATTTATTTTGACATCTTCCCTTTTCAGGGATTTGATGTTTTACTACGAGCCTTGGGGGTGTCTTGGTGTGACAGTGTGAACTATTGTCAGTACATTTTAATTCTGATTTTTTTCTGCCTGTTTAAAGGCTTTAAATAGATCTACTAAAATATTTAAAAAATCTCCTTACAAATTCTCACAAAAATTTAATTTTTAAATTTTTTTAAAAAAGATTCATATGCTATTTTGATCATTTGTATTACACGAAATCCTTTACTTCCTATGTAGTTCACTTGAAGATACTGGTTGTGACCAAAAAAAAAATCGCCAATTATAGCTGTCTTGAGGTTCATTTTACTCCATTCACTATGAATTGCCCTGAAGGTAACAACGTATAGCTGAAATCTATCTGCAATAAACAGATTATAAACCTTCATTATCTTAAATCTCATTAATTTGGTTGTGGGGCACACTGTTCCTGATTGAAACAAACCTAAGTAATTAGATGTATTTTCAACTTTTTGTATCCAGTGGGTACCTATGCATACATGAGAATGAAATGTGCTGAATGTCCACCTGTCACAAAAAAAACCTACACAAGATATTATGTAACTTGAGAATATTGACTACACATATAGAGGGTATATCAAGTCAGCTTGATGAGAATTTAAAACAGTGATATGAGGAGAGGTTACAAGACTCACTTTTTTCCAGCCATTGTCCATTTTATGCGTATGGACTTAAGGGTGTTCCTCTTGGCATTCAGAAAGCACCTCAGATCGTCCATATCGACAGTTGTGGATCTCAAGTCGACCTCGGCCAGTTGCGGGCACCCGTCCCCCAAGGGTCGCAGTACGGGAGTGCTTTTTGTGAAGCGTAGGACTACATTCAGCACACGGAGGTGCTGCAGATGAGACACTACCTCCGAAAATTTCTCCGACTTCAGCAGTTCACTGGGTATTCTCAGTGTGTGTATTCTGGAGCACTTCTCAACCAAATTCTTCAGCACCTGCAACAGGACAACAATTTACCTACTAAACAAGCATTTAAAAACAGAGGAATGAGAAACCTCGAGAGGAAAGAAGTGCCTGTAATAGTCATTTAAGCATATGTTTTCTGTCTGTTCTGATGCTTATAACTAGTTTCCCGCAATACGAGTTCCAAAATAGAATTGCAGATGGATCACTGCAGGAAAGAAAGGTAAAGAAGTGTTAGTGGTGAATAGACATGCAGCCACCTCATCCACAGCCACAAACTGACTACTTGCCATGTAAGAGACAGGCTGGTATTCACTATCAACAGGTTTCAGTCTCATCTGACACAGCTGGTCCAACCACCCGTACATACATCAGAGCAAAATTTTTACTGGGAAAAAAATACTCAGTAATAGAGCAGAATGGAAATATACTTACTTCGGAACGAGGTTTCCACAACGATAGTAATAACTGGAAAATGTGTTTAGCATCTGGGTCATTGAGTATCGAATCTGACGCAACTGGGGTCACCATAGCATATGTCTGTGGTCCCTAGGTGATATACTAAAATGAAGTTTCTAAGTCAATGCAATCAAAAGATCCAGCCACTTATTTTCAATATTTTGATACTTGCAAACTCACTCATCAAAGCCTATAGGGTCTTCCCATTTACCTGGAATCGTGACATTTACCAAGAAGCAAGGTTTCACAGTACAAGTATATGGAAAAAACCAAAACTGTTAATTTATAGCTATATCACATGAATAATTTTTTTTTTCCATTATTTGTTATGTGACATCTCTCTGCCCATCTGTCTGTTAAGATGCCTTTTCCTCAGGAATGGATAGAGGTATTAGGCTGAAATTTATGTAACATGCTAAGGTTTATGGATCCTCAGTGATGTAAAAAAAATAAAGATTTTATGTCAATGCAAACAAACGATATGGCCATTCATGTCACATTTGATACTTGCATGCTCACCCCTTGAAACCTATAGGGTTGACTTAGAATCATGAAATTTGGTGAGAAGCAAGGTTTCACAGTGCAAGTAAAGGATGAAAAAACAGAAAAATTTTATTTTTTAATTAAATCACACGAAAAGAAAATTTTTTGTTAAAATTAAAACATTCCGGGAAGTCTTGAAATTCACAGGGTCAGTATCTTTCCAGTATCAATGTCGAGGACAGGCAAATATCCTAATGATCCTCAATCCTTGTGTTGGATCAACGTGTCTTCGTACATAACTATGTTTATACAGAACTCTCAGAATGTGAGTCCTACTCGCAGCTGGCCAGTTTATATTACAATTAGGATTTAGAGCTTGTAACAACTGCAAATAATAAGGAGGTAGTTGGAAGTGTCTCCTTACGTCCGCACACAGAACACACTGGAATTGCTGATTCACGACTAACCTTCCAAACTGACTTCTTATGGCTTGCATGAAAGATTCTCATTCATTCAAGATGTTCTTCAGCCACTCTTGGTCATTCCGTACTCTTCCCTTTGTGCACAGGTATACAAACAAAACTGAGTTGCATTTTCATTTGATGTATTATTTATAACTGTAAGTTGAATGTAACAAATGCTACAAAACATCCATTTTCAAACTACCTGTATTAAATTAATGAAACTTCAAACAAATTTTCTACAGTAAAATATTAGAGCATAAAACATTCACCAACATTCTGATTGATTATTCAAAGATTTGCAACTAATTACTGTCAATAATTGCATGTAATTAGAATTCTATTATTCCCAAAAAGTATTTGTGAAAATGTTGTCTTTGGTGCCACTGAAGATAAATCAGTGTCTTTTACACTTAAAGACATAAATACTATCTTTTAGTAAGTATCCAGACACCCAAACATAATACAGAATTGATGGCTTGATGTCACGTGTGATGGACCCTCGGACCGTCACCACCCTCTTGTAGCCCAACAGTTGATCTATCAACTCTGAAGCAAATTAATAATTTTCATAGCACTTCACACACTGAGATAGAGATACACTGCGGAGAGAGGTAGGAACAGTAAAATTTGAATAAACAGTATTCATTATACACATCTTTTAATCGCCTTTTGTTGTTGAAAGTTGTAGGCTCGTATTCCATTCTGAAATGCACCTTTTTATACTTGTCAAGAGGATGCTCGGCTTCATTTTGTTAAATACATACACTTTCAGTCATTTTACTTCAAAATACAAATTAACATCAACCACCATGCTAACACAACACACACAACTTGTAGTCCATCCTCGCACTTCAAACTTGTACTACTGACTGCCCAAAGACAAAGATATACCTCTAATAACATACAGAAAAGAAAATACTATCACATATCGGTCTAGTCCATTACATTTCGGGCATACAGCTGCACAAATAAAAATTCTACCACTGATATTTTAGCCATGTATCGTCTTGCCATCCTCAGAGTAAGTCTCGCAAAGAGTTGAAAATGGACATACATTACATGATCAAAAGTATCTGGACACCGCCCCAAAAAAAGACTTTCCATATTAGGTGCACTGTGTTGCCACCTACTGCCAGGTACTCCATATCAGCAACCTCAGTAGTCATTAGACATCGTGAGAGAGCAGAATGGGGTGCTCCTTGGAACTCACAGACTTTGAATGTGGTCAGGTGATTGGGTGTGACTTGTATTAGTCTGTTCGTGAGATTTCCACACTCCTAAACATCCCTAGGTCCACTGTTTCTGATATGATAGTGAAGTGGAAACGTGAAGGGACACATACAGCACTATAGTGTGCAGGCCGACCTCGTCTGTTGACTGACAGAGACCGCCGACAGTTGAAGAGGGTCATAATGTGTAATAGGCATACATCTATCCAGACAATCACACAGGAATTCCAAACTGCATCAGGATCCACTGCAAGTACTGTGACAGTTAGACAGGAGGTGCGAAAAATTGGATTTCCAGGTGCTCACAAGCCACACATCACACCGGTAAATGCCAAACGACACCTCACTTGGTGTAAGGAGCATAAACATTGGACAATTGAACAGTGGAAAAACATTGTGAGGAGTGATGAATTGCGGTACACATTGTGGTGCTCCGACAACAGGATGCTGCCAGCATGTGTAGTGCCAACAACATAATTCAGAAGTGGTGGTGTTATGGTGTGGTCGTGTTTTTCATGGAGGGGGCTTGCACCCCTTGTTTTGCATGGCACTATTACAGCACAGGCCTACAATGATGTTTTAAGCACCTTCTTGCTTCCCACTGTTGAAGAGCAATTCGGGGATGGCATTTGCATCTTTCAATGTGATAGAGCACCTGCTCGTGATGCACGGTCTGTGGCGGTGTGGTTACACGACAGTAACATCCCTGTAATGGACTGGCCTGCACAGAGTCCTTACCTGAATCATATAGAATACCTTTGGAATGTTTTGGAACGCCGACTTCGTGCCAGGCCTCACTGGCCGATATCGATACCTCAGTGCACCACTCCATGAAGACTGGGCTGTCATTCCCCAAGAAACCTTCCAGCACCTGACTGAATGTATGCCTGTGAGAGTGGAAGCTGTCACCATAGCTTAGGGTAGGCCAACACCATACCGAATTCCTGCATGTGTCCAGATACTTTTGATCACATAGTGTACATCGATATATTTGTGCAAAATCGTCCTTGAAACTTACAATTGGAAAATGAAGTATAAATAATTGTTTATCATTACTTTTGAAAAATATAAGTCCATGATCATCATCATAATTACATTAAGTGTCTATTAATGCAGATGCTTATAAATTTTTATATAACTATATGGTAGTGGATTTCTGGGTTTTGAGTTTTCAACTTGGGAATCAGCCATTTCATACGATCACAGCTCGGTTAGTACATTTATTTCACCATAACCAGTCATGTTACAGCCCGCCAGCATAAAAAGAGGTGCTGAGTATTGTGCTGTCAGTAGAGAAAAAGTAACAGCAGAACGGGTCAATCGGGAGAACTCGTTAACTTCAAATGTGGGCTGGTCATTGGATGTCACCTGAGTAACAAATCCATCAGCGAAATTCTGACCCTTCTAAAGCTGCCCGAGTCGACAGTCGGCAGGGCAATTTGTGAAGTTAAAATGCGAAGGAACAACTGCAGCTGAACTCTCATCCTGACAGATGGGGATTATCGAGCATCGTGGACGGTGGTCATAAATAATTGTACAAAATCAGTGGAAGCGATCACTTGAGTTACAAAGTGCTACCAGTAGTCCAGCTAGGACAGTGACTGTGCATAGGGCAGAAAGAATGGGGCACACTGACGGAGCAGCTCCTCATCATCAATGTAACCTTCTAAAACACCACTAATTTTGCACCATACATTAAGTCTTTCATTCACGTTAATCTTCCTTCTGTTCTTTGTATACAAAGAGAAATGTTTGTCTGTAGTTACTACACAAGTACCATAACTCTTGTTTGGAATAACACCAATAGAAAATGTACGGTAGCTAATAATATCTCTCTCATTATAGCTCTCAAGTCCTCCAAGTGCTGAATCACCTCCTCGTAATAGAGCAATTGTAAGCCAACAATTACCACTGACAACCTCTGTAGTAGTGCAAGAAAAATTAATCTTACACCCTACAAAAGTGATAGGTCCTCCAAGCAGTTGCTGTTGTACAGGCTGATTAGGTTTAAAATCAAATGTATCTACATTTTTGTAAATCGGTAGTCTCGGTCTTCTTGAATATCTTCTCCTTCGGTATGGCATGGCTGTCTGTACTGTGCGGCTGCCTCGAGTCGACTGACGTGCGGCTGCCTCAGTAGCAGTGACGTAGTTACTGATAAGATGGGCGCGGCAGGAAGTTGCGGCTCTGATAACTGCAATGGCGGCACCGGAAACGAGCAATAACTGCAGATCGCGCTTAGTTAAAACTAGAGCGCGATCCTCCAGCTCTGGCGGCAGCCAGGCGAAGCTCGTTCAAGGTCACCCGCCTTACGTAGCTGCAGCGGCTAAGTGATGTGCAGCTCAAAGTTCTTGTACTACTGATACTTTATATGGTCTAGCCCAAGCAGCCAAGCACCTCATTGTACAGAGGTACACAATATTTGTGTTTGCTGTGAAAGACTTCTAATCAACTTTTCAAGAGAACTTTCCAGGCAGTACGCCATGCCATCAAGACAAGCTTCTGTGAGCACTGTTCGTCATCATTTATGCTTCTTGTCTTGAACATTTCCCGATTCACAAAATTTGTTCACTTATTTGTGAACTGTATTATGACTCAGAACTCTAACACCTGGAAACTTCGGTTCAGACAGTCTCTGAACAGTACAACCAGACTCTGTATGCACGTACAAATTGTAAATAAACATTTGTTGCAGACATGAATAATTTGCTCTTGCCATTGTTGCATTTGAAAACTTCACTGTTACACTTGTGATACCTGTTTCTCTGCTCAAATGACACAGGCTGACAAGGCGCCAATGTCTGTACGGCCTTCACGCTAAAACCCCCCAAAAAAATTGGGGGCGGGGCATAGTGTGGTCCCGTGCAACCTATCCGACCGGCAGGCACGGCTTTCGAGGCTGGCCTGCAATATTCCAGGCAAGCGGTCATCAGATAAATGGAACACCCTGTATATTTTCGAGCATAAAGATATATTCTAAATCTCTTGCAAGAGTTGCTGTGAACAAGTATAAGTGAGATCACAGTTGGCACAAATAAAAGTAGTTTGATTATGGATGTTACAGAAAGTGAGGGATCTGATGTCACAGGGGCAGAAATTTTATATAAATAGGCTGAGGGCAGACAATATACCTGGAGGTGGTCCAACCTCAAGTGCAATAAGCCTTACTGTTAGCTTGTCTGATGCTACAAAGTAGAACTACAAACAATTGCACAGGAACTGACTGTGGTTGTTGCAGAAAAGTTTTTATTCTAACTGGTGACAATAACTAGTCTTAGATGTGGTTAGACCAGATGAACCAAAATTACGCTGCTGTGCTGTATCACATCTTAAAACAGCACTGGTAAGCAGGGCTATGTTCACTACCTTATCACATATATTCTCAGTGTCGTGGTAGAAAATAGCTGATGACATGGTTCCAACTGAGTAGGTAAATGCAATAATAGTGGAGAATCTTATCTTGAATGGCGGTTTGCAGTATCTTAAATATTGTGGTGTTTAGAATGTCATCCAAAATTTTGCTGATCACTTTCTGTGAAAATTATTTTGAGCAGTTAGTTAATCAGCCAACTCGAAAAGTAAATGGTTATGAAAACACAGATGACTTCTGAGCAACAAATAATACAAGTATCAAAACAGACATATGGATTAGTGAACACAGGGTTGTCATAGTGAGATTGAATGCTGCAATTCCCAAATCCTCCAAAAATAAATGAAAAACATACCTATTCAAAAAATCAGATAAAGATTCCCTTTATGTCTTCCTGAGAGACAATCTCCACTCCTTCCAAAATTAACAATTTAACTGTAGACCAGATGTGACTTGAATTCAAAGAAATAGCATCAACAGCAACTGAGAGATAAACAAACAAACAATGGAGCTGATTGGAACACAAAACAGGTCAGAATACTGTTGCAGAAACAATGACAAAAGCATGCCAAATTTAAATGAATTAAAAATCCCCAAGACTGGTGATCTTTTACAGAAGCTCGAAATTTAGTGTGGTCTTCAATGTGAGGTGCTTATAACAGTTCCCACACCACAACTCTGCCTCCAAAAATGATGACAGTGCTGCTGAAGCAGAGTTACTAAATTCATGCTTCCAAAATTCTTTTACCAAAGAAGAGAGAGTAAATATTCCAGAATTCAAATCAAGATGATTATTATTATTATTATTATTATTATTATTATTATTGGTTTGTGGGGTGCTCAACTGTGCAGTCATCAGCGCCCATACAAAGGTCCAATTTTTCTCACAGTCTAGTTTTTTACACAGTCCAATCTAGCCACTGTCACAAATGATGATGATGATGATGATGATGACAACACAAACACCCAGCCCTTGGGCAGAGAAAATCCCTAACCCAGCTGGGAACCGAACCTGTGATCCAAAGGCAGCAATGCTAGCCATTAGACCACGAGCTGTGGACTCGAATCAAGAACAGCTGCCAACATGAGTACCTTAAAAGTAGTGTCCTCGGTGTAGTGAAGCAACTTAAATCACTTAATAAAAGCAAATCTTCTGACCCAGGCACTATACTAGCTAGGTTCCTTTCAGAGTATACTGATGTTATAGCTCCATACTTAACAATTTTATACAGCAGCTCGTTCGATGAAAGATCCATATTCAAAGACTCGAAAGCTGCACAGGTCACACCAATATTCAAGAAAGGGAATAGGAATAATCCACTACATTACATGCCTGTATCATTAAAACCGATATGCAGCTGGATTTTGGAGCATATCTTGTGTCTGAACATTATGAATTACCATGAAAGAAACAGCCTACTGACACATAGTAAACACGGATTTTGTAAACATTACTCTTGTGATACACAACTCTCTTTAATCATAAGAAGTGATGAGTCCTATTGTCAAGGGATTTCAAATTGGTTTCATATTTCTAGATTTCCAGAATGCTTTTGACTCTGCACCTCGCAAGCAGCTTGTAATCAAATTGCATGCTTTTGGAAGCATTCAGTAACTCTGCTTTAGCAGCACTGTCATCAATTTTGGAGGCAGAGTTTTGGTGTGGAAACTATTATAAGCATCTCACATTGAAGACCACACTAAATTTCGAGCTTCTGTAAAAGATCACCAGTCTTGGGGATTGTCTCAGTTCTGTGATTTCCTATCAGAGAGGTCTCAGTTCAAAGTGACTGACAAAGTCATTGAGTTAAACAGAAGTGATTCCTGGCATTCCCCAAGGAAGTGTTATAAGACCTTTGCTGTTTGTTATCTATATAAATGATTTAGGAGACATTCTGAGCAGTCATCTTAGGTTGTTCACAGATGATGCTGTCATTTATCATCTTGTAAAGTCATCAGAAGACTAAAATCAATTTCAAAACAATTTACAGTGTGAAAATTGGCAATTGAGCCTAAATAATGAAAAGTGTGAGGTCATCCAACATGAGTGCTGAAAGGAGTCCATTAAACTTTGTTTCCACAATTAATCAATAAAACCTAAAGCCTGTAAAGTCAACTAAATACCTAGGAAATACAATTATAAACAACTTAAACTGGAAAGAACACACAGAAAATATTGGGCGAAGATGAACCAAAGACTGCATTTTATTAGCAGAATGCTTAAAAGATGCAACAGATCTACTAAAGAGATTGCCTACACTACGCCTGTCTGTCCTTTTGGAGTACTGCTGTGTGGTGTGGGATCCTTACCAGGTAGATTAACAGGGTACATCGAGAAAGTTCAAAAAAAGGGCAGCACATTTTATATTGTTGAGAGACAGAAGAAGAGTGTCGCAGCACAATACAGGATTTGGGATGCACATCATTAAAACAGGCATTTGTCATTGGGGTGGGATCTCATGAAATTTCAATCATCAACTTTCTCCTTCAAATGCAAAATATTTTGTTGACACTGACCTACATAGAGAGAAATGATTGTCATAATAAAATAAGGGAAATAAGAGCTCGCACAGAAAGATATAGGTGTTCTTTTTTTTTTTGCACTCTTTGAGAGTAGAATAACAGGCACCTGAGTGTGATCTGCAGATGTGTGGATGTTGTGCTCGCATGTTGAATTATCTCCCTCTGGGACCATTAAGTCCATAAAATGTCCCTCAGGAAGACAATTATTCAGAATCAGTGTCTTCCGCGAAGCCTCCTCAAATTCTGACCTGGTGCACAACTCTCTATCGTACTGACGTAAACCAGCTTAACTGGAAGACACCGGATTTCAAGAATAGTCTGTTTTTATCAGAACTGTTGGTTACTTACTTTCTGCCCAACCAAGGTTTTCTCAGGCCCACAATTTCATCAAAATTTTGTGAACGTGTCACCAACAGAAGCACAATGCAAGAAAATGTCCATTAAGGTAAGGCAGGTAAGTTCCCAGATTGCAGTGCCACCGATGTGGGTCGAAAGGCATCAGCAACTGGGCACATCCACATTAGCACAGGATTCACATGTACTCGGAGCTCAGCCAACTGCCACTGCAGTGAGTCCTTGTCGGTTAAGACTTTGTGAATGTTGTACATTTTGCTTAACTCGGCAAGAGTGATGTATTACGTCGGTGCATAAGTTTGTAGCATTTTTCCGTAATATTAATAAACACAACAGCTACACATAACAGAGACTTTTTTCATCAATAATATATCTTCCTTCACTATTTACAACAGTTTGCCAACACTGGAGTAGCCCTGCAATTCCACAACTGTAGAAATCGTACGGTTCGAGGTGAAGAACTAGTCGGGCCATGTTTGGAGTGCATTTTCATCCAGAAAGGACGTTCCTTGAAGGTTGTTCACTAGAGAGCAAAAAAGCTGAAAATCTGAGGATGCAAGATCAGGTGAATAAGAGGCGTGATAAATGACTTCCCAGCCATACTCCTGTATAGTGTTTCTTTGTCAGTCTAGCAGAATACAGGCAGGTGTTACCATGGAGTAACATCACTTCACGCATTCTCCCTGGTTGCTGTTCTCGAATTGCATCTGCAAGACATCACTGTTATTGACAGTAAATATCAGCAGTGATGGTTACAACTTGGGGAAGTAATTCGTAGGACACCACACTGCCACTGCTCCACCAGATGTGTAACATTACCTTTTGTGGATGTGCGCAGGTCTTTGTATGAGGAGTTTCTGATTTGTTTGGGCTCGACCATTCCTTTCTTTTTCTTTTATTAGCAAAAAGCCTCCATTTCCCATCACCAATAACAATACAGGATAGCAATGTTAAGTGTTGTTTATGAGCCAATTGATGACGAGCAAGCAGAGACGCACATATGGCCACCCACAGATTTTTTGTGATTTTGGCTTGAAGCGTGTGGTACCCTTACACCCTATATTTGAACCTTCCCCATTGCATGAAAATGTCACACGATAGTGGAATGAACACAGTTCATAACATCTGCCTGTTCTCAAGCACACTGATGTGGATCACTGTAGATTAATGTATTTAAATGATCTACATCAAACCTCATATGTCTATACGAATGTGGAGAGTCACTAATGTCGGAATGATACTCTTTAAAACAAGATACCATTTTCTTGAGATGCTCTCTCTCCATTGGTATTATCCACATACATCCTCCACTACTGTCACCCCTCTATTGAAGTCAGACGAAAGAATATTTTGGAAATGTTCTGATTTCTTCACTTGGCACTCCAATTTTTAGCATCCACTGTCTCCAAACGACAAAATATAAACTCAAATAAGTACAGTGAAATAAAATAAAAAATGACACTCAATAAATAAACCGATAGGAACCAAATTCCCAAAACACAAAACAAAAACACTATGAACTTATGGACTAACCTAATACAAATTATGCCAGTGTTATTTCATCAGTAACATCTTCCTTTTTGGACTAGGTATGGTCGTAGGTATGTTTTGCTCCCTGCTGTGCAGAGCACAGGAACTACAGGCGTAGGTGCTCAAATTGTTTGCTACCAGTTTCAAAAGCAAATACAGTGGAAACAGAACCAGTAGATATTGTTAAATATTGCATCTTTAAGTATATAAACACTGGAGCATAGACACCTGTTCCACTGTGTCTTGCCTCTCTCTGCCAAAGACCAAATTTTTGGCAGAAAATTATAGCTCTAACAAAAGCTCGGTACAAAAAAATCGTATATCTCCTAAGAATAAGGCTCAGGGTGTGAATGAACGCACTGTGTAACAATTGGAAGGTTTAGTTACTTACAGATGTTTAGAACAAAAAAGTGATAACCTCCAATATGAAGAGCAATACACTAATCCAAATAAAGTAACACTTACGGAGTAGCTGAGTTTCTGGGTGACGTGCATCTGCAGCTCCGAGAGCTTCTGGCAATTGTTATAGAGAGCACGGAAGACACGGGACGTGGCACCACGCCGCATGCACACAATTCGCAGGTTCGGGGTGTCGCAGAAGGTCTGTATTGCCTCCCGGTCAGTCGTGCCACCCTTACAGCTGTCCGAATCTATCGCACTCGAGTCTCTGTAACAGAAATACACTAATGGAAAAAAATCGCAGCACCAAAAAGTAATAAATGTAAATGTTATGTGACTAGCGCCTCCTGTCGGGTAGACCGTTCGCCGGGTGCGAGTCTTTCGATTTGAAGCCACTTCAGCACCTCGCACGTCGATGGGGATCAAATGATGATGACGATGCAACACCCAGTCCCCGAGCAGAGAAAATCTCCAACCCAGCCGGAAATTGAGCCCGAGCCCTTAGGATTGACATTCTGTCGTGCTGACCACTCAGTTATTGAGTACACCAAAAAGTAATAAATGTAGAGTAATGAAAGTTTGCAAATACATTGGTCTATATTACATATTTTAGTGATTAACATTGCAAGATCACAGGTTAATTTGAGTACAAGATAAGTCACTGCAAATGCGAAATGCTGGTACATTAATAACTAGTGTAACCACGAGAATATTGAGAATGCAAGCATGCAAACATGCATGCTTGTGCTGTACTGGTAGCAGGTGTCAGTTTGTGGAATGGATTTCTATGTCTGTTACACTTTGTCAGTCAATACAGGGACAGTTAATGCCAGTTGTGGATGACGCTGGAGTTTTCATCTGACGACGCTCCTACGTCCTCGATCGGAGACAGATCTGACGATCGAGCGTGTCGAGGCGACGTGTTGCCACTCTGTAGAGCACGTAGGGCTAGAACAGTGGTATGAGAGAGAGAGAGAGAGAGAGAGAGAGAGAGAGAGAGAGAGAGAGAGAGAGAGAGAGAGAGAGAGTTATCCTGTTGGAAAATACCCCCTGGAATGAAAGGCAGGTTGAATCACCACAATAACAAGCAAATTTGCAGTCAGAGTGTATAAGACAACTGCGAGAATGCACTTGCTGTCTTACACAATCACACTCCGGTCTGCAAATCCATATCTAGCATGGACACAGGTTGGTTGCAGGCTCTCTACTGGCTTCCTCCTAACGGACACACGGCCACTACTGGCACCGAGGCATAACCAGCTTTCAGAAACAACAATAGAACTCATCTTGCTCTCATGGCTCTCACAGGGTTCAGTGGAATGCACGCCACAGGGTGTCCGACTTGGGGCTGTCCTTCAAGTAACCTATCTGTAACAGTTTTTTGTGTCACTATAGTGCCAACTGCTGCTGCAGATGCAGTACAATGCACCAGAGCCATGCACTGAAAATGACACTCTTCCCTCTCAGTAGTGGCCATCTCGAGCCGAGTCTTCTCGCAACTGTACATTCTCGTGACCACCACTGCCAGCAATCCTATACCATGGCCACATTCCTGCCGAGCCTTTCTGCAGTATCACAGAAGGAACATCCGGCTTCTCGTAGCCCTATTACACTACCTTGTTCGAACACAGTTGTGTGTCGATATGGTGTCTTTGTCGCCTTAAAGGTATTCTTGACTAGTATCGACTCACCTCACCACATACAGTCTCAAAGGAACTGTGGTGTCACCCCCAGACACCACACTTGCTAGGTGGTAGCCTTTAAATCGGCCGCGGTCCGTTAGTATACGTCGGACCAGCGTGTCGCCACTGTCAGTGATTGCAGACCGAGCGCCGCCACACGGCAGGTCTAGAGAGACTTCCTAGCACTCGCCCCAGTTGTACAGCCGACGTTGCTAGGAATGGTACACTGACAAACTACGCTCTCATTTGCCGAGACGATAGTTAGCATAGCCTTCAGCTACATCATTTGCTACGACCTAGCAAGGCGCGATTACTAGTTAATATTGAGATTGTAGAACAAGTACCGTCAAGAGCGATGTTCACGAATTATGGATTAAAGTTAAGTATTCCAGAAGCTGTGTACTATTTTTGGCTACTATAATTCCTTGTCATTTTCCAAACCTCACGCCAGCCTGAGTGAGCTTAAACGCATGCCTTTCGGCTTCCTCCAAACTCCGTGAATTGTCTCCTGCCAATTCACAACAGGAACTAACACTCGTGACTTTTACAGTGTGTATTTACAGCAAGTCTGATATGCGTCCTCACGGTGTTGCAACTAGTGCCACTCTTATGTGACTGGTGCAAAATTTGAAGGGACAAAATCTTTCCAATGTGGAAATATGCCTACTAACTTTCTTTTATGTCGCACAACTCCTTGGTGTTGCAGTTCTTTTCTGTCAGCTCATTCCTCAATAGTATCTCAGACATGCAGGAGAGACAGTCTGTAGTAGTCAGAAGTTTTGTCACAAATTAAGCCAGAAGCAAATGGATAAAAACACTAAATGATAACAAACATGCACACAAAAATGTAGGAGCAAGACCAACGTTAAGTTTCGAAATCACTGGTTTCTTGACACCACAGAAATGAAAGGCTTGTAGGAAATGAGTAGTAAACACATCCAATACTCACAGAACACAAGAGTTAACAGGCTAAATTAAAATTTAAGTTAGAAATAAAATAGCAGCAAAAAGTGTCTTAAGATTTTTACAGAAGACAGCAAAAACGAAAATGGACATGTGGAGTGAAGCAGTGAGCTAACAAATCTATCTTCAACCACTTCCTCCATCTGTCTACACATCTTGTTATTGTTTTCATGTTTCATATTTTGCGGCTACTCAGAGTAACCAGCTGAATCACTGTGTGGATCTCTGCAACAGAGTATGCCGAATCTTGATTTTATTTATTTACTCATTTCATTCTTATGTAGAGCTTGACAATCAGGTTATTGTAGCTGGAATAAGCAGAAGACTTAGATGACATAGGATATGAGGGTGTCAGGTACTTGAAAGTATCACAGTCATCCAATAGCTGGACCAATGTTGATACAAATGACAAATGAATCAAGTATAAAAAGCAACAAGATATCTCACTCCATTCCCTGGAGTAGCAATAAGACAAAAAAGCACAAAGAAAGACGTTGTTGTGTGTTTATAGATTTTCCCAAAGACTAAGCTGCTCAAAAGTCTCAAGGAAAATCATTGTTGATAGTACTGCTACATACAGTGCATGGAGATGAAGGCGAGGAATTGGGGCATTACAAGGATAGACCAAATGAAGAGTAACACAATAAGAGAGATTATGGGAGCCAGCAATAACTGTCTCAACAGAAACAAAATAGCTATCAGGGTTGGCCATCTAGAAAGACTACATGACCACCAGTGGGCAAAATTAACACAATGCACAAGAAAGGAAAAGGAAACGTGGGTACTATCCTGCAATGGGGCGATGGAGACCAGAGGCCTTCAGGAAGGAGTCTGCCTACACGAAAAGACTGGGAAATTGGAAGCAAGAAATGAGAGGGGCAGTAAATGATACTAATAGTAATTTAACAATGGAAAATCCAGAATGGAATGTAACAATACACACACACACACACACACACACACACACACACACACACACACACACACACACACAACTGCAGTCTCTGACTGTGGCCTCAGGAGTTCATGACTGTGGTCACATGTGTGTGAGCTGTATTTGCGTGTGCATGTGTGTGAACGTTCCATCTCCAACAAAGGCCTTGTTGACTGAAAGCTCATTTTCTGACAGCTTTTTGTTGTGCCTATCTGTGACTCAGCATCTCCGCTACATGGCGAGTAGCAACTAATGGTGATTTATTTCGTGTCCAAAAAAAAAAAAAATCACTATTCAGTTGTATGTAAAGAACATCATCTTTTCCTACTCGGTAACATTAAGACAGATTCATTCAGGTTTGCACACTGTCCTAAGCTTTAGTAGCATAATTAAATGTTAATATTTCTCATGTTCACCATATAATTTGTTTCTAAATTCACTTTTATCTTCTGTATCCTTCAACCATGATGAGAGAACAGATTGTTTTGATTTATAATATAGTCATTACAATCCTAGGTGTGTGTATTCCATTTAATAGCATAGACCTACAAATAAAAAAAAAGTAATGAGATATCTTTGAACTCAGTACTGAATGCAATTTTAGGTATGTTATTCTATTTAATGACAAAGGCCTACAAATCAAAAAAAAGTACTGAGATATCTTTGAACTTGGTGCTGAATGCAATTTTAGATTTCTCAGTAAGTGCTTGTTCTCAAAACATGTAGTTAGCATCTTTTTAAAATCTGTTACTCTTTCAATCCTGAATTTAATGTTATGTATTATAATACATATTTTATTAATGATTATATGAATTTTTGTAAAAAGAGAGCTACAGTCACTTGGTAAATAAACTTTTGGTCTTCAGTGAATGATAGGGCTTTATTTTTTCTTCCTTATCTGGGATGTCACAGCTATATTACTGACCATATACGGTTTGAACTACCACCTACAAATGATTGTTGTCTTCTATTCTACAGGAAGAGAATTAACTCCAGTGCTACTTGTTTTGTTTTAGTCCTGTTGTGGTTCAATAAATCTAACCAAACAACAGCAGAGAGAGAGAGAGAGAGAGAGAGAGAGAGAGAGAGAGAGAGAGATTCTAACCTGTAGTAAATGTATCTACGTAGTGGATTTTTGTTATCTTTCATATACTTCGTGAATTCCAATTTTAAAACATATTTGAATGTGTTAAGAACAAGAACATCACAGCCCATACCTCCATAGTCACAAAGAGGTCTCAATACTGTGAATTTAAAGTGTGTGACGCTATGTCATAGCCACCGTTCTGGTTGGTATTGTTGTTGGGCACAACCTACTGGCTGTACCATATTCTTCAACACTTCCAGGTTTTTGACACACACACACACACACACACACACACACACACACACACGAGAGAACATACCCCAGTTGTTACAGGAAACAGATCTCATTGTAAACTTCACAATTTTTTATAAACACATGTATCTCATTTTGTTCCAATCTGGTGAAAAGTAGTTGCTGGAATTGGGCAGAAACATATTTAAGTTGCACAGTCACCCCCTGACTTTTTAGAATTTTCTAAAAGTCCACCAGGATAAAAATGAGAATAAGAAAAATGAATGGGTAGATGCACACATATAAAAGGACAGAAGCAAAGAGAAACTCTCATTCTCTCAATGTAAACCTTTCTTAACTATGTGAAGTGCACGCATCATTGCAACCTACCACATATGTACAAAGGGCATTCAAAAAGTTTTGCACAGTCGCCTCTAATTTTATTTTTTGCAGGAGGAGAATGAAATTTCTTGTGAACATACTTGGAACATTTAGCTACAAGTTGGTATATAAAAGTATTTTCTTTTATTTACACGTGAGCCATAATGGACCATGAAGTGGATATCAGGTTGCGACAATGGTCAATTGTGGAGTTCCTCTTAAAGACCAGTGATGACTCTGCCACATCAATTCACAGAAAGTTGCTCCCTGTTTATGGAAAGGACACAATGGATCGCAGCAGTATCCAGCAGTGGTTGCAGAGGTTTAAAGAAGATGATTTCTCTCTACTGGACAATCCACGATGCAGTAGACCACCGATGGCAGTGAGTGATGTGAATAAGGAGACCATTGATCAAATAATCCAAAAAGACAGATGTGTCATGACACGACAGCTTGCTGAAATGACTCGTTTGTCATTGGGTAGTGTGGTATCACTGGTACAGTCACTATAATATAGAAAAATCTGTGCACATTGGGTGCCTACATTATTGACAAGAGAAATGAAAATTATGAGGAAGAATGTGTGCAAGGGTCTCATGAAGACCTTTACTGAAGAGTGTTTTGATGGCATCATTACCCAGGATGAAACATGGTTGTTTTGTCCGAACCTGAGTGCAAAACCCAACCCATGGAGTGGTATCATCCGGGTACAAGACTTCGACAAACAGTAGGTCGAAAGGTGATGGCTTCCTTCTTCTGGGATCAGTGTGGTGTCATTTTCATTGACTTTTTGGAACATGGCTCCACAATTAACTGCGACCATTAATGTTTGTCACTGGACAAGCTGTGACGTGCCATCAAGACCCACAGAGCACAGTTTCAGGGTCAGCTCATCAGACTACACCATGACAATGCCAAACCCCATACAGCCCTTATGACGCAGGAGAAAATCAGGAAAACGGGTTGGAAAATTGTTCCACATCCTCCCTACAGTCCGGATTTGGCTCCATCTCACAGCATGGCAACATAGTGAAAGAACTGGAAGCGAGGTGTAGCAAAGCTAATGCAGTGAGTGCTCAGCTACGATCTACTCTCTTCTGCAAGAAGGAAGTCAGTACCAAGACTAAGTTATCTGTGCACCGTTCAATCTTTCGACCAACTTTGTTGTATGGGAGCGAAAGCTGGGTGGATTCAGGTTACCTCATCAACAAGGTTGATGTTACGGATATGAAAGTAGCTAGGATGATTGCAGGTACTAGTAGATGGGAACAATGGCAGGAGGGTGTCCACAATGAGGAAATCAAAGAAAAACTGGGAATGAACTGTATAGATGTAGCAGTCAGGGCGAACAGGCTTAGATGGTGGGGTCATGTTACACGCATGGGAGAAGCAAGGTTACCCAAGAGACTCATGGATTCAGCAGTAGAGGGTAGGAGGAGTCGGGGCAGACCGAGGAGAAGGTACCTGGATTCGGTTAAGAATGATTTTGAAGTAATAGGTTTAACATCAGAAGAGGCACCAATGTTAGCACTGAATAGGGGATCATGGAGGAACTGTATAAGGGGGCTATGCTCCAGACTGAATGCTGAAAGGCATAATCAGTCTTAAATGATGATGATGATGATGATGATGAAGCGATGGTATAAAAGTCAATCCCCAAAATTTTACCAAAGGGCGTCTAGATCATGGAAAGAACTTTGAATCAGATACTTCACAGCTGATGAAGGCTACATTGAGTAGGCTCAATGTATAGCTAAATGCTCCAAGTACAGTCGTCCCTGTGAATTTTGCTTGGTTTATGCCCTTTGGCTGACAAATATCTAACTACAATTTGTTGCTCTTCACAAGGGCATCATGATTGTTTTGTAGCTCAGGCTTCTCTCATTACAGCTGCACACGAAAACAAAATAACCTCCATTGTGCAAACTTCAAACAATGTCATCATGAAAGTTCAACACACCAGCTGCAGTACTGAGGGAGGAAAAAATTATAGTGCGTCATTTTCCGATTCTCCTCATAGATATTTTATTGTGGTGCAGACTGTTTTTAATCCATTTTAAAACTAGAATATTGCAATGATCTGAAGTGAGCTGACAATACTTTCAAATCCAAAGATTACCACATCCAAGGTAGAATATATGCAGAACAACTGCACAACTCACATTTTATATATTAGTACGTTTCTTACCTGATATGGTACTCCTTGTCAGCCCACAACTCCAAATCTTGGGACAGCCTTCTCCAACGAGAGCACACTTTCTGTACCACATCTACGAGTTCACTGAAAGACATGTAAGAGAAGATCTTTATCAGAATCTCATCTGGTAAGTCATCAATGCTTGGACACCAGGTGTCACGCACTGTGCCATCAGCTGCATCAGAAACTGCAATTTCCAACTGCTGAGAGTTCAAATTAGTATCTGATACATCTGAATGGGAATGCGTGTGCCCAACATTTTGCGAAGCAGAACTGGCAGTGGGAGGAGGCAGTTGGGGTGGTGCACTGCTCCGACACACTTTGACGTCTTCACCAGCCGTATGGCAACCACCACTATGCTCAGGTTGTGAAGCCATTTTTCTGCCCTGTCTGCCTTCAGATGCCTTGCAGTTTGAAGATTCTGGTGATGAGGTTGTCAGAGATCCTTGCAGGCACTGAAACAAACAAAGAAAACAGTGAATACTACACACACACGCACACACACACACACACACACACACACACACACACACACACACACACACACACACACACACACACACACACAGAGTTCAATAAAGTATGGCAGATTAACAGGACCTCTGTCCATCTTATTAATGCCTTCAAACCCTTTAAAAATTTGAAAATATATCACACACAGTGGGAAAACAGGGCTTTTAATCATGGATGTAGGTATCAATATGGAACACACAATGTTTAATAGGCCTAATAAGATTGTCATGACATTCATTGGTTCTGCCAACTCACATCCTAACCATCACTTTACAATCTAACCTAGGCTTCAGGCTACATCACTGATCAGTCTGTGACCACAAACTCCATTTAACAAGCAAACTATCAGCTTTCCACCTAATCTATCCCTCTGCTACACTACAATTCCATTTATTACTGCTACTTCGACAGGATTGTTCCCTCTGATGGATCAGCACCATCACCAGACATGTATAGATCTAGTAAACTAAAAGCTCTAAGCCATCACCCACAAGAAATGAATAACATTTGGTATGGCAGAGAGCTTATGCAAAGTCTATAAGGCAGGAGAAGCTGTGAGGGCAGATCATGGGTCATGCTCACATAACTCAGTCTGTAGAAGACTTGCCCTTGAAAGGCAACAGTTCAAGTCCTGGTCTGGCACACTGTTTTAATCTAAAGAAGTTTCAATTTCAGTGAACAACATACTAGTATTACAAACAAAACATAAGACCAACATTTTCAACTGAAAAATACAATCAAAAATATCTCAGTTGTCATTTACATAACATAAGGCATTGCACTTTAAAGCACAGGCATCAGCAAAATGGCACAAATGCCTACTTCCAGCATATAGAATATAGCAACCATTTCACCACATACACATGCAAATGAAAAAAAAAGGATATGAAAATATTTCACTCCAAGTGTGTGTGTGTGTTTGAGGTTTACGGGCGCTAAACAGCGGGGTATTTCACTCCAACATTACACGGTAACTAACAGGAAAACAATCGGAAATAGGCAGGTTGAGGTAGGAACAAGCTAAATATATGCCAATACAAAAAGACCACCACTACCCCAAAACAAACGACATCCATCAAATCAAACAAAGAAACTCTCAACATATAACATACCATCTCAAATGCAAAAACCACAGGAATCTAACATTTCACTTGACTTATATAGCTTAAGCGGAGCCCTCGATACCAAAAAATCAACAAATACAGATTCAAAACGCAGTATAGAACAATTCCCTTCACCTATACATATCAAAATAAGCCCTCGAGACAAAAACAATACACACATATTCGAAATGTGGGACAGGAAAATTCTCTTCACAAATATAGCTGAAAAGAAGCCCTCGATATCAAAGAACCAACACACACAAATTTGAAACACAGAATCTCAAAATTCCATTCACCTAACTAGCTCAAGTGAAACCCTCGATATCCACAGCCCAAACACAAATCAATAATCTGAGTTCGACAAACTTCACACAACCTATGCCAAATGCATAAACCACAGACATCAATAAATTATAACAAACCACTGGAAACTAAGCACACACATTCAAATCCACATTACCAAAATGATTACAAAGATGCAAATAAACCCAATACCACACATTACACAAACAATTCTGCACATCAACATCCACCAGAAGAATGTGCCACCAAATACACCATCCACTTCTACAAACACAAACCAACTGAAAAACACCAGTCACATCACACACCACGACACCAGACTAAAGTTTGCAATGGACTGCCCGCATGCAGAAGTTGGCAATGCCTATGCAGGTATGATTGAGAGTGAATGTGTTATTACATTCGACAATAAAAACACCATTACATCATGTGTCAAAGCAGATGGGTGGAATCTAACACTTCCAAAGACCCCCAATCCCTGGGTTCCTCACTGGACCCAATGTTTCTACATTACTCAACATGGAGCTTTAAGTGTAACCAGATGATTCATCCCCTCATCTTATCCCTCATTTTGTATTCACAGGTCAGTTACATGCTGCACATGGAGTTTACATACCTATATGTTCAATTTTCAATTTTTTTTTTTTTTTTTTTTTTTTGCCAAGTATGTTGATGTGAATATGTTGTTACAAACATCACCGCAATGGTTTCTTATTTTCATACTCAAAGGCGAAGTAGGAAAAAATTAAGCTTCTTCAGTTTGCTTAGAAATGCACCAGTCATAACAACTATGATCAACTGAAGCTCCTTAGTTACGTTTTGCTGTGACCACTGCAGCTTAGAAGTTTGGTCTCTAAGCAGGAGTGGCACAAGATAATAAAAGGGAGGGGAGAAGCACAAATGGAATTGTGTAATATATGTGACACACAAACCATGCATTGCATTATATTTCTGCCCCCCCCCCCTCCCCTTTTGCAGATAAAAACAGTCTTCGCTCTAAAACAGGTGTCTAATAAAGGAAAACTGGGTCTTCATCAGGACTTTTTTTTTTTACAAAACATTTACGGTGACACTACTTCAACAGCAAATTGTATGGTCTTCTGCCCACTGTGAAATTTTTGTCGTATTTGTTTCACAACAAATCTCTTGCAGTTCCATAAACAGGCCTCAAATAGAGTCAATGTCTCTTAATGACGTTACTTCTGAAGCATATTTGTGTAATATTTACCGAGAGCAATTCTTGCGCAGCGAGTAACGGTTAGAATCAGCTGTAACTTAATTACTTACTTGTTAGTATTGTCCGTACTGATGAATGTCAAGAATGGCATGCAGAAACTGACTTGTTCCACACCCACGAGAATCATCTCATTTTTGGATCTATGGAATGAAAATTGAATGTAATCTAATCTGATCACAAACGTAGCTTCCGACACGCCACCTATTACTCCGTAGGAGTTAAGTGTTTGCGTATTATGTATGCGTCACTGTGTCCCGTAGTTTATCAGGCCTTCAGCTGAATCGCAGCTGTCAACTTAGTTCCACGCCGGCCGCCAGAAGCGCTTTGTTTCCGCGAGTAACAAGTGAGTTGCGGTAGTAAAAGTAGTTCCGGGCGCGGCCGCCAGGGCCACCTTCATCGCCAGTCGCGCGCTGGCCGCAGTTGAGAGTAGGTGTGTCAGTGCCGCCGTTCCACTGAGATGAGTTCGTGGATGCGTCCTGGCGCGCTGGTCCCGAAGAACGAGGTGAAGGATCGCCGCTCGGTTGAGCATGCTCCCGAACGTGCATCATCCGAACACCCGCGTGCAACGGCAGGAGACGATGTGAGAGCGACAGTCCGTCCTCTGGCAGAGCTTGCTCCGCCAAAGGCCGCGCCTGTCCCGACCACGGCAGACCGCATCTTCCACGGAGGTTCGTCCGGCGACGACGACGTGCTGGTGCATGACCCAGCACTTGGCACGCTACCAGCTGCAGAGAGGGAGCGTCACGAGACCGCCAGCGTGCTGTCGCGCCTTGGAGGCGAGTGGGACAAAACGTCTGCTGCGGCGCGAAAGGGTGTCCTTAAAAAGACACCCAAGAAGAAGAAGAGAGAACAATCTGTGTCATCTACAGGCCGCAAGAAGAGCGCCATTGCCGACAAAAGCGTGGCAGGGCTCGCATGGACCACCGTTTCGTCTAAGTGAACGGCAACGCCAGCTGCGACCCCTTCCCCATGGCCTATATCGACAGCCAACCGCTTCAACGCGCTGACGGAAGACGAGATGCCAGTGCAGCCACCACCGGAACAGGAGGGGAGTGCTACCGCTTCCCAAGAAGAAGCGTCCAACTCCCGCCCAATAACATCATCGAGTCGGTCGGGGACGAGGTCGCCTCCCATAGCCCTACAAGTGAAGGAGGACTACCGAGGATTCCTGCAGCTCCTCAATGAGTGGACGACCGCGGATTACACAGTGAAGGCCGTAGGAGACGACCTGGTGCGACTGCAAGTCGCAAATTCTGCGGATTACCGGACTGTGACGTCTGAGGCATCAGCAAGGCCGGTATTACACTGTCAAATTTCTTTGTCCAATGTCTTTGTCAAATATCTTTTTCAAAGAAATTTGATGGTGTAATAGGGAACTTTGTCAAATGTCTAGGGCCTCACTGTAGATTTGATCAAAGAAGTCGCTTGTCTTCTGTTCACTGCAATGTGACATGTTACCACATAGAGCGCTAGCATCGCTGCAGCGTTCTGTCATCTGTAGTGTTTTTATAAACATTGCCGGTAAATACAGTTGGTGTATACTGACAACTACAAAATTAATAGAGATGTGTGAAGCTGGTGAGGCGCTTTACAATGTGATGCACCCTGAATACAAAAACAGATTGTGAAGATTGGAGACCTGACCTCACCTAACCTAACCTAACTCTCTCCTGTAGCATGGAATCGTAGTGTTACAGTGAGCCTGTCTTCTGTAGATATAGCAGTTCTTGAGTGAGTATTGTGCTTTGTGATATGAGGATACACTTCACTGAGCACATACAAATCAAATGGCTCTGAGCACTATGGGACTTAACATCTTAGGTCATCAGTCCCCTAGAACTTAGAACTAGTTAAACCTAACTAACCTAAGAACATCACACACATCCATGCCCAAGGCAGGATTCGAACCTGGGACCGTAGCAGTCGCGCGGTTCCGGACTGCGCGCCTAGAACCGCGAGACCACCGCGGCCGGCGAGCACATACAGAAATGTATATTCATCCATTCTTAAGTAATTGATGTACGACTTGATGTCCTCCACTATAAGCTCACGTGACAAATTTTGTCGAATGCTTTTATCGTGTCATCGTAAAACCCACGGCTTCGCCCAGGTACGTTTCATTTTTTCCCCCGCTTCTCTTCTGCATGTGCACGCAGTGCAATTGTGGTACACGCAACTGCTGCAGTTAATAACAAGTTGTTGTTGTCAGCCATCTTGAACTTTGACGAAAAATATGATGACAGTGTAATAGCCCTTTTTAGCATGATATCGAAGATCTTTGTCAAATATATTTGGCGAATATTTGATCACATCTTTGATCAAATCTTTGACAAAGAAATTTGATATTGTAATACTGGCCTGAGAGCAATCTACTGGGTACTCACATGCCTCACATCTGGAAAAACTGCTGAAGATTGTATTCAAGGGCTTCTTCAAGGCAGCGGGCCCTGAATTCCTGAGGAAGGCACTGTCTGACGCGAAATTTGGCGTGCACAATGTGACGCGCATCAAATCACATGTTACGCACAGAGAGACGCCATTGTTGCTGGTCATCACCACCGATACGCCTGAGAACCGGCAACTCTTCCGATTGAAATGGGTGACCAACACGAAAGTAACAGTGGAAGCACTGAAGCAGACGAAAGGGGTGGTGCAATGCTTCCGCTGCCAAAGGACGGGGCACATGGCTCGGCACTGCTCCTTTCCGGATGAAAGCGTAAAACGCGTCAAAAACCATGCCAGCGTGCTCTGGCCATACTTGAAGAAGCACACTCCAAAGTGCACAAACGTGCCGAGCTATCGAGGCTGCAAAGTCGTGAGAGCAGCAGTAGCCTGCCAACGCGGCAAGCCGCCGCCCGAGCAGTCGGCCGGCCGCTCCCTTTGCCGTCCCCACCCAGGCGAAGATGCAGGCCAACACAGAGATGACACCGGCCTACGGGAACAACGCCATGGCCAGCCAACCGATGCAACCAGGAGACACATCTGCACCACCAAACGTGTCCGAGAGGACACTCCACATGACCAGCGTGCCGATCTGCCAAGAGGGAAGGCACGCCGAGCAGATGAAGACAAATCTGCGGTAAGCGGAAGGAGTGGCAACGCTTGGACTGCTTCCTCCATTCCCGTTGCAGCCAGCCGCTGCGCAGGACCCGCTGCGAACAACAGCGACCTGGCCTGCGGTGCTCAATCAGGTGTCACACCTGTCAGAGTTCCTGAGGCCCTGTGGACAACCTTGGCCGGTTGCACCTACATTGCATCTGGAAGTTACCCGTTCTGATCTGGTTCTGTTAAGGGCGATAAACACGCCCTGGCGTCACGCAGTGTAAAGGCCTACATTGCGTCCGAGCCAATTCGGCAACGGCGCGCAACTGTCGCACGTGGGACAGAAGAGGTTACACTGAGCGTCAACCCAGTGAACTGACACATTTGTGGGTTTCCTTGCTGGACTCAAGTTACACGCTGTAGGTCAGCAGTAGTAGCTATTGAGACGCTATCATGAATGATTTGGATGATTTTTTGTTCTGGCTGCTGCTAGACAAGAATGTTCGCCTTAAAAGACGTAGGAAAAGAACTTGGTTGCATCGTTTTAACAAGGACAGGGGAAATTTTTACAACTCGCCAGTCACTGCTAAATTTTCCAGACAAGTTCGAAGAGTACTACCATGTGTCAACAGCATGGTCCATTAATCGTGACAGCGCCAAATATCTCACGAAATAAGCGTCAAACGAAAAAACTACAAAGAACAAAACTTGTCTAGCTTGAAGGGGCAAACCAAATGGCGCTATGGTTGGTCCGCTAGATGGCGCTGCCATAGGTCAAACAGATATCAACTGCGTTTTTTTAAATAGGAACCCTCATTTTCATTACATATTCGTGTAGTAGGCCTACGTAAAGAAATATTAATATTTTAGTTGGACCATTTTTTTCACTTTGTGGTAGATAGCGCTGTAATAGTCACAAACGTATAAGTACGTGGTGCCACGTAACATTCCGCCAGTGCGGACAGTATTTGCTTCGTGATACATTACCCGTGTTAAAATGGACCGTTTACCAATTGCGGAAAATGTCGATATCGTCATGATGCATGGCTATTGTGATCAAAATGCCCAACGGGCATATGCTATGTATGCTGCTTGGTATCCTGGACGACATCATCCAAGTGCTCGGACTGTTCGCCGGATAGTTACGTTATTTAAGGAAACAGGAAGTGTTCACCAACATCCGAAACGTCAACCACGACCTGCAACAAATGATGATGCTCAAGTAGGTGCTTTAGCTGCTGGCGCGACAAATCCACATATCAGTAGCAGACACATTGCGAGAATCGGGAATCTCAAAAACGCTGGTGTTGAGAATGCTACATCAACATCTATTGCACCCGTACCTTCTTTCTATGCACCAGGAACTGCATGGCGATGACTATGAACGTCGTTTACAGTTCTGCCACTGGGCACAAGAGAAATTACGGGACGATGACAGATTTTTTGCATGTGTTCTATTTAGCAACAAAGTGTCATTCACCAACAGCGGTAACGTAAACCGGCATAATATGAACTATTGGGCAACGGAAAATCCACGATGGCTGCGACAAGTGGAACATCAGCAACCTTGGTGGGTTAATGTATGGTGCGGCATTATGGGAGGAAGGATGATTGGCCCCCATTTTCTCGATGGCAATCTAAATGGTGCAATGTACGCTGATTTCCTACGTAATGTTCTACGGATGTTACTACAAGATGTTTCACTTCATGACAGAATGGCGATGTACTTCCAACATGATGCATGTCCGGCACATAGCTAGCGTGCGGTTGAAGCGGTATTGAATGGCATATTTCATGACAGGTGAATTTGTCGTCGAAGCACCATACTGTGGACCGCATGTTCACCGGATCTGAAGACCCTGGATTTATTTTCTGTGGGGAAAGTTGATGGATATTTGCTATCGTGATCCACCGACAACACCTGACAACATGCGTCAGCGCATTGGCAATGCATGTGCGAACATTACGGAAGGCAAACTACTCACTGTTGAGAGGAATGTCGTTACACGTATTGGCAAATGCATTGAGGTTGACGGACATCATTTTGAGCATTTATTGCATTAATGTGGTACTTACAGGTAATCACGCTGTAACAGCATGCATTCTCAGAAATTATAAGTTCACAAAGGTACATGTATCACATTGGAACAACCAAAATAAAATGTTCAAACGTACCTCCGTTCTGTATTTTAATTTAAAAAACCTACCTGTTACCAACTGTTTGTCTAAAATTGTGAGCCCTATGCTTGTGACTATTACAGCGCCATCTATCACTATGCGAAAAAAGTGGTCCAACTAAAACATTCATATTTCTTTACGCACTACACGAATATGTAATAAAAAATGGGGGTTCCTATTTTAAAAAACGCAGTTGATATCCGTTTGACCTATGGCAGCGCCATCTAGCGGGCCAACCATAGCGCCATCTGGTTTCCCCCTTCAACCTAGACAAGTTTTGTTCTTTGAAGTTTTTTCGCTTGACGCTTATGTCGTGAGATATTTGGCCCGGTCACTATCAATGGACCACCCTGTATAGAAACGTTTGACTATATACTTGAAAGTTTTCATCTATGCTATATTGAGTGAATTTTTGCAATCAAGCTCTTTAACAAACTGAGGCATATCTGAGCATTAATTGTTAGGTTTTGCATCATTGTACTTAAAGAATTAATTTCGCTTAGAACTTCGTACCAGATTACAACAGAACAAATGAGTTTATAACTTTGAATTTTTAAAGCAAGTGATTTCGCTTTGAGAGTGGTGGCGCAATCCCCAACTAGAAGAACCTTATATTTCCAACAAGGTATCAAATACGTTACCTGTGTAAAACCGTAAGGGCTTCGTTGCTTCAATTCTGCTAGTCTATCTCGTAGCCCTTAAAGGTTTTGGCTTTAGCTCTAATAAATGTTTGCAAATGACTGACCACCTAATTGTTGATGATGAAAAGAAGATGTAAAGTTCTTGAATTTCATCGAAGAAATTGATGGTCTCGTGAGAAATATTTGCTGCATCATTTACCATTAAGTTTAAGCTATGAGCTGAGCACGAGACGCTTATTGATATCAAAAATTCTTTTCTGCAATCCTTTGTGTTTTCCATGCATGTTAGAGCCATTATCATAACATTGCCCTCGAAAATTTTGAATGTCCAGGTTCAATTCAGAACGAAATTTAACAAACCCTCCCCAGTTGAACTGATAATCGGGTACAAACCAATGAAATGTTCACATCCATCTACTTTCTTGTCTGTGTGATTTAGATAAACATGCCTAAATATTACTGTTATTTGTTCTGTATGGCTTGCATCTGGTGTGCAGTCTAATATGATGGAAAAATATTTAGATTCTCTTACTTTCTTCAAAATATGTTTTTTTTATCATTGTGCCTCGTTTTTAATCATTGTGCCTCGTAAATCAATTTCATTTTGAATGTGGTCTTCTAAATAGTGGGCCTTCCCCTTCCAACTTGAGTCAGATTTGATTCAGTTCTGCGAATATGTTCCCATATAACTGAATCAAAAGATGCCAGCATCTCTACTGCTTTTAAAAAATTCCATCATCATCTTCATATTTTTTTGGAAGAACCGCGAAAATCCAGGCAGTGTCGCAACAAAAACTTAATAATAGCAATAATCCTTTCTAGTACATCACAGCAGTGCCTTTTTCCTTCTCTATCAGTCTCAGTTGCATCTGATTTACCGTGTTCTTTGTTTGTAACATTATTCAATTGTACCCATTACTTCACATTTTCATTGTGGGAATCACTCATTTCGTGTCTTTTCAGAGTCAATGATAAATGCTGCCAATCTGAAAATCCATTCATATCACACAAACTTACACTTTTGTCAAACACTTTACAACAGAAACCATACAGTAAATCCTTTTATGAAGAGTGAGGAAGCCTTTCTCTTTTAACTTTTTCGCCGTTAGAAAGATTGCTGTAATTGTAACTGTGAGCAAACTTTCTTCCACCGTCGTTAATGGGATAAGTATGATTATGTACTTGAACAGGACTACATGTAACTAAAATATTAACAAGATCACTATTTGATCGCTTTTTGGATATCAATTCTGATACTAATGATGTAGGCTAAAAACTCGCATGTGTCCAACAGTGTAACATGTGAAAGTAGCAAGTCATGTATCAATGACACAACGAATGAAATTTACATAATATATGTAGGTGTATGGGACGATGGCATTGAATTTATCCTATAGGGTGGCAAAATTCGTCAAGATAGCTGAGCATGTATACGAACCTATTAATGAAAGATTAGAAATCAGAAAGGTAGAAATCATGATTATATTACTGACAAAATTTCATAAAGTCACTTTACCACAAGAATCAGATGCGCATTGGCACAAAATTACATCCTCCTCCCTTAAAAGGAGATAAAGAAGTCTACATTATTTTGAGAATTAACTGTGCTATTATTGTTCAAAAGTCCTTCATTCATACACTTGCTTACTGTGTGTAAATGACGTTTTCCAAGACCCATTACTAATAAAAATATTATCACTCCGAAAAGACAACAGGAAATGAAATTAGAGTATTAGTCTAACTGACTGCTGCACAAAGGTTACAAAACATCAGCAAAAATGTAATTTCTAATGTCAAAGATGAATTGCGGCCACTTTGAGGGTTTAAAGTTCTATATAGACACTGCTGTAAGCAATTAACATGTTAAGACAGCAACTATAAAACAGGGAATATTTAGTATTAAAAATTAGTACAGTTAATATAGAAGACAGTACTCACCATATGTACATTTCTTTCTCCACCTATATTTTATAAAACTAAAAACAATATGCACTGATACAACTCTTAAGCTGCAGCAAACAATCAACCGACTATGTGCGTCTTTGTGTATCGCGCTAATGGCTCAGAACAAGTGTATGGAGACCGGAGTTCTGTCAGTCAAATGCACCCGCCGAGAAGCCACGGGGATTCACTACACGGGAACCAGAATCTGTTGGCTTCTACTTCCGCAGATAAAACAGACCTGTGACCATTCATGCTGCCATTCTCTGTCTACGTTCAATATCCTCTGTTAGTCCTATCTGGTACAGGTCCCACGCATGTGAACAATATTCTAGAACCGGTCACACAAGTGATTTTTAAGCAATCTTCTTTGTAGACTGATTACACTTCCTCAGTATTCTACCAATAAACCGAAGTCTATCACCTGCTTTACCCACGGGTTAACCTATGGATTCCATTTCATATCCCTACAAAGTGTTACACCCAAATATTTGTATTAGTTGGTCGATTCCAACAGCGACTACTTGACATCATAGTCATAGGATACTACAATTTTACGTTTCCGAATATGTTAAGCAAGTTGTCAATCTTTGCACCATATTGAAATTTTATTAAGATCTGGCTGAATATTTATGCAGCTTCTTTCAGATAGTACTTCATCACAGATAACTGCATCGTCCGCAAAAGCTTGATTTTACTATTCAAATTGTCTGCAAGTTCATTAATATAAAATATGAACGGCAACAGTCGCAACACACTTCCCTGTGGCACACCCGATGTTACTTCTACATCTGACGATGCCTCTCCATCCAAGATAACATGCTGTGCCCTCCCCAATAAAAAGTCCTCAACCTAGTCACAAATTTCACTTGATACCCCATATGATAGTACTTTTGACAATAAGTGTAGGTGCAGTACTGAGTCTAATGCTTTTCGGAAATCAAGAAATATGCCTTTTACATGGTTGCCTTGATCTAAAGTTTTTAGAATGTGATGTGAGAAAAGTGCGAGTTGGATTTTACATGATCGATGCTTTCAAAATCCATGCTGGTTGGCACTGAGAAGATCACTCTGTTCAAGATACCTCATTATGTTTGAGCTCAGAATATGTTGTAAGACTCTACAACAAATCGATGTCAAGGGTATTGGGCGGTATTTTTGTGGACCACTTCTACTACCCTTCTTATATACAGGCGTGGCTTGTGTCTTTTTCCAAGAACTGTGCAAGGTTTTTTGTTTGAGGGATCTAAAATAGATTATAGTGAGAAGAGGGGCTAACTCATCCTCAGATTCAGTATAGAATCTGACAGGGAGTCCATCGGTCCCTGGAGTTTTGTTCTATTTTAACAATTTCAGCTGTTCCTCAACACAACTGACACTAATACTTATTTCATTCATCTTTCCAATGATACAAGGATTAAATTGGGGCAGTTCTCCTGGATTTTCCTTTGTAAAGGAACATTTGAAAATGGAGTTAAGCAGTTCAGCTTTTGCTTTGCTGCCTTCAGTTTCAGTTCCTATCCCATTCACTACGGACTGGACACTAACTTTTGTGCCACTATACAGCCTTTACATACGACCAGAATTTCTTTGGGTTCTGTGAAAGATCACTTGATAATATTGTCCTAAGGTAGTCACTGAAGGCATCACACATTGCTCTCTTGAAAGCCAAACACATATCATTCAGTATCTCTTTGACTGAGCTATTCCGGCACAAGTCATGACCCGTCCTCACTGCTTGTCTTCTGCCAGTTCGGAACATAAGAGAGAGGGACTGCTGGAAGCAAAGCTGTGAGTGTGTCTGAATAGTTCACAAGAGGACTGTGCATATTCCTCATCCAAAGGGAGGCCACAGCAAGAAAAAAAAGTGACAAGCGGGAGATCCAGGTGGAACTGTAATAAACTCACAGTATTTTGTGTTCATTTGGTTGCTTTTTGACCTTGAAGCAACCCTCAGCAGCTTCATGTGAACAGTAGATTCCCAGTGCAGGTAAAAAGAGCTTGTAATGATAGAGCCTTCCCCAAAAGTCATAGGAAATGTGTGATCCCACCATTTTTGTATGCATCCAGGCGGTTGTCAGACGATTTGGTGCTTCCTAGTATCTTATATAAACACACATACAAGTGTCAATTGACTCAATTTGCTAGAAAGCTGAATATTTTGCGAAGACTAATTACCACAATTACAATCGAGTAACGACTTAACACAGAAAACACCGTTATCTTAAGAAACAGCTTAAAAGTTATTACCAAGCGATGTATTTTCATTTGTTATTTATTTTTATGCCTTCCTCTGCAATTAATAGTCCTTGTAATTACATTCTAATTAACTCTCCAATTGTTTACATTTCACATTTTTGCAATTAACAGAATTTGAGGTCTTATTTGTACGTTCTATGTATTTAATCGGATAAAGTACGAGCTCTGTACTAAAATTACATGTTGGTAACCAGATCCATAGTGTAATTAATTACCAAACTAATACCAGAGACATTATTGTAATTAAAGTTCAGAATAATTTTCTTATGGAAAACTAAAGATATTACTAGAAAAGATTGTTATTCAAATATTGTATTTTATCCCTCATTCAGCGTAACATAACTTTCTTTACGGTTTGTAAATTTTAATTGTAACAATGAAATCATACATATTTCATAATGCTTTATTCTGGAAGCTATTCTTAAAATCATATATAAATTGATACAATGAGGCTGTGAGTAATTGAGTTGTTGTTGTTGAGTCTGCTTGAGAGTCTGTTTGTCAAAGAGATCAGTGATGTCGGTGAAGTGCTTTGTTTAAACGTGTCGAGAATGCAGTTCTGTTGTTAATAAATAATGAGAAGTTGCAAATTTATGTTCTTTCATCAAAATTAACTCCGGGAAAAAGTTAAGTAATTTTAAGAAATGATCAAGAAGAATGTAGCATCGTTACAAGCTCACCACGAAAAGAAAAGAAATCACATCCAAAAAAGACTGCTTCAAGTACATAGTGCTGCATATAACCAGCTATTCTCACCAATACTTGCTGGAATAATTTGTTACACACGGTTTGGTGCCAAACTGTGTAATGAGAGAACGTTTTGTGGATGTGCACCAAATCTGTTTTTCTGGAATAACCTTAAAACAGAATGGCAGAAGTAAAGCTGTGAGTACCGGACGTGAGTCGTGCTTCGGTAACTCAGTTGATAGAGCACTTGCCCGCGAAAGGCAAAGGTCCCGAGTTCGAGTCTCGGTCGGGCACACAGTTTTAATCTTCCAGGAAGTTTCAACCTTAAAACAACCATGTAACTGTAAAAATGTGATGCTTATAAAGTGTGCAAGATACAGAGACAATTGCTACTTCTGGTTGAATGATGAATACCCTCTCTGCATATGTTGATCATTAACTGTAAAATATTAAGAGTATCTAATTTTATATATGAAGTTCTCATGTACACCTTACAGTACCTAGCTAGAAACTTCTTTGCAATCCTAAATTTTCCTCTGCCTTTCCTTTTCATGCCTTTTAATAGATTTATAATAAATACTACATATCATTTCAATTTATTTGCAATGTAGGTAAGAAAAAATTTGAAATAAAAAAGTTACAGCCTTCTGATTACTGTTCTTACAATTTCTCCTGCACCAACCAGAACCTGATAACTTGTGTATGGACTCATCCAACTTGGACCAAATATACTACTTTTTCCAACAGTTGGCCATTTAGAACTCTTACTTCTGTTACTTTCTTTTGTGGCCAACCCCTATAGGTATCGCAAATTTGGATGAAATCAGTGTTGATTACTAGGCGCAGTCCCCCTGTCAGTCAGCAGACATGCCACTTTAATGTGCCAGGAAGTTTCATTAGTGAACTATAAATACGATATCAGGCGATATTGACAGGCACCAAACCATTCCAAGCCAACAGGACCATGTTAATAAATGTATACAAAACTTTTATTTCCATGCTATCCTGCAGTCAGCAAGTACTTCTAAATAAACTTAGCTCACAAAACAAATTACTGCTGTGATGTGGAGATTTTAATATTGACTTTCTATAAGGTACTTAAAGGTAGAAAAAGTAAGTATGAAGTTGTTGCGTGTTGCTAATACATTGAACTGGACTCGAACTGTAAAAGTTCCAATTAGCATAACTGAAGATGCTGAGTTAGCTCTTTATCAGACTTTTTGAAAACATAGAAACTCAATAATATTCAATTTTAGTCATTATTTAATAACGGAAATGAAGTTATGAAACGTCTGATTCCTATCATAAAATTTTTACTTCAGTATTACATTTCCATTCAAACTGAGAAAAAACTGTAACTAGTGGAAAAACTGCTGGTTAATGAAAGGGATATAAATCTCTACCAAAAAAAATTGCAGCCTAAAGAACTGTATAAATATTGCAAAGCAGGTAAGTTAACAGTATATTGTAAAACTTGTAGTGCAATGTAAAAAATCATAATGTAACAATCTAATACATTATTTAACCAAAATATAATCAAATAATGTAGGAACACAATGAAATGCATTCGGAAAGTTGTAAAAATGAAACAAAGGGCAACGTATTAAAAACAAAGAGTGAGATGTTCAAGGTGCATCAGATCTTGAGAAAATAGTAAATGCCTTTTCAATAACTAGTAATGTAGCTGAGGATATAATAAAATGTTCTGCCAATGATCCTGTATATTTAGCTCTTCAGGCCAAACAGCCATTAATGAACTGATGTTTCTTTGCAAAGAGTCTAACACCGAAATGTCCACAGGTATACAGAAACTGAAAAATAAACTCAGATGTCATATGAGAATTAACTGGAAGGACAAGCAGGCATTACATAAAATATATAATTTTAACTTACCTATTATGGACTATGAAGCTGCAAATGTGATAGTGGATCCTTGGTATTGATGCTGTGATCTGTGAAACTTTTATTCTTCCATTAAGCAACTGCAAGCCTCTAGGAGTGAAGAAGAGTCATAATTCTAGTGCTTAGAAAATTAGGAGGTGATAGTGCTGCTTATACAGGAAAACCTCAAATGAATGGGGGACTGCTATCATTACACATCTCTCCAAAAAACGAAATCAAAATGAATGCAAAAATTACAGAGATATACATCTGGTAGCTAGGGCATATCGATATATAGACCAGAACAATCTGTAAAAAGAATACAAATAATAAACTTTGATGTGAATATGATTTGGTTTAGTGACAAAGCCGACTTTCATTTGGATGGGTTCATCAATAAGCAAAATTGACAGCAGCATGGACAGCATTTGGGTGACTGAGAATCCACATTTCACAATCGAGAAGTCTCTTCACCTTAAATGGGTGACTGTGTGGTGTGCAATGTTCAGTCACAGAATAATCGGTGTTGTATTCCTGGATGGCACAATGACTGCTGAACAGTACGTGAAGGTTTTGGAATGTAATTTCATTCTCGTCATCTAAAGTGACCCTGATTTTGAAAAGATGTGGTTCATGCAAGATAGAGCTTGACTGCATTGATGCAGGAGAGTGTTTGATGACCTGGAGGAGCACTTTGGGGTCACATTCTGGCTCTGGAGTACCCAGAGACCACTGGCATGAGCCTCGAGTGGCTGCCATAGTCTCCGGATATGAACACAAGCCACTCCTTTTTCTAGGGCTGTATTAAAGACAATGTGTACAGCAATAACACCAAAACCATTTCTGATCTGAAAACAGCCATTCAGGAGAACATCGACAGCATCGATATTCCGACACTTCAGCAGATCATGCAGAATTTCACTATTCATCTGTGCCACATCATCACCCATGACAGCTTGCATACCAAACATGTCATAAACCAAATTTGAATATCTGTGGTGACCTCTATGTGGTGAATAATGTGTGTGCACATCATAGTTTTTCTCATATATTTCAATAATTGTCACGCTATTGTGTGGTCACTTAATGTATTATGCTTATAACTTTTGCAAAGGCCAGTTATGAAGTCATCAATGAAACTGATTGCTAACAGGCATATAAGAAAACCATAGTTAAATGTAAATCAACCTTTGATACCATACTTGTGACTGGTTGCTGTGCTCAGATTATAATCCTTATAAATAGATTATTGATGTGAAATTTGAAATAATGAAGCATTATCAAGATTGAAGAAAACAGTTGGTTTTATTGTGAATAGTGTGTGCTGTGATTTCAGTGCACAGAGTTTTGACAGTCTGGATATCACAACCCCTAACTACAGAATTGGCAATAACAAAATGTATTCAAACATAAGATGCACTGTAGAAGATGGACAGCAACACAGAAAACAAAATGTGCTGTTAAATAAAACAAAGGGAGCCCATTGATAGTGTACCATCACCAAAACATGTACTGATGAAAGGATAAGTAAAATACCTTGTTCTGTTCAAGATGGAATCTTCAAAAATCTTTACTGAGAAACCAAATACGTACATAAAAAGTAAACTTTCAGATACAAAAAACATCTCAAAATGAATGTGTAGCATTATTGTGTGAAACTTACTGGAGCACAACAGTATCACAAGCAGCTGTTAACAATGTTATGTCGGAGAGTCAATACCAAATCAGCTGCCATGTTATGCAGACCTGATTGATTTTTCTCAAGCTGGCATTCTGAAAACTGCATCTTTTCATATTCACTGATTTTCTGGTGTCAGGAGGAGGCAAACCCAAATGCATAGGCCTCCACTAATTGCTGGCAGTTCAAACATATGGCACTCATTGTGTATACCTGGGGGCCTCATTCAGCTTGTTGAAGAGGCTGTTCCAACAGCCATCTATAGATCAGGGTGCAGCTAACTGCACTTTGTGATGCACAGTGGAACAAATGATGCTCGTTGTATGGGCTCCGAGGTCATTCTCGGGTCATTCCAGTGACTGGCAGTGATGGTTGAGAAGACGAGACTTGTGCAGGAGGTTTCAATGAAGCTCACAATTTGCAGCATTGTTCCCAGAACTGATCAGGGCCCTGCAGTTCTAAGTCAGGTGAGAGAACTGAACCAGAGATTTTGAAGATTCTCTGACAAGCTAGGCTGTGATTTCCTAGACTTTCCCAATAGGTTTGAAAACCGTAGGGTCCCCTTAAATGCGTCAGGTGCTCATTACATATCAGAGGCCACTACTCAAGTAGCTGACTGTGTGTGGGGTGCACACACGCGTTTTTTAGATTAGACAATTCTCCATCTAGTCCAGAAGATAGCTGTAGCAAACCCAGAAGTATCAGTGTAAAGCCAAAGAAATGCTTCTCACAGGTGAGAGTAGTAAAATCCTAATGCTAAACTGCCAAAAGCATTTGCAACAAAATGCCAGAGTTTTAAGTGCTCATGGAAAGCACTGAAGCTCACATAATACAAGATACTCAACTCACAGTGTAAAGGTTTTTAGAATGCAAAAAAGAGCTCTAAGAATAATTTGTAGCCTTAAAAATGTGAAGTCCTGTAAATCCCATTTTACTGAGCTTTGTGTTCTAAATGTTCCAAGTTTATTCATTTATGAAACTATCTTGTTCACTAGGGACTACCTCCTGAAAACAGGCAAACTGCTACAGAACAAAAATGTACACAACTATAGTACCAGAGGGAAATCAAATATACATAAAAAATATCACAGAACAACCATCTATCAGAGGAGCATAACTAACACTGGTGTAATACTACTCAATAAGATGCCAGAGAAAATAAAAAATGCTACTCATCCAATATTTAAAGCTAAACTAAAGGCATTTCTAATAAAGCACTGTTTCTATTCTGTCAGAGAATTTCTGAATAAGCAACAAAATTAACTGTAATAGGTAACTATTTTTAATTTGCCACTTATTTTGCTAATACTATGTATTATTGTAACTTATCTTTGACCTGTCCAATATAAATTGTACAATTTGTGCTGTATGATAAAACTGGATCATTAAAAAATCAAATCAAATACGAAAACCTTAAACTGACAGCAGTGAGATTTTTGGGGAAAATTGAAGGAGAGGCAAATGGGAAATGGAAGTGGTGTATTTCTTGCAGTAGACAAGAAACTCAAATTGACTAAGATATTTATTTATTTATTTAGCATCCAGTAGATCACACATGTGATATAGGATTTGTCATTTGATTACACGTAACACATAACAACACATACACATAATAAATTGACAAACATATACAAACAGCAAACAAATTACATACACATAGTACATAGGTAGTGTACAAAAACATATCACTCAAAAAACAAAAGTACATGCTCACAATAAAAATTTTTAGATAAATGAACTATGCCTTGTACACAAAACTTGTTACGGATATACACAAAAACGTATTATGGATATTTAGCAAATTTTTCCTAAGTTTCATAACTACAAAGTTGAAAACATCATTTAATTAGTCTGAATTTTTTAAAAAAATAAGTAGGCTACAGGTTTCAATTCACAGTCTGAGACAGGTATTCCTTTACACTGTATAAGCATTTTTCCATCAAGTATTTTTTTACTTCATGCTTGAAATTATTTTGCCTTTCAATTCTTTAATTTGAGATGGAAGTGCATTTAAAAGCTTTATTCCTAAGTGGCTAACATGTTTCTGACTTCTAGTTTTTGCTACATAGGGAATGTGGAAGTCTTTACAATGCCTTGTATTGTGATCATGGTAGCTTGAGTTGGTTTGGAGATCGCAGTTATTTTTACTTATCATTTCCAGACATTTAAAAATATATATTGATGGTATTGTAAGTATCTTTAGTTGTCTGAATAAGGGTCTACAGTGAGTTTGTGGTGGGCTGTGTGTCATGATACGAATAGCTCTTTTTTGCATAATAAAAATGTCATTTAGTCTTGACCTGGTTTTTCCCCAAAAACTTATGCCATAGCTTGCAACTGATTGGAAATAACTGAAATACACTGCTCTAATCTATTCTTTGCTGCATACCTTGGATATTATTCTTAAGGCAAAACATGCTGAGCTAAGTTTCTGGGTAAGATACACATTATGTTCATTCCAGTTTAAATCTTGGTCAATTCGCATTCCCAGAAACTTTGTAGTGCACACTTTTTCTATTTGTTTGCTATCCAGCATAAGGCACATATTTTCCCCTCGACACTTGCTTCCATACTGTATAAAGTTTGTTTTCTTTGTATTTAATGTCAGCTTATTTGAATAAAACCATGACTGGATGTACAAGAGCGTTTTCTCTGCTGTAGTACACAATGATTCTTTTATATCACTAATTATGATACTCGTGTCATCTGCAAATAGTAGAATTTTGGCTGAGCTGTCTGGAGCCTGTATATCATTGATATAAATTAGAAATAACAATGGGCCCAGAATGCTGCCCTGTGGAACACCTATTTCAATTTGTTTTGGTTCAGATACGAGTTTAAAATTGTGAAGATTGTTGGATGACCTCAGCTCAACAACTTGTGACCTGTTTTGCAGATAAGATTCAAACCATTTTTTAACAGTACCCCTGATGCCTATTGCTTCAAGTTTCTCTAGTAATATTACATGGTTCACAGTATCAAACGCTTTGGACAAATCTAGATTAATTCCAACAACCTGTTTATTTGACTCCAAATTTCTTACTATTTCTGTTGTGTAGTCCAATATGGCTGTTTCTGTACTGTGACCTGCTCGAAAGCCATGTTGACTGTTATTTATTAGTTTATGTTTTTCTAGATATTTTGTAACCCTGATTTTCATTAATTCCTCAAGTATTTTGGAGAAGGCTGGAAGGAGAGATATAGGTCGGTAATTTTCTATTTTATGTCTGTCACCATTTTTGTATAGAGGTATCACTTTGGAGATTTTAAGTTTGTCCGGAAATATCCCTTGAAGCTGCATGTGAGATTGTCTGGGAAAGACTCAGTATCATGGATGGGCATAAAGTGATAACTGGATTCTTTTATTGGCCACAAGACTCATCTCCTTATGTAACTGAAAACTTTAGAGAAAGCCTCAGTTTACTTGTATGTAAGTACCACAGTCACACTAGAATTGTTGGTGGAGACTTAAATCATCCAACAATTAATTGGGAAAATTACAGCTTTGTTAGTAGTGGGCACGTTAAGACACACTGTGAAACATTACCAAATGCCTTCTCTGAAAACTATGTAGAACAGATAGTTTGGAAACCCACTCATGATGGAAATATATTGGATCTAATGGCAAAAAATAGACGTGGCAAGTGTGGTTATCTCCACACTGAAGCTTGTATCAGTGACCATGATGTGCTTGTGACAACATTGATTATCAAAGTACAAATGACAAATAAAACATGCAGAAAGATTTATGTATTCAGGAAACTAAATAAAAAGTCAGTAGTGTCATATCTAAATGAGGAGCTTGAAAACTTCAGCTCAGGGTAGGAGCATGCAGAGGAACTCTGGCTCAATATTAAAAGACCAGATGACCAGGCACTGGATAGATATGTACCCAGTGGAACAGTTTGTAATGGGGGGAAACCTCCATAGCATACAGTCACTGTAAAGAAAATTTGAAAGAAACATATTACTGCATAATAGATGTGAAACAAAGCATAGGGCTGTAGATAGAGAGATACTGACAAGAGCAGTGTGTAATGCCTTCAATGACTATCATAGCAGAGTATTGTCAAATGATGTTTCACAAAACACAAAGAAATTCCGGGTGTATGTGAAGGGTGTAAGTGTCACCAAAGTTAGTTTCCAGTCTCAAGTGAATGAGACAGGAACTGAAACTGACGACAGCAAAGCAAAAGCTGAAATGTTTAACTCCATTTTTGAATGTTCCTTTTCATAGGAAAACCCAGGAGAGTTGCCCCAGTTTAATCCTCATAGCACTGTAAAGATGAGTGTAATCAGTACACTAATGTCAGTGATCTCAAGAAACAGCTGAAATCATTATAACTGAACAAAACTCCATGCCCTGATGGAATTCCTATCAGGTTCTGCACTGAATTTTCAGCTCAGGTAGCCCCTCTTCTAACTATAATCTATCACAGATCCCTTGAACAAAGAACTGTGTCCATTTCTTGGAAGAAAGCAAAGATCACACCCTTCTGCAAGAAGGGTAGTAGAAATGATCCACAAAACTATTTATTGCCCAGTATCCTTGACATCGATTTGTTGTAGAATCTTAGATCATATTCTGAGCTCAAACACAATGAGGTATCTTGAACAGAATGACTTTCTCAATGCCAGCCAGCACGGATTTTGAAAACATCGATCGTGTGAAACTTGACTCACACTTTTCTCACATCACAAGCTAAAAGCATTGGATCGAGGCAACCAAGTAGAAGCAGTATTTCTTAGTTTCTGAAAAGCATTTGACTAAGTACTGCATCTACACTTATTGTCAAAAGAACTATCATATGGGGTATCAAGTGAAATTAGTAACTGGATTGAGGACTTTTTGGTGGAGAGGACACAGCATTTTATCTTGGATGGAGAGTCATCATCAGATGTAGAAGTAACTTCGGGCATGCCCCAGGGAAGTGCGTTGGGCCCCATGCTGTTCATGTTATACTCTATAAGTGATCTTTCAGACAATATTAATGGTAAAATCAGGCTTTTTGCAGATGATGCAGTTATCTATGATGAAGAACTATCTGAAAGAAGCTGCATAAATATTCAGTCAGATATTAATAAGATTCCAAGTGATGGAAAGACTGGCAACATACTTTAAATATTCAGAAATGTAAAACTGCACACTTCACAAAATTTAAAAAAAAATTTACTTTTTGTGACTATAACATTATGGAGTCACTGTTGGAATTGGCTAGGTCACACAAATACCTGAGTGTAACACTTTGTATGAATATGAATTGGAATGATCACATATGCTCAGTTGTGGGTAAAACACGGGGTAGACTTTGGTTTATTGGCAGGACACAGGGGAAGTGCAATCAGTCTACAAAGGAGATTGCTTACAAATCACTCGTTCAACCAGTTCTAGAATATTGCTCAAGCGTGTGGGACCCTTACCAGACAGGACGAGCAACAGATATTGGACGTATATAGCAAAGGGCAGCATGAATGGTCACAGGTTTGTTTGGATCATGGAAGAGTGATACAGTGATGGTGAAGAAACTTAACTGAGAGACTCTTTAAGATAGACATAAACCATTTTGAGAAAGTCTATTAACGAAGTTTCAAGAACCAGCATTAAATGATGACTCTAGGAATATACTTAAATCCCCTATGTATCAGTCACATAGGGATTGGGAGGGTGAGAGTAGAATAATCACTGAATGCACAGAGGCATTCAGTCATTCTTCCCGCACTCTATATGTGAATGGAATGGGAAGAAACACTAATAACTGGTACAATGTGATGTATCCTCTGCCATGCACCTTGTGGTGGTTTGCAGAGCATAGATGTAGATACGGATGTATACATTATTACATTTTCCTTTACTGATACTGCCATGTCTTCACATACAGTATAAGCATTAGTGGACCGAGTTTTGAGCCTTGTGCTACTACATACTTTACCACTTGAAAATCAGAGTAAAAAGTTTCCAATATGTTCTTTACCTTGTATCTTAATTCTACATTTTGTTTTCTGTTTTCCACATATGGTTTTATTGATACTGGCTACTTCCTCTGATACTACATTTATGCTCTTCATCTAATAGAGTAGTATGGCAGACACAGACGAAGGCTTTTGAGGGAAGTAGGAATACTCAACAAACTTTCTTCTTTTATTCCAAAGGTCTGACTGTGCATTATGGAGCTTGCTAGTGCTGTTTTTGTACACTTTCCTTTCATGAATCTTGTTGTGCTTCCATTCTTTTTCTATGAATTTTGTAGCTGTTTCTACAGTTTTTTTTTTATAAGGTAGGTGTAACTCTTATGTGTCTATCCAGCAATCAAAAATCCAGGATAGAATGTAACAATATTATGAAAAGGATAGTTGCTGCTGACTCATAGCAGAGATGCTGAGTTGCAGATCAGCCAACAAAGTCTTTGTCAGAGATAAAAAAAAAGACACACACACGCAGAAGGCTGTGCTGACCAACAACTCGTTTTCTGACACTCTTTCTGTTGTGCTTATCTGCAACTCAACATCTCCACTATATGGGGAGTAGCAACCATCCTTTTCATAATATTGTTATATGTTTTTAGGATCCCCCTTGTCACTGGCTTTATGAATTACACTACTTTACCCTTTCTCAGACATGTTGGAAACAGACTCTTTTCTGTTACCAAGTTTACTAGGAATGTCAGAGGCTTTGCTAGATACTGCGAGCAGTATTTGCTTACTTTGGCAGATATTCTATCAGTGCTCTCTTTATCTCTGTTAATTAGTAATCTGATAATATTTTTAACTTGTCTAATCTGTTGCAAAAAGAAATAGGCATTCTTTTATTTCTGGTGAAGCTGTACTCCTTTTAGTCAATGGTTCATTTCTTTTCATTAGTTTTTACGTTACATCTATAGTCTGCTAACCACTGTGAAGTCAATGGCGGAGGGCACATTCCACTGGACTGGTTATAAGGCTTTTTCCTATTCTGTTCAGGTATGGAGTGCAGGAAGAATGATTGTTTAAAAGCATCTGTGTGTTCTGTAATTAATCTGATCTTGTCCTCATGATCCCTTTGGAAATGATATGTAGGCGGTTGTAATATATTCCTAGAATCATCATTTGTAGTTGGTTCTTGAAACTTTGCTTGTAGACCTTCTCTGGACAATGTGTGTCTATCTTCAAGAGTCTGCCAGCTTCTGAACTATATTTTCTGTCTTATTTAATTCACTCCTGTTTGTATTTATGTGTATGGGACCTGTAACTAGCTAACCAGCCTGTCTTAGAAATATTTTATGATGTTTAAATTAGACTAGATTAGATTAATTTTTCATTCCATAGACCCATAACAGAGGGAATCCTCCTGGGTGTGGAACATTTCAGATAAACACATTACAAAAATGTAACTAGAAAAACTTGAGTTTCATCAATTTTAATGATCCTCAATCAATAAACAGTAAAATTATGTACATGAATTAAATTTAAACTTCTAATATTTACAGGTTTAATACTTACATCTGCTTTCATTAAATCCATCATTCAGACATTTGCTAGTTTCTTGGCTATTACAACCAAGTATTGTCAAAAATTAAAGTAAATTATTCATTTCAGTGATCCTCAGTTAAGAACAGTCAGATTATGTACAAGATTTAAAATTAAACTTCCACTATTTACAGACTTAAGACTTACATCTGCTGTCCATACATCCATAATTCACACAGTAGGTAGTTACTTGGCTGTTTCAACCAAGTATTGTCAAAAATTAAAGAATAATAAATTTTCATTAAAATGGTCTACTGCACTTGTTGAGAAACTCATGCTTGGCCACCAAAAATCCTTTTAAATTATGTTTAAATTGTGCCTTGTCTGAAACTAAACACTTAATAGTTGCTGGTAACTTATTGAAAATATGTGTTGCTGAATGCTGGACCCCTTTCTGCGCAAGAGTAAGTGATTTTTAAATCTTTATGTATATTGTTCTTATTCCTAGTATTGATACTGTTTACTAAGCAGTTAGTTGGAAAAAGAGATGTATTATTTACAACAAAATTCATTAAGGAATAAATATACTGAAAAGCTGTGGTTAATATGCCCAATTCTTTTAATAGATTTCGACATGATGTTCTTGGATTTACACTACTCATTACTTTTATTATATGCTTCTGTACACTAAACTTTTTTTCTCTGTTTGTGGAGTTACCCCAAAATATGATACCATATGACATAATGGAGTGAAAATAAGCAAAAATGCCAGTTTTTTTAATATTTATATCTCCTATGTCTGACATCATTCGCATTGCAAGCACAGACTTGTTAAGGGCTTTAGCAGTTCGTTAGTATGTTGCTCGCAACTGAATTTATTATCAAGTTGTAATCCCAAGAATTTTACACTCTCAACTTCTCCTATTTCCATGTCATCATATTTTATACACACACCAGAAGGAAATCTCTTGGAAAGTCTGAATTGCACATAGTGGGTCTTTTCAAAGTTTAATGACAGTGAATTGGCTATGAACCACTTATTAATGTCAGTAAAAATTTGATTAGCTGCCCTTTCTATATTTATATTTGATTTACTATTTATTGCAATGTTTGTATCATCTGCAAATAAGACAAACTTGGCATTTGGTAATGTAACAGATGACAGGTCATTAATATACGCAAGAAACAGTAGTGGACCTAGTATGGAACCTTGGGGAACACCGTATGTAATTTCTTCCCAGTCAGATGATGTCTGATTGCCTACTGCTGAAGTGTTACGTAATGACACCTTTGTTTTCTATTAGTAAGGTATGACTGAAACCACTTTGCAGCACTACCAGTGACGTCATAATATTTTAATTTACATAAAAGAATGGTGTGATTCACACAGTCAAACGCCTTTGACAGGTCACAGAATATGCCAGATGCCTCTAATTTGTTGTCCAATGAATACAATACAATTCGGTAACGTTCAACTCTGAGCTATGTCTTCATATATAATAAAGATAACAAAAATAATATTTTTTAAACAAAAACCATAACAGTTACGAAAACTTTCCTCCAAAATTCGCCCATAAATGATAATGTAAACCATTTACTGTGACTTTGACAGTACGTAAGTTCCAGCTTATAATAACGACACTTTCTTGTCTTATCATCTTGCTATATTCTTTTTTCTTGTGTCTGTACATTTCAGTCTGCTTGAGTATTACATGTTCCACACCTTTTGTTCAAATCTAGCATTCATTATTTCTCTGTTGATCCATTTCTTACTGTGTCTTAAAGCTGTGTTTATGAGGTGACTTAAGGCTGAGATGAAAGTTTTGCAGCTTTCTTACTCATCATCGCTACAGCTGGTCTTCTAATGTGAGTAATATTCCCAACAATACAATGTTGGTAAAAAATCTATAAATAACGACTTTTATCCATTTTCGATATTTGTCCGCTGCAAGTACCTCTTCAATACAATTCGGTAACGTTCAACTCTGAGCTATGTCTTCATATATAATAACGATAATAAAAATAATATTTTTTAAACAAAAAACATAACAGTTACGAAAACTTTCCTCCAAAATTCGTCCATAAATGATAATATAAACCATTTATTGGCATTTTTCATTTAACCAGACTACAAAACAGGTGAAAATGGTAACGCAGAAAGACTTTATTTGGCGCTATCGCGTTTATTTTGTTTACGATAGTCGCTTTTTCTTTGGTCGCGCCCTCTGAGCCGACCGGCGACCAGTGAGTACCATACTGACTGACAAGTGACAGGTCGCTGCTCAGTTTTGTAATTGCTGTACTTGTTCCTGCTGGAGCTGGATGCTACCCATCCATATGGTGCCAGTATGAAATATTTGGCGGTATTTACGTTTTAAGTGATCAACGCTGACATTCGTGCTCTGCAGTAGGTAAGTTTCATAATTACAGCACATACTGTCATTTCATCCTCATATGCCACAGATTTTATTTTCAGATTAGCCAGTTATTGCATTTAGCGGGACTGTGAGTAGCTAGGAAGATTCCTTTGTTGTATCATTACTGCATGGTGTCGTAACCGAGAAATTAGATGCTTAGTGCCAAATAATGGAAAATACCTATGGTTTAAGAAGTTCTTAGGAAAAACTAATAAACTCAGTCTTATAACGTATTCTATATTCTGGTCATGCAATTTTTATTGAAATTCACTGTGCATAGCACCTGCTTTATTGCTTTCACATTCTGTTTTAATAAATTGGGCCATTTCTAGGCCCTTCGCTCCCCATGTTTTGTAGTTTGCTGCAGAGGAACGTATTCGACGTGAAGAGTGAAATGAAAATGTTTCTGATAATTATATTTAATGTGAAGTGGGTCAACAGCATGTTGTGACAGTATCAATATGACTATAATCGTTCTAACAAATTAAAATTACGTGCTCGAACGTAAGTGGGAGTTTGTGTGTTGTTTACTACTATTCGACTTACCTATAACAAATGTAAATGTTAGCCTGTTCTGAGAGGGAACCCGTTTTCAGTTTGTTCTGTATATTAAAAATGAAATTTTCAAATAACGTGCTACAGTTCGTTGGACTTCAAAATTGCTATATATGTTAAGATTTAGATTTGTGCTGGAAGAGTGAAGGGCAGTTTCTGTATGTTAACTGTTCATATAGTAAAGACGGAAGACAATGCAGTCTTACTATTTTATGTTAACTGTTCATATATTAAACTGAATACGATGCAGCCACACTAATTTAAGACACTGTAAGGCTTAAGGTCTATATGATGAGTAATTGATGTAAATTTTCTCTCCCATAAAGAACTTGAATCTTTCTGCGTAATAAATTAACCTTATAAAAATGCTGTTCATAAAGATTATCTGTAAAGAAATATCAGAAATAGCTTGAGAGAGGCAGGTGTTGGTCTCACCTTCATAAATGACACCTTTGGTTACATTGAAAACCTTTGTGTATCAAAGGACAGACTTTGTCACTACTATTTCGTCTTTCTGCTTTCCTGTGTTTCTTGTCATTGGAAATCCCCATTTAGCAAGTGTCATCAAGTGGTTAGATAAAGTTTTCTTGATCTGCTGTCAAGTCTGTTTTCCTACCTTGCACATCTGAGTGAGTACCATGTACCCTTCTGTACAGGGGCATTTCTGCCTGTTTGCCTTTTTATGGCCACCAGTAATACTTCAGTTTTCAATTGTGAACTTTTGATGTGAAGTTCTTGTGCACTGTAAAGCATGTGGAGTTGACATTCATTAGTGGGTTACATCAAATAAATGTTGGGTTATTTGTTCGCACTGCCTGCAGCTGACACACAGACAAGCACTGTTGTATTGTCTTTTCCAGAACCCTGAATATCCCGGAAAAAGTCTAATACCTCCAACAGCTTGTACCCTGGAAGGATCAGCTGAAAAGTATCTCGTCCAAATTCCATATATTGGCTGGTTTATCTTCGATGTCCAGCTCTTCCAATATTGCTTCTAATTTATCACAGAAATCATAAATAAGAAAAGGATCACTTGTAGCTTTTCTCCAATTCATTTCAAGAGCTTCCGGCTTCTTTAGTGTTAATGAATTTCACGAACAGAAATGTCTAAATCACTTTGAACAGGGTTTTCGATCTTTAAAACTAGTGGTCAAACCATTTTTTTCCACAAAGTCTTGAACAACCAGCAACACTTCAGCTCTTGTCATTGGAAATCACCATTTAGCAAGTGTCATCAAGTGGTTAGATAAAGTTTTCTTGATCTGCTGTCAAGTCTGTTTTCCTACCTTGCACACCTGAGTGAGTACCATGTACCCTTCTGTACAGGAGCATTTTTCCATTTTATATTTCAATGCTACCTGCCGGAGTGAAGCTCCATCTTTCAACTCTTTTATGCCTGAAGAAATATCTTCTTTACTATATGGCCTTCTTTTTTTTCTTATGAGGGTGCCATACTGTTCCTGTCATATCCATTATATAATATTGGCATAAAGTAAATTTAAGAACAGTTTGGGCCTATTTTAGATGAAACCTATACTTAGGCCTACCTGTAAAAGAGACTTGAGAAGAATAGCAATACACCACTAAGTCAAAACTGTAGCACAGTCTGTATCCTCTGCTACTTCTTTTGCTGCACTAATGTCAACAATATCATGAAATAAAGCGCAACTGCTGCATTATTGCCAATTGCAGCAAGTAACACACATTTCAGTGAACAGAACAGCATGATTTAAAACAAAACAGTGTGTACTACTTTTAGGATATTTTGGGACTGGGACGTATCATATTTAGGTATAATATTGACTGTTTATTAATAAACTGCATATAATAAAAGCGAAGGTAATGAATAATCCAGCAGACAGAGCACATCTTTCTATGTAATCCAAATTTGGTGGGTACAGAATCAATATTTCCAAGATAGACAAATGTTGTAGAACTGTGTGCACATTTATTTTTAATGTGAAAAATGATGACTGACTAAATTATTTTTTAAGTCACTGCTGAGTTTATAATGGAAGAAACAAAATATGACTGGCAATTCCCAAAGAACAGCAGCATAAATAATAGTAGGAACATTTGTGATAAGTGCATAAGACTGGGTGTACCGTTTTTTTGGAAAAGTTTTGCTGTATCAATTTTAGGACACCTTACCCTACTTCACTAATTAAATGATCATGTATGTTGAGGGGGGGAGGGATATTTGAGAGAGAGAGAGAGAGAGAGAGAGAGAGAGAGAGAGAGAGAGAGAGAGAGAGAGAAGGTAATGTAACTTACACTGTTTGAGATACAGCTGAAACAAATTTAGCATGTGTTGTCATTATATTATCTATAATCTAGATGTTTATTTTATTTATTTATTTCAAATTATTTGATCTGGACACTGATGGCTAGTTTCAGACAATGTTCAACCACATGAGGACCATTGTCATAATGGTTACATTTCTCTTCTAAATGAGGTTATTAATGCTTTGAATTTATAACACAAGGAATGAGGAGGTTCCCCACAGAATGGGCAAGGAAAGAAATAAATGGAAAACACTGGGAACAGAGGACAGGATGGTGGGACATCTGTTAAGACAGCAAGGAGTAACTTCTGTGGTACTACAGGGAGCTATAACTGTAGAGGAGGACAGAGATCGGAATACATCCAGCAGATAATTGAAGAAATGGGTGGCAAGTGATACTTGGAGATCAAAAGGTTGGTGCAGGAGATGAATTTTTATTAGACCACATCAAACCGGTCGGTAGGAAAAAGTTTCATTCGGATTTTGTGTTTGACCAAGTGTGCATTGCTTTAATAAATCATGTTAATTGCTTGGTAAATCAGATCACAGGCTTCTATACTCTACAGATGTTTTCTCCGATGGCAGAAAATAATAAAATATTGCAAATAAGGATAGAGTTAGGTACAAAAGGGGTGTGGATTGCACATTCATTTAAACAAGGTGGCTTTTACATCATTTGTAGCACTAATCCAACTCAGAAAGTTGGATATAATATTTCTAATGTCCTACAGGTAATGTGTTAAAAGTACATTTTCATTGCTTGATAATTTTCGGGTTATGTCAATGCACAAAAAATAACTGCAATTTTGATTTTGCTGGATACATTTCGCCTTAATTTATTGAGGGCATCTTTGGTGGTCAGTGTGTCTGGCAAATTGAATATTGTAAATATTCAGTTGCACATAGATATTAGCTAAATATTATTAATTTAATATTGCTAACATTAGGTGTAGATAGCCCAGCAAGATTAAAGAGAGTATTCATCTACCTGCCTCCTCTGAAGACTTCCCCACTTTGCCTCTTAATGTCATCATGAAAGCTTACTCTTCTACAGTCATGTAGTTAATGTACGCGACACATCTATGATGATTTCTTTATTCATAAGAACCTTAATGGGAAGCCATATGTTGCTAAACGTCCAAATATAGCAGCTTTTGGAAATACGGAAGCGTCCGATCCCGCCGTCTGCTTTGACCCATGACGTCACAAATATGGCGGTAACAAAAACAAACACACACACTTTCCACAAGAAGCCTAATGACACTAACGGGACAAGCGCGGGAAATGGGGGGTTTTGGGTGGGGGGCAAACTAAATATAAACAAATTTAGACGCCTTGCGTAGCTACAACGTGTAAGTGAAGACAGCCATGCATGAATACCCACCCACCTCCCCAGGGGTCGTAACCCCTGCAACCCATAGAAGATGATGCTTCAGTAGCTGATTAGTGTTTTTGTCTTTTTAAAAAAAAAATCTCACGGGATAGAACGAACAGATCAGAAAGATGAATATAATAAACTAAAACAGAAATTGGAGGAAACAGATAATTAAAATAAGTAATAAGAGTTTTTAAATTTAAAAAAAATCTCACGAGATAGAACGAACAGATCAGAAAAGTAAATAAAATAAGATAAAACAGAACTGGAGACAGCCACACTCAAACCAAACTCCGCGCCGTCATGACGTCACACACCACCCTTACGTCACGAGTCAAAGCCGACGCGTGGGATCGGACGCTTCTGTCGACCCCAACTTTTGTGTTACAGATATCATCTGATTTTGGAGATGAAAACATCAGAAATGTGACTTGCATTCACTATTTTCATTCAGTAATGTTTTGTGGCATTATACTCTGAGGCAAATTGTTGTTGGGGGAAAAGTTTGTTGCACAGAAATGTGTCGTAAGCATAACGTGTACAGTGTGTATACGACCCGGGACAACCGGGAGATCCGGGAATTTATTCATCCGGGAGAAAACCGAGAAAAACCCGGGAATTGTTTAGAAATCCGGGAATTTTTCATTGTTGTAGTTTTCAGTTAAATTTTTGTGATTTTGACTGGTAAGGACCAATGCACAAACAAAGGATATTACTGTATCCCGCTACTACAGCAACAAATCGTGAACGAAAAAAAAGAAAACTTAAGGTAGCAAAGGAAATGCGCCGTTTACAGCAACAAAACACAGTGCTCATACAAGCATCTGCCAACAGCAAAGTGTGTCAAAGGCTTTAGGAAGACTATGCAATGCTTCATAACATATTGCTTCTGATGAGCGTGACGTGTGACAACTGTTTAAATTGGATTCGTTGGAGCAGTTGCGGGCGGGCTCTTGCGCGTGCGCAGTTCAGTCTCGTATGAGTAGTACCTTCTTTTGCTTCTACACTCCTGGAAATGGAAAAAAGAACACATTGACACCGGTGTGTCAGACCCACCATACTTGCTCCGGACACTGCGAGAGGGCTGTACAAGCAATGATCACACGCACGGCACAGCGGACACAGCAAGAACCGCGGTGTTGGCCGTCGAATGGCGCTAGCTGCGCAGCATTTGTGCACCGCCGCCGTCAGTGTCAGCCAGTTTGCCGTGGCATACGGAGCTCCATCGCAGTCTTTAACACTGGTAGCATGCCGCGACAGCGTGGACGTGAACCGTATGTGCAGTTGACGGACTTTGAGCGAGGGCGTATAGTGGGCATGCGGGAGGCCGGGTGGACGTACCGCCGAATTGCTCAACACGTGGGGCGTGAGGTCTCCACAGTACATCGATGTTGTCGCCAGTGGTCGGCGGAAGGTGCACGTGCCCGTCGACCTGGGACCGGACCGCAGCGACGCACGGATGCACGCCAAGACCGTAGGATCCTACGCAGTGCCGTAGGGGACCGCACCGCCACTTCCCAGCAAATTAGGGACACTGTTGCTCCTGGGGTATCGGCGAGGACCATTCGCAACCGTCTCCATGAAGCTGGGCTACGGTCCCGCACACCGTTAGGCCGTCTTCCGCTCACGCCCCAACATCGTGCAGCCCGCCTCCAGTGGTGTCGCGACAGGCGTGAATGGAGGGACGAATGGAGACGTGTCGTCTTCAGCGATGATAGTCGCTTCTGCCTTGGTGCCAATGATGGTCGTATGCGTGTTTGGCGCCGTGCAAGTGAGCGCCACAATCAGGACTGCATACGACCGAGGCACACAGGGCCAACACCTGGTATCATGGTGTGGGGAGCGATCTCCTACACTGGCCGTACACCACTGGTGATCGTCGAGGGGACACTGAATAGTGCACGGTACATCCAAACCGTCATCGAACCCATCGTTCTACCATTCCTAGACCGGCAAGGGAACTTGCTGTTCCAACAGGACAATGCACGTCCGCATGTATCCCGTGCCACCCAACGTGCTCTAGAAGGTGTAAGTCAACTACCCTGGCCAGCAAGATCTCCGGATCTGTCCCCCATTGAGCATGTTTGGGACTGGATGAAGCGTCGTCTCACGCGGTCTGCACGTCCAGCACGAACGCTGGTCCAACTGAGGCGCCAGGTGGAAATGGCATGGCAAGCCGTTCCACAGGACTACATCCAGCATCTCTACGATCGTCTCCATGGGAGAATAGCAGCCTGCATTGCTGCGAAAGGTGGATATACACTGTACTAGTGCCGACATTGTGCACGCTCTGTTGCCTGTGTGTATGTGCCTGTGGTTCTGTCAGTGTGATCATGTGATGTATCTGACTCCAGGAATGTGTCAATAAAGTTTCCCCTTCCTGGGACAATGAATTCATGGTGTTCTTATTTCAATTTCCAGGAGTGTAGGTACGGAAGTATGGCTGGGCGCCACAATTTAATATTGCACCGGTTCGGAAATATTGTAAATCTGGCGCTGATGCCCAGAGCAGTCTGAGTTGTGGTGGGGAGATGGGTCGTATCCACGTGAACTGTGTTTACGTTCAGTGATTTTGTTGTTTCCTCTTCGTTTATTGTTCTCACGTTAAATGATAACAAACGGATTTTTGCGGCCGGGAATTACCAAATGAATTGAAATACGTTCGCATGATTATGGAAGGCTAAAACGTCATTAGTTTTAGATTTTATTTCAACCTTCCTGACGATCAAGCATTAATCGCCTTGCGGAACAATGAACTTATTTTTGTCGGTTTGCTAAAAAGGTTTGACTTTCATTAATCTTTTCTGCTTTATTTGAAACGAAGTGTTTGATTTCACACTATTGGCTAGTTATAACTGTTCGCTGCATTTCAAGTGCACGTATGTCATTATACCATAATAAAGAACCAAACATGATATAATACATTACTGGTAGTCCAAGAAAATTGACATACGAATCTGGACGTATGAATGTGCATTTTAAGCCGAATTATGCATTTTAGTATGGTTCACGAAATTCCGATGCTCTCGAAGTATCCTCTGATGTCTTGTTTCTTTTATGACATAATGTAAGATCTTTTAATGTTTTACATGTACGAACATGTGGGCTTTCTGCGTCATCGTAGCTGCGTAAGCGCGGTGACTCCTATTATCTGGCGCTTTCTTCCAACTGCTGAAACGAACCTATTTCTAACAGGTCGCAGGAAAATATTACGAATGGTGGCTTGAAAAGCGTTACATTCAAACATAATTTCCTTTCACGCAAGATGAACTATGTGCGAGAATGTACGATGAATTTCTTAAATCACAAAGCGTTTGACTCTCATTGAAAAATCGATTTTTTGAGGACGACCATAAGAAGAATTTCGAGCCCAGAAGATCAGATATTTACATCGTTATTAAAAATTTACTGATACATTTGTGTGATGTATCTTAGTGTGACATGCGCAAAAAAGATAAACACTATATATGGAAGTTTAGCTTCTCTTCCAGCTTATTAATCTTCTTATGTGAGTGCTATGTATATTAATGTAAACCATTAACTTTCCTTACTTGTGTGTTCGCGCTACTTAAGAGTGCTATTGCTATTGACTGACTGCATAACGTGTCTTATGCTGTCATCAGCTGTTGAGATCACATGACGTGTGTCTGGCTTACAAAAGCGTATCGCAATCTCGATTTCAATGCTTCGGAAAGTGACATGCGGCGTTTGCTGGAATTCAGATTTATACCTTCGTAATACGAAAATATGCAGCGTACATGTTGCTGCACATCAAAGGTATTTCAAAACGTGTTTTCCCCCTGAGTTTCGTTTTCGAAAGTGCCGGGAATTCTACGCCGGTATATAAATCCATATACATTCAAAGGATTGAAGAGTTTTACAGTGTATACTGTCACTTAACACAGAGAAAGTGTATTTTCACCTGGGAGAAAGCGTATTTTTAACCAGGAAATCCGGGAAAAATTGGGGAATTTTTTTCTTTGTCTACGTATACACCCTGGTACAAATCCTGTAGTTCAAAACTACGATGTAAAGAGAGTTAGTTGTACTGAATGTAGAATTTGTAATAGTTACACGTCAGTGGCACTGAAACAAAAGATCAAATCATATGCTACAATCATGTATCTTTTTTCTCTAAGACAGTGGATCAGAATGAAATCTGCGAAACGTTCGATGGGCTCCTAATGCTAAGGTACTGCTTCTGCCACAGCTGCTGCTGCTATGAAATCTCCCAGTTCATTATCACGCCCAAGCAATAAAAACTTGTACATCTGTATCAATTTTAGAGCAAGTTCTTATGGTTTATGTCTATTTTTACTAGAGAAACGTCTGAGGAATAGTTGTTCCAGATTCTGTACGCTGACATGTCCCATAACGTCATTTCTGCCTTGCGTTATCTTCATCATCATTATCATTTAAGACTGATTATGCCGTTCAGCGTTCAGTCTGGAGCATCGTCCCCCTTATAAAATTCTTCCATGATCCCCTATTCAGTGCTAACATTGGTGCCTCTTCTGATGTTAAACCTATTACTTCAAAATCATTCTTAACCGAATCCATGTACCTTCTCCTTGGTCTACCCCAACTCCTCCTACCCTCTACTGCTGAACCGATAAGTTCCTTGGGTAACCTTGCTTCTCCCATGCGTGTAACATGACCCCACCATCTAAGCCTGTTTACCCTGACTGCTACATCTATGGAGTTCATTCCCAGTTTTTCTTTGATTTCCTCATTGTGGACACCCTCCTGCCATTGTTCCCATCTACTAGTACCTGCAATCATCCTAGCTACTTTCATATCCGTAACATCAACCTTGTTGATGAGGTAACCTGAATCCACTCAGCTTTCACTCCCATACAACAAAGTTGGTTGTAAGATTGAAAGGTGCCCAGATAACTTAGCCTTGGTACTGACTTCCTTCTTGCAGAAGAGAGTAGATCGTAGCTGAGTGCTCACTGCATTAGCGTTGTTACACCTCGCTTCCAATTCTTTCACAATGTTGCCATCCTGCGAGAATTTGCATCCTAAGTACTTAAAACCTTCCACTTGTTCTAACTTTGTTCCTCCTATTTGGCACTCAACCGGTTTATATGCGAGACTGCTTATTTTGTGTTCACATATTTTAATCTCACCCAGCCAGTTTTGTTTTCAACATATGATCCATAAATAATATGAACAACAGTGGAGACAGGTTGCAGCCTTTTGTTATCCCTGCAACTACTCTGATCCATGAACTCAATTTACTGTCAACTCTAACTGCTGCCTGACTATGTAAAGACCTTTAATTGCTTGGAAAAGTTTGCCTCCTATTCCATAATCTCGTAGAACAGACAATAACTTCCTTCGAGGAACCCAGTCATTTGCCTTTTCTAGATCTATAAAGCATAGATACAATTCCCTGTTCAATTTGTAGCACTCCTTCATTATTTGCCATAAGCTAAAGATCTGGTCCTGACAACCTCTAAGAGGCCTAAACCCACCCTGATTTTCGTCCAATTTGTCCTCAACTAATACTCGCACTTTCCTTTCAACAATACCTGTGAGGATTTTACCCACAACACTGATTAAAGAGATACCTCTGTAGTTGTTACAATCTTTCCTGTTTCCATGTTTAAAGATTGGTGTGATTACTGCTTTCGTCCAGTCTGACGGAACCTGTCCCAACTCCCACGCCATTTCAATTATCCTGTGTAGCCATTTAAGACCTGACATTCCACTGTATTTGATGAGTTCTGACTTAATTTCATCCACCCCAGCCACTTTATTGCACTGCAATCTATTGACCATTTTCTCCACTTCCTCAAATGTGATCCTATTTCCATCAGCATTCCTATCCCATTGTACATATAAATCTGAAACATTACTGATCGTATTTTCACCTACATTTAGCAACTCTTCAAAATATTCCCTCCATCTGCCCAAGGTATCAACCAGATTCACCAGCAGTTTTCCTGACCTGTCCAAAATACTTGTCATTTCCTTCTTACCTCCCTTTCGAAGACTGCTCATTACACTCCAGAATGGTTTTCCAGCAGCTTGACCCAGTCTCCAACCTGTTTCCAAAGTCTTCCCAAGATTTCTTCTTGGATGCTGCAATTATGTTTGCCTTTGTTTCTTCCTTCAACATAACTTTCTCTCCCTTTTTGAGTTCTAGTATGTAGCCATGTTTGATATGCCTTCTTTTTCCTTTTGCAGGCTGCCTTGACTGTGTCATTCCACCAAGCTGTTTGCTTCATCCTACCTTTACACACTACTGTTCCAAGACATTCTTTAGCCACTTCTAGTACTGTGTCCCTGTATATTGTCCATTCCTTTTCCAATGACTGTAATTGACTACCTTCAACTAACTGGTACCTTTCTGAGATCACTGTTATGTACTTGTGCCTGATTTCCTTATCCTGTAGTTTCTCCACTCTTATCCTCCTACATATGGACCTGGCCACCTGCACTTTCGGCCTCACAATACCAATTTCACGGCAGATTAAATAGTGATCAGTGTCATCAAAGAATCCCCTGAATGCATGTGTGTCCCTCACAGCCTTCCTGAATTCCTGATCTGTTATTATATAGTCAATGACAGTTCTGGTTCCCCTGCCTTCCAAGTATACCGGTGAATATTCTTATGTTTAAAAAAGGAGTTTGTGATTACTAAGCCCATACTGGCACAGAAATCCAAGAGTTGTTTCCTGTTCCTGTTGGCCTCCATATCCTCTCCAAATTTACCTATAACCTTTTCATACCTTTCTGTTTGATTTCCAATCCTGGCATTAAAATCACCCATGAGCAGATCACTGTCCTGGTCCTTTACTCTAACAACTACATCACTGACTGCGTCATAAAAACTATCCATCTTGATCTGTCCCTTCACAATGCGAATATGCTGACACAATCCTAACTTTCTTGCTAGGCACTGTCAAATATATCCACATCAGTCATTCGTTTACATACCTTATTGCAGCTATGTTGGGCTCCATTTCTTTACTGATGTGCTATTCCTGCTTCGACTCCTGACAGGTAGATCTTGTATTCTCCCACTTCCTCTTCCTTCTCACCCCTTACCTGAATGTCACTAACAGCTAAAACGTCCAACCACATCTTACTTGCAACCTCTGCCAACTCTACCTTCTTCCCAGAGTAGCCCCCATTGACATTGATAGTAATAGCTCCCCAACTCGTTACCATTTGTTTGCCGAGTCATATCTTAGGAGTCCCTGGTTTGTCAATTGGAGGTGGGGCTCCATCACCTCCAAAGGTCTGAGGCATTTTGCTCTGATTGTTGCCAGCATCATATTTAAAGTACCAGGGAAGCAGATTGCTAGCCTTACTTGCCCCGGGTCCCATTGAGTTTTACCCCTAACGGTTGGGGGACTAACCGGTGGATTTGGTGGTCTTTGCCGTCTGAGCACAAAAGTGACCACAACTCAGAATATGTCAGAGATGCCCAGCCTTATTCCAAAGTAACTGGTATCAGGACTGTCAGGACTACTTAGTTGGCCACTCACACGTTGCCCGTGGGTCATGAACTAGGACATGACATCAGGAACCAACACCATGAACCACGTTATCTGTTAAGGAGAGTACGTACGTCCTATACCCACAGTGTTAGATTTGCAATATTGATGACCCATTATATCAGAACCTGTGACAGATAGAGATCTGAAATTTTTGCTATTACTGAACCATAATCAAAATGTACCGAGAAATAATTAGTTAGTTATGATTTTAAAAAATGTTGCTCAATATTTTCTTTTAAAAGTCCACTTTCTCTTCCATAAGTAAAAAAACCGTTAGAGGTAGAGATGTTTTGGAAGGTTCAGTAGTTGCAGTATACTAAGTGGTAACATAGTGTAAAATTAGAGATATGTATCTGCAATAGTTCCTGAGATAATGGGTCCAATAAAATTTCATTTCTGGCAAATCAAGTTCAAACATTTTATTTGATATTAACTTAGACATAGAGGCATGCCAGCTTCTAGAAACAGCCAGGCCCATAATCAGCATTATCTGGATCCTGTTCTTGACTATCCTGCAAACGTAGAAGCTTTCTTCTTTTCCTGCCTTTTGCTTTTTTAGTCATTTCCTCTGCTGCATGCTGGGCTTTTATGATCCATTCGCTGAAAGACTTGCAGAGTGTAGGCACCTGGAGTGATACCAAGTTCCCCTAGTACCCCAATTCTTCCCATTATACCATCATTAAATGTTATCACAGCATTACAAACACCCAAGCATAGAGTTTTCCTTCCTACAAAGACATTTTTTGGGTTTTGTGTTCGACCATGGAGACATTTGGAAAGGTCAGGATGAGCTAATTCTCTATATATTGGTTTAATAGCTTCCATCACTGCAGATGTTATGCTATTTTTGCGCCTAAATTGTTTCTTGCTACTTGCTGCCTGAGCTTTGCGGTACTTGCACCATGAATCAGCACCAGGTGGATGAAGACCATGCATAGGTATATCATCAGTGGAAGAATGTAGCCCACACTGCTCGTTTCATCCCTTGTAGGTCATGTGTGTCGTTTCTTATTGCCGTTCCATAATAATGCTGGAGTTCACCAATGTTTTTTTCTGCAAGTCTTCCTTTACCATTAGTCTTTCCATCTGATAACTTCTCTTCTTTTATCTGCTTCAATTATCAGAGACGTGTTCCCATCCGCTTTTGAACGTGGCCCACAATTTCAATCTTAACAATCTGCTTATTACCATCAGGTTGGCTTTCCACTACTGATTTGTAAGCTTTTGGATCACCATCCCCCAAGTACTCAGTGTAACACACACCTCTCTCCTGTTGTGAACGTTTGAACGTAGAAACACCTGAAGTAGCCTCCATACCGCCACTAGTTCCTCTAATTAAATGTCAGAAGAAACTAATTATATGGTCAATGAAAACTAAAGAACTAAAACTCAGTACCGAAGTACATAAAGAACGTTGCGTGATATGAAGTGCAATGTTTAACATGGAATATTCACAGAAATAAATCATTGTACTACTAAGAAGAACTAACTTTTAGTTATTACCAACCGAAAATTGATGTGCTTGATATTGCTAGCACGATACCCGACAATACAGACCACACGCTGTTTGTCCTAGAATGCAAGGCGACATTTGCCCCGAAATAAGTGAATTACCTCTCGCTCAGCATGCTATTTTTGTTACAATAGTGGAAAACATATGAGAACGTTACGGGGTATCACACCATAACCACGAAGAATACCTCCATACTGTAATACCACCGTTACTGTACTTCCGTCTGAGCACTACAGACGGTAGGGGATGATGTTATCCAGGGATTCACCAAACCCGAACGCTTTCATGGGACTGCCACAGGGTATAGCGTGATTAATCACTCAATCACTCGTTTTTAGTCATCCGCTGTCTGGTGGGTCGCTCAGCACTGACTGAAGAGATGCATGGCTCATGAGTTACTCGACCATTATAACACACAAATTTTTAACTCCGTACATACATACATACATTCATTATATCTGGGCAGCTGGAAGCATTTCGAAACTAATGAATGATTCCTTAATCTGATTTCACGCTATTTTTTTTTACAACCACCCTTCGCAATGCTATACGGCCTGTGTCCGTACATGAGGTCTGCCTGGTTTTATTCCGGAGGTCGGCGTTTTTCCCGGAGGTCGGCGTTTTTCCCGGAGGTCGGCGTTTTTCCCGGAGGTCGGCGTTTTTCCCGGAGGTCGGCGTTTTTCCCGGAGGTCGGCGTTTTTCCCGGAGGTCGGCGTTTTTCCCGGAGGTCGGCGTTTTTCCCGGAGGTCGGCGTTTTTCCCGGAGGTCGGCGTTTTTCCCGGAGGTCGGCGTTTTTCCCGGAGGTCGGCGTTTTTCCCGGAGGTCGGCGTTTTTCCCGGAGGTCGGCGTTTTTCCCGGAGGTCGGCGTTTTTCCCGGAGGTCGGCGTTTTTCCCGGAGGTCGGCGTTTTTCCCGGAGGTCGGCGTTTTTCCCGGAGGTCGGCGTTTTTCCCGGAGGTCGGCGTTTTTCCCGGAGGTCGGCGTTTTTCCCGGAGGTCGGCGTTTTTCCCGGAGGTCGGCGTTTTTCCCGGAGGTCGGCGTTTTTCCCGGAGGTCGGCGTTTTTCCCGGAGGTCGGCGTTTTTCCCGGAGGTCGGCGTTTTTCCCGGAGGTCGGCGTTTTTCCCGGAGGTCGGCGTTTTTCCCGGAGGTCGGCGTTTTTCCCGGAGGTCGGCGTTTTTCCCGGAGGTCGGCGTTTTTCCCGGAGGTCGGCGTTTTTCCCGGAGGTCGGCGTTTTTCCCGGAGGTCGGCGTTTTTCCCGGAGGTCGGCGTTTTTCCCGGAGGTCGGCGTTTTTCCCGGAGGTCGGCGTTTTTCCCGGAGGTCGGCGTTTTTCCCGGAGGTCGGCGTTTTTCCCGGAGGTCGGCGTTTTTCCCGGAGGTCGGCGTTTTTCCCGGAGGTCGGCGTTTTTCCCGGAGGTCGGCGTTTTTCCCGGAGGTCGGCGTTTTTCCCGGAGGTCGGCGTTTTTCCCGGAGGTCGGCGTTTTTCCCGGAGGTCGGCGTTTTTCCCGGCTTACGCCTAAATAATATATATATTTCGAGATATCGATATATTTCGAGATATCGATATATTTCGAGATATCGATTTATTTCGAGATATCGATTTATTTCGAGATATCGATTTATTTCGAGATATCGATTTATTTCGAGATATCGATTTATTTCGAGATATCGATTTATTTCGAGATATCGATTTATTTCGAGATATCGATTTATTTCGAGATATCGATTTATTTCGAGATATCGATTTATTTCGAGATATCGATATATTTCGAGATATCGATATATTTCGAGATATCGATATATTTCGAGATATCGATTTATTTCGAGATATCGATTTATTTCGAGATATCGATTTATTTCGAGATATCGATTTATTTCGAGATATCGATTTATTTCGAGATATCGATTTATTTCGAGATATCGATTTATTTCGAGATATCGATTTATTTCGAGATATCGATTTATTTCGAGATATCGATTTATTTCGAGATATCGATTTATTTCGAGATATCGATTTATTTCGAGATATCGATTTATTTCGAGATATCGATTTATTTCGAGATATCGATTTATTTCGAGATATCGATTTATTTCGAGATATCGATTTATTTCGAGATATCGATTTATTTCGAGATATCGATTTATTTCGAGATATCGATTTATTTCGAGATATCGATTTATTTCGAGATATCGATTTATTTCGAGATATCGATTTATTTCGAGATATCGATTTATTTCGAGATATCGATTTATTTCGAGATATCGATATATTTCGAGATATCGATATATTTCGAGATATCGATATATTTCGAGATATCGATATATTTCGAGATATCGATATATTTCGAGATATCGATATATTTCGAGATATCGATATATTTCGAGATATCGATATATTTCGAGATATCGATATATTTCGAGATATCGATATATTTCGAGATATCGATATATTTCGAGATATCGATATATTTCGAGATATCGATATATTTCGAGATATCGATATATTTCGAGATATCGATATATTTCGAGATATCGATATATTTCGAGATATCGATATATTTCGAGATATCGATATATTTCGAGATATCGATATATTTCGAGATATCGATTTATTTCGAGATATCGATTTATTTCGAGATATCGATTTATTTCGAGATATCGATTTATTTCGAGATATCGATTTATTTCGAGATATCGATTTATTTCGAGATATCGATTTATTTCGAGATATCGATATATTTCGAGATATCGATATATTTCGAGATATCGATTTATTTCGAGATATCGATTTATTTCGAGATATCGATTTATTTCGAGATATCGATTTATTTCGAGATATCGATTTATTTCGAGATATCGATTTATTTCGAGATATCGATTTATTTCGAGATATCGATATATTTCGAGATATCGATATATTTCGAGATATCGATATATTTCGAGATATCGATATATTTCGAGATATCGATATATTTCGAGATATCGATATATTTCGAGATATCGATATATTTCGAGATATCGATATATTTCGAGATATCGATTTATTTCGAGATATCGATTTATTTCGAGATATCGATTTATTTCGAGATATCGATTTATTTCGAGATATCGATTTATTTCGAGATATCGATTTATTTCGAGATATCGATTTATTTCGAGATATCGATTTATTTCGAGATACCGATTTATTTCGAGATATCGATTTATTTCGAGATATCGATTTATTTCGAGATATCGATTTATTTCGAGATATCGATATATTTCGAGATATCGATATATTTCGAGATATCGATATATTTCGAGATATCGATATATTTCGAGATATCGATATATTTCGAGATATCGATATATTTCGAGATATCGATATATTTCGAGATATCGATTTATTTCGAGATATCGATATATTTCGAGATATCGATTTATTTCGAGATATCGATTTATTTCGAGATATCGATTTATTTCGAGATATCGATTTATTTCGAGATATCGATTTATTTCGAGATATCGATTTATTTCGAGATATCGATATATTTCGAGATATCGATATATTTCGAGATATCGATTTATTTCGAGATATCGATTTATTTCGAGATATCGATTTATTTCGAGATATCGATTTATTTCGAGATATCGATTTATTTCGAGATATCGATATATTTCGAGATATCGATATATTTCGAGATATCGATATATTTCGAGATATCTATATATTTCGAGATATCTATATATTTCGAGATGGCGATATATTTCGAGATGGCGATATATTTCGAGATGGCGATTTATTTCGAGATGGCGATTTATTTCGAGATGTCGATTTATTTCGAGATCGAGGTGTCGGTATGTTTCGAGGTGTCGGTATGTTTCGAGGTGTCGGTATGTTTCGAGGTGTCGGTATGTTTCGAGGTGTCGGTATGTTTCGAGGTGTCGGTATGTTTCGAGGTGTCGGTATGTTTCGAGGTGTCGGTATGTTTCGAGGTGTCGGTATGTTTCGAGGTGTCGGTATGTTTCGAGGTGTCGGTATGTTTCGAGGTGTCGGTATGTTTCGAGGTGTCGGTATGTTTCGAGGTGTCGGTATGTTTCGAGGTGTCGGTATGTTTCGAGGTGTCGGTATGTTTCGAGGTGTCGGTATGTTTCGAGGTGTCGGTATGTTTCGAGGTGTCGGTATGTTTCGAGGTGTCGGTATGTTTCGAGGTGTCGGTATGTTTCGAGGTGTCGGTATGTTTCGAGGTGTCGGTATGTTTCGAGGTGTCGGTATGTTTCGAGGTGTCGGTATGTTTCGAGGTGTCGGTATGTTTCGAGGTGTCGGTATGTTTCGAGGTGTCGGTATGTTTCGAGGTGTCGGTATGTTTCGAGGTGTCGGTATGTTTCGAGGTGTCGGTATGTTTCGAGGTGTCGGTATGTTTCGAGGTGTCGGTATGTTTCGAGGTGTCGGTATGTTTCGAGGTGTCGGTATGTTTCGAGGTGTCGGTATGTTTCGAGGTGTCGGTATGTTTCGAGGTGTCGGTATGTTTCGAGGTGTCGGTATGTTTCGAGGTGTCGGTATGTTTCGAGGTGTCGGTATGTTTCGAGGTGTCGGTATGTTTCGAGGTGTCGGTATGTTTCGAGGTGTCGGTATGTTTCGAGGTGTCGGTATGTTTCGAGGTGTCGGTATGTTTCGAGGTGTCGGTATGTTTCGAGGTGTCGGTATGTTTCGAGGTGTCGGTATGTTTCGAGGTGTCGGTATGTTTCGAGGTGTCGGTATGTTTCGAGGTGTCGGTATGTTTCGAGGTGTCGGTATGTTTCGAGGTGTCGGTATGTTTCGAGGTGTCGGTATGTTTCGAGGTGTCGGTATGTTTCGAGGTGTCGGTATGTTTCGAGGTGTCGGTATGTTTCGAGGTGTCGGTATGTTTCGAGGTGTCGGTATGTTTCGAGGTGTCGGTATGTTTCGAGGTGTCGGTATGTTTCGAGGTGTCGGTATGTTTCGAGGTGTCGGTATGTTTCGAGGTGTCGGTATGTTTCGAGGTGTCGGTATGTTTCGAGGTGTCGGTATGTTTCGAGGTGTCGGTATGTTTCGAGGTGTCGGTATGTTTCGAGGTGTCGGTATGTTTCGAGGTGTCGGTATGTTTCGAGGTGTCGGTATGTTTCGAGGTGTCGGTATGTTTCGAGGTGTCGGTATGTTTCGAGGTGTCGGTATGTTTCGAGGTGTCGGTATGTTTCGAGGTGTCGGTATGTTTCGAGGTGTCGGTATGTTTCGAGGTGTCGGTATGTTTCGAGGTGTCGGTATGTTTCGAGGTGTCGGTATGTTTCGAGGTGTCGGTATGTTTCGAGGTGTCGGTATGTTTCGAGGTGTCGGTATGTTTCGAGGTGTCGGTATGTTTCGAGGTGTCGATACCTCCGGTTGATTTAAAAAAATACACCAAGTTAAATAAAAATATTTTAATATATACATATTACAACTACATCTTTGCACTATTTTTCTACATAGTCTCCATAGCGATTGAGGCACTTATCATATCTCTTCACAAGCTTTGAAATTCTTTCTGCATAAAAATCACCCGCTTGTACCTGGAGCCAGCCTGTGACCGCATCTTTGAGCTCTTCGTCGTCATCAAACCGCTGTGACCCGAGCCATTTCTTCAAATGCATGAAGAAGTGATAATCACTTGGCGCCAGGTCTGGGCTGTAAGGTGGATGGTTGATAACGTCCCACTTGAAGGACTCAAGAAGGGCCGTTGTTCTGCGAGCAGAGTGAGGACGGGCGTTATCGTGCAAAAAAACGATACCGGTAGTCAGCATACCACGGCGTTTGTTCTGTATAGCCCGTCGTAACTTTTTTATTCTTTGAGTTTTGTGGTGGTCGGTAAGAATTTTGGGCACCCATCGTGCACAGAACTTACGGTAACCCAATCTTGCTGTCACTATCTCGTACAAGAGAGTCTTAGAAATCTGTGGAAAACCAGTAGACAACTCCGACATTGAGAAACGTCGATTTTCACGAACTTTTGCATCAACTGTCTGAACGAGTTCGTCAGTCACCAATGATGGTCTACCACTCCTCTCTTCATCATGAACGTTTTCTCGTCCACTTTTAAATAAACGTACCCATTCACGGACAACTCCTTCACTCATAACTCTTGGTCCGTACACGGCACAAAGCTCACGATGAATAGCTGCTGCAGAATATCCTTGGGCTGTAAAAAAACCTTATGACAGCACGCACTTCACATTTGGTGGGGTTTTCTATTGCAGCACACATTTCAAACTGCCACAAAAACTAAACTAGCGCAGGTACGACGTTCACTCGACCACGGCTTGATGCCGACTGACCTGTTGAGTACGTGAACGCACAGATGGCGTCGCTACTCCCCCCACAACCCGCACTGTGACCAATCGGAGGTTACTTTCTGAACCGCCCTCGTAATTAGATATAATCGATGCTAATGTAATGCATTGATACCAGATGGTGGGTTCAATACAATATTGATGCGAAAATAAAACAAATTCACAAAAGTGCAGTTTTCGTACATTTTCACCTCCAGATCTACCACAGATAAAGCATACTAACAAACTTAGTCATAGTCCCTGTAATTTTTGCCCGCTTATTTCAGACCGAGTTGAACAAAGTACAAATTCGTGACTGCTATAGATGCTTCTAATCTGTTCAATAATGTTGTCAGTAATTTTGGTGTGACAAGATTAGTGAGGTCTATGATCATGGCAACTCCTGTCAGTTCGCTAGGACACACATGTGACAGGTAGCACCTGATTTGAAACTTACCGAAAGGAATTGATAACACTTCTTTTGCAGCAAACCTGGAACTGCTTTCGGAGGCAATTTCCGTTTTATAAAGTCACTACTTTTACAACTATGATGCCAAGGAATTCCTGCATAAACACTCTCATTGCCATAACTGCGGCTGCAGTAAGTAGACCTCGGGTAGATTCTGCATGAAATGACCTTGTACTCACAAAATATTTCTAACTCAGTAAGATATCTTCAGAACATTTTTTACAGATGACAAGAAAATGTCAGGTGAATTTAGCAGGATAAATCAGTCCCACAGCTGCAAATCATTGTTATGCCAACAGGGTTGCCAAAGATGCCTACAACGTTGCAGTCTGGATCACGCTGACAGCAAGAACAACTTGTTTTCGTTGCCTGAATATTCCATGATAGCCGGCCGGTGTGGCAGAGCGGTTCTAGGCGCTACAATCTGGAACCGCGCGACCACTACGGTAGCAGGTTCGAATCCTGCCTCGGGCATGGATGTGTGTGATGTCCTTAGGTTAGTTAGGTTTAAGTAGTTCTATTTCTAGGGGACTGATGACCTCAGCAGTTAAGTCCCATAGTGCTCAGAGCCATTTGATCCAGACATCCAGTCTATCGCGAGAGATTCGTTCAAATGGCTCTGAGCACTATGCGACTTAACTTCTGAGGTCATCAGTCCCCTAGATCTTAGAACTAATTAAACCTAAGGACATCACACACATCCATGCCCGAGGCAGGATTCGAACCTGCGACCGTAGCGGTCGCTCGGCTCCAGACTGTAGCGCCTAGAACCGCACGGCCACTCCGGTCGTCCGCGAGAGATTCTGCTCTCCAAATTTTAGATATATGGTGTGGCCATGTGCCTACAATTTAGTAATAACCCTCTGATTGCTACTCTCATTTATGTTATTTGGATGACATGGGTTCGGATAACATGGGTTATCTATACGTCTACTGAAAGCAAGCGACATTATACAGGGTGTTACAAAAAGGTACGGCCAAACTTTCAGGAAACATTCCTCACATACAAATAAAGAAAAGATGTTATGTGGACATGTGTCCGGGAACGCTTAATTTCCATGTTACAGCTCATTTTAGTTTCGTCAGTATGTACTGTACTTCGTCGATTCACCGCCATGATTTCATACGGGATACTCTACCTGTGCTGCTAGAACATGTGCCTTTACAAGTACGACACACATGGTTCATGCACGATGGAGCTCCTGCACATTTTAGTCCAAGTGTTCGTACGCTTCTCAACAACAGATTCGGTGACCGATGGATTGGTAGAGGCGGACCAATTCCATGGCCTCCACGCTCTCCTGACCTCAACCCTCTTGACTTTCATTTATGGGGGCATTTGAAAGCTCTTGTCTTCGCAACTCCGGTACCAAATGTAGAGACTCTTTGTGCTCATATTGTGGACGGCTGTGACACAATACGCCATTCTCCAGGGCTGCATCAGCGCATCAGGGATTCCATGCGACGGAGGGTGGATGCATGTATCCTCGCTAACGGAGGACATTTTAAACAATTTCCTGTAACAAAGTGTTTGAAGTCACGCTGGTACGTTCTGTTGCTGTGAGTTTCCATTCCATGATTAATGTGATTTGAAGAGACGTAATTAAATGAGCTCTAACATGGAAAGCAAGCCTTTCCGGACACATGTCCACATAACATATTTTCTTTCTTTGTGTGTGAGGAATGTTTCCTGAAAGTTTGGCCGTACCTTTTTGTAACACCCTGTATAATAGCAGGAAGCCTGCCATATACGTTCAGAAAAGGTTTCCTGAACGTCAGACATATATGATATTAGCATCCTTACCCCGTCAAAAAGGATTTCTTGTTGTTGCATTTTACATATATTTTACTACTGAAGGCATCAGGTTTCTTGCTTCCCACGTAGCAAACAATGGGTACCACTGTCACTGTCCCTCATCATAACCTAATTCATTCAGCATCATCTGGTTAAACTTCGACTACAGTTCGTTATCCTTAAACATATGCCTATACTTCAAAAACTACAAGTATCAGCTCTACGTAATGTTCACTGCGGGGTTACTCAAGAAGCTTTTCGAATAGAAGCGAAAATCGTTTAGCGGATGAGAATTTTTTTTCGTGGTACACCTCAGAACGAAAGATACCAAATAACAGTAAGAGCAGCAGGCTCATCATATCGAGCGTGGGCACGGTCAACGCAGCGCCCTGAATTTAGCCATCTGCCTCCGAATTTACTTCCTGATTGCCCAAAGGCGCTGTCACTACAAAAAGATCAGCATATTTACACGGGAATTACTATGCACATGTAATTGCTAGAATATCTTGCTACATCAGGTATCTGTTATCAGACGCTCGATCTGAGCTGTTGACTTTTATTGAACCAACCTGCTGTGTTTAGGAAACTGATCAGAGCAAATGGATTAGTTTATTATTTTGGTATAAAGTATGAAAACCCGCTTTTCCCACTTATCTTATCATCAATAGTCTACGATTGGGTTGAGAGCAAGGTAAATAGTACGCAGTGTGTATAAAATGGGAATGAACATTGAAACGAAATTATTAGAATCATGGGAAGGCAATGATTTATCGATATGCATGGGCATGAGAGTTTTCTGATGTAAAGGTCTGTCTCTGATATTGGAGAGAAGTGGGCTAGGGTTGTCTGTATTCTTACGTTAAGCTCATTGAATAGAAAAGCGCGGGCAGATTTCATTGTGTGCTGGGGAGAAGACAACCGGGACTTTCAAATGCTTGAAATTCTGGAGCCTTGATTGGCCAGGGTGCACACCACCCTTGCCGTAGGCAGGGAGAGAGCGGTAGCGTGGCAAGAGAAAGCCACTTGCCTGGGGACGATTGAAGCAGCCGGATGGACTGAGTAAGTGGCGGAGCAAAATGCTATCCGCAAAGGGAAAGGAAATGAGCTATTTAAGGCTTCAGTGTTCCACCTTTCGTGGAAACTTTCTCTTTCGGGGTAGATTTAATTTAATATAATATTTTGGAGGGAACCAGATTGTTTATAGGAAGGTAAAAGATAGGAGAATGTGAGAATACTATGTCGCGACAGCGAAGAGTAACTTGAAAGTTAACGGAATTTGATATCTCGTTTGAGTAATTCGGTGAACATTAAAGTTTTAGAATTTAGTTGTAAAGCAGGTGCAGGTACGACACAAATAGGATACATGTGACGAACTATTATAGCCTAAAGACCTGGCACTCACTTTAACTAATCGAGCTGCTAACAGAAATTCATGGTAGAAAGCAATGTTCTTAATTTGGATCTGAAAGAATTAGTTTTCAAGGAAGCCATTTGTAGCTTGCGCGTATTTCAATTTGTAATTTGACGAGTTTCTGAAATTCATGGATCAAGACAAGGTAGTTAATTGAATATGAAAGAATAAGAAGTCACCTTTTGTGAAAAAGTCAGTACAAATTTACGTCTGAAGCTGATTTTTAGAACGGAATTTGAAAGGTACGTGGGATTCAATGAGATCGCTTTCCTGAATTAAATAAGGGGGAAACAGCATAATAGTAATTCGTGTTTCCATGCTATGCACGCTATACACGAACTGTAAGAATTTTGAGAAGTTCTGTGTGTGTTTTTATCTATCTTTTGGAGGGGAGATTTTGGATGGTATATTATTTAATGGTGCAGAGATATAATTAGGAATTCAGTCTAGGTAACTAGTGGAGGTTTTTTTTTCAGTTGCAATAATTTTTGGGGAACGTAAATTTCGGAATCGCCACCGCGTGAACTTTCCAGCCACGCGAGACTTGGTTAACATCGAGGCACGCCAATAAATGAGGTGTTTTTGGGATCACAGTGATTGAAGAAGTTACAGAATTTTTCTAGTACTGGTCCGCGTGGAGATAAGATCGCTTTGCCCAATGGTAATAAGAGTGATAGTGTGTTGCTGTGACGTTATGAATCATTGTGGGCTATCCTTCATTCTTTCCCGTGGGTGAGAAAAATGTTATCTTCGTAAGAGACCATAGAAAGTACAAATATCTTTGTGCTGTTACAAGATCAGATTTAGTAAATTTTATCCCGTATGTAACTAGTAATACCGTTATTAAGTTTTGAGAGATGAAAGTGAGACAGAATGAAAAGAAATAGCTTACAGAACGGAGGAGGAGTTACTATGCAGGCCCAGTTAAGATTCCGGTATTTTCTTTAAACATAGTCGGGTGGTTCACAGTGTACCAAATTTGGGGTTAATACTACAAAATCTAACATTTATCCGTTGCGCATGCGTTTGTCTATTTATTTCTTTGAGTAAAGAATTTAATTAGTAGTTATGTGTAAGAATCACACAGTGACACATATAATGAGAACACACATGGACCATTTAGCTTTAGCAGGTTTCCGGAATACATTAGGACCTCGCAGCTGGTTTGGCCTTTATTTTTCTTTCAGTACACTACCCTCCCTCCCTCGGTTTCTATAATTGTTCGAAGGCGTCGGGGAAGTGATAAGGCTAAATTCGTCGAGAGATTATGATCGTTTATCTCCCACCATGTATTCTCTATATTTTCCCCACAGAGTTTCTGAATTCCTTGACCCAGGTGGTAACGACCTCGTAGCCTCTGCCCACATATTTTCAGTGGGCTTGAGGTCTACTGATTTTGGCAGGAAAGGAAGAAGTTCCATTCTCTGCTGACCTTGAAACCAGTTCTGGACGGATCTGTTATTATGAATCGGGCTATGGTGTTGTAAAGAAATTATCATCCATTAACTTAGAGATTAAATACTTCGGCCTAATACCATGAATACTTAATTTCCATACTGTGAAAAAAAATCGACAACTACAATGGCTGTGTAGTCTAAGTTACAGGTTTATAAATTACTCGGAGGATTCCACATTCCAAAATACTTTGCTGATAGCTGTTGACAAAAACCAACATTGAGAAGGGGGAGGGTGCTGGGACGGAGATCAGAATATACTTTAAGGCGCCAGTTATAACACGCAGTTAGACCTTCTTTTAGAATATACCGTCCTCCTGTGCTTCGGTAATGATGAAGTGGGGTGTAAGTTGTTCAATGCAGTGCAGCAGTCTGTTGAACTCAGTTGCATGGTTGTAAAGCTAATCTGCTTCGCATATTCAAAACGATTGATATATATATATATATATATATATATATATATATATATATATAAAAGAAAATGTTTTATTGCGAGATATTCTCTACGGACTTTACACGTGCTCGTTCGCTCAATGTGTTGCATTTACCGAAGGCGACCGTGGCCCCTGACGACGCCTGTTCACACCTCGTGTCAACACGGCCCCGCGCTCGGAGTAAACGCCTACAGTTGAGATAAACAGCTGATTTCAGGAATGTTCAGGAAATAACAGTTCCTTGCCTATTAGTGAGAACTAAATACCGCTACGAGTAAGAGGTATCTTTATGTAATTATCTTATGCTTAACCTTAAAAGAAAAATCAGCCAAGGCAGTCAACGGTGAAAAGTACAGCATGCCTCCAAGAAACGTACGAATGTCGTACAATTTTAGTAAAAGGAAATATATATCGGTTTACTCGGGCAGGCCTGTTCGGGAACAAAATGTTGTTGTTGTGGTCTTCAGTCCTGAGACTGGTTTGATGCAACTCTCCATGCTACTCTATCCTGTGCAAGCTTCATCATCTCCCAGTACCTACTGCAACCTACATCCTTCTGAATCTGCTTAGTGTATTCATCTGTTGGTCTCCCTCTACGATTTTTACCCTCCACGCTGCCATCCATTGCTAAACTTGAGATCCCTTGATGCCTCAAAACATGTCCTACCAACCGAGCCCTTCTTCTAGTCAAGTTGTGCCACAAACTTCTCTTCTCCCCAATCCTATTCAATACCATTCAAGAATCCTATTCAATACCATTCTTGTCAATTGTTCCCTTATGCTCTCCCTGAAATCCTGTACAACCTCTGGTTCTTTCAGTTTATCCAGGTCCCATCTCCTTAAATTCCCACCTTTTTGCAGTTTCTTCAGTTTCAATCTGCAGTTCATAACCAATAGATTGTGATCAGAATCCACATCAGTCCCTGGAAATGTCTTAAAATTTAAAACCTGGTTCCTAAATCTCTGTCTTACCATTATATAATCTATCTGATACCTTTTAGTATCTCCAGGATTCTTCCAGGTATACAACCTTCTTTCATGATTCTTGAACCAAGTGTTAGCTATGATTAAGTTATGCTCTGTGCAAAATTCTACCAGACGGCTTCCTCTTTCATTTCTTCCCCCCAATCCATATTCACCTACTATGTTTCCTTCTCTCCCTTTTCCTACTGACGAATTCCAGTCACCCATGACTATTAAATTTTCGTCTCCCTTCACTATCTGAATAATTTATTTTATCTCATCATACATTTCATCAATTTCTTCATCATCTGCAGAGCTAGTTGGCATATAAACTTGTACTACTGTAGTAGGCATGGGCTTTGTGTCTATCTTGGCCACAATAATGCGTTCACTATGCTGTTTGTAGTAGCTTACCCGCACTCCTATTTTTTTATTCATTGTTAAACCTACTCCTGCATTACCCCTATTTGATTTTGTATTTATAACCCTGTAATCACCTGACCAAAAGTCTTGTTCCTCCTGCCACCGAACTTCACTAATTCCCACTATATCTAACTTCAACCTATCCATTTCCCTTTTTAAATTTTCTAATCTACCTGCCCGATTAAGGGATCTGACATTCCACGCTCCGATCCGTAGAACGCCAGTTTTTTCTCCTGATAACGACGTCCTCTTGAGTAGTCCCCGCCCGGAGATCCGAATGGGGGACTATTTTATCTCCGGAATATTTTACCCAAGAGGACGCCATCATCATGTAATCATACAAATCAACAAAATAAGAACAACCAAATCAATTACAAGTTTGTATGTGCTGCTAGTTAAAAGAGAAGAAATGAACCGATAAAGAAATAATTCGTTCATTGATATAGGAATGGTTCGAAATGGAAGCTATAATTTTACTAATATAAAAAACTGGAGTGGTTTGAGATGATTTGTTCCAATTTTTGAAGACATTAGAGCCCAATAACAAATACAAATGGAATAAGATAGTAATATACAGTTTGGAAATGAGTAAGCGTGGACGTCCTTTGTCTACATATCTGCTTCGAATATAGGGTATTAAAAACGAGTAATCCATATTTCGAGAGCTGATAGGATGGACAGAAACAATACAAATATATCCACTAAACAAGAGCAATGAGTCTGAAATCAATATCTTAAGAGCAATGAGCACTTCTGCACCTTCACTACTGTGAAACACATCTGTTGTTATACTTAAAACACTTCTCTTATACTGAAGAGGTGCGTGTAGCTTCTACGATATGCAGTTTGTCTTGTTTTAGTTCATACTACAGGCCCTAAAAGTATGGAATACCACTTTCCTTAACACCGTGTATATACAGGGTGAAAGTATTTAAACCGACAAACTCTGGGAGGTTCTAGGGGACATCAAAACAAATATTTTTCCCTAAAGTCATTTTTTCCTATGGGGATTATTGAAACCGGTGGAGGCCGTATTACGCTCTTCAGTTGTAGGCAACTGCTGTCCACCGGTGTAGTAGCCCATTGTCTCTGTTTACTTATGGACCGATACACCTGGAGTGAGTACACTGATATGGTTGGTGCGTACTACGCAGCGCACCACAACGGACGAGCTGCACAGCGGGTTTGCCAACATTAGCCTAATCGCCATATCCCCGCATCATACGACCTTGGCTGCGTGAGACCGGGTCATTTAGCAGATTACCTGGACAAGGACGCCGTCGCACGGTGAGAACGCTGCAATTTGAGGAAGCTGTCTTGCAGTATGAGGAGCGGCATCCTTCAATCAGCACGCGTGCAATTGCACGTAACGTGGGGACGAATCAGACGAATGTATGAACAGTCCTTCGAGAGCAATTGTTGCGTCCATTTCACTTACAGCGTGTCCACAATCTGGAACCAGTTGATTATCCATCCAGAGCACAGTTTTCGCAGTGGTACCTGGAACAGTGTGAAATGCATCCTACATTTCCATCCTCTGTGTTGTTTACTGATGAAGCAACCTTCGGGCGTGATGGAGTCATCAACATGCACAATTCACATGTTTGGAGTGAGGATAACCCACATGCCACAGTTACTAGCGCCCATCAAGTGCCGTTCTTCGTTAATGTGTGGGTCGGTGTTGTTGGGGACTGTTTAATTGGGCCGTATCTGCTACCTAGGCCATTAAACGGCAGGCGCTATTACAATTTTCTCGCCAGAGCATTGCCAGAATTGCTGGAAGACGTCCCGCTCCCTACAAGACAACGCATGTGGTTCCAACGTGACGGGGCGCCGGCACATTTAAATCGTCCTGTGCGTCGATTCCTGGACCGACGGTTCCCAGAAACGTCGGTTGGGAGAGTTTGTCCTGTACCATGGACTGCTCGATTCTAAGATATGTCCCCTCTGGACTTGTTTGTGTGGGGAGAGATGCGCAACCTCTTTTACGCAACTCCTGTTGTATCAGAAGAGGATCTGGTTGCCCAGATTGTAGCAGCAGCAGGAACAATACAGGATGCTCCTGGAGTTTCTGCCCATGTCAGACAGAACATAAGACTGAGTAACCTTTTGTTTACGTGCCGATGGAGGCATTTTTTGAAAAGCTACTGTAATTGAAATTGGGTTGTGGTAATGTTGTCTCTTGGTATTAAAAAATGGAAAAGTGTTTGTTGGTTTAATTAATTTGCCGCCAGAGAAATCTTGCTCTATCTGTTTAAATACTACTGATAGGGAAAAATGACATTAGGGAAAAATATTTGTTTTGATGTCGCCTACAACCTCACAGAGTTTAATTAAACATAATTAATGGCTGGAGGAAATACATGCGTAGAAACCCATCAAAACAGTATTTAGAGGGCATTACATAAGTTTTTTTACTTCAGCAATTTGGTTTTGTTTTATTTTTAATTACCACATAATATCAAAATAATAATATTTTTGACCATCTATTGAGATGACTTTTTCTGTGTGAAAAAAATTCTTTCTTCTATTTATGTTCTCATTTCTACACAATGTAGATGTTCCTTTTGTCAAGGTATTGTAGAACCTAAATCACTTCACATTTTCAGGTATTAAGTCTCTTTTTGCGGAAGAACTTTTGTAGGAGAAACATCCAGGTCCCCGTGCCATGAAAACAAACCTAAGAATGAAGTAAGAACTGAGGAGGTGCAGAACCGTGAAATGCTACTGTAATGGAGAGTGTGTGGCAAAATAGGTAAAATTACGACATTAGCAGACAGGAGCACGCCTCCTACATCAAAACGTGCTTCTTCATAAATGCAGTTCAGTTGAGGCTCTGTACAACTACTACCATTTGAAATGCATTGTGGAATGTGTCGATCTTGTGTTCAGTCGAGTGTGATTTGACCCCAACTTCTCTGAGGACTGCTATAATAAAGAAATCTTAGTACATTGAAGCATAAGTGTTCATTCTACCTCAGCCTATCACTGGAATGGGATTGGCAACAATATCTTGTAAGTATGGATGCAAGTTTATAGGTTGGGACCTTTTGAAATAAGGCAGTGATGTAAAGTGTCACTAGAGTTACTTACTAAAATTTCTGTCTCGATTGCCTTTCTTGATGTTTCCTGAGGTGGCCCTACTAATCAGTTCCACCCAACTATACTGCAGTGGTCTTCATTGGACTTAGTCTTCTGGTGCGTGGGTGGCTGCGTGATACAAGAAAGTGTTAATCGTCTTCCTCTCTCGCAGAAACGCCATCTCTCAACATACAATCTCGTATACGAAGCGGGTTGACAGATCTTTTTAAACAGATGTTGCTCGGAGAAGAAAGAGTTTCTATACTAGCCAGTTAGATGATTATTTGTTGCAGTGACCATTGTAGTCGTGACCTCTTCTCTTTTTCTTCTTACCTTCTAAACACATTCAGAGCAACACGTCAAGGAAAAAGTGGCACCGTGCAGCAGATGGTGATGCTTACTCACCATCTCACCCTGCAGATGTTCTCTCATCTGTACATATCGTAATATCTCCCTCAATGGGATCCCAAGCTCAGTGAGTGTCCGTCATTGTCGCGGAAGTCTGGGAGTGGGATGTGCCATCCTAAAGGCTGATTTCACACTTCACCTCCCACATTTCTCTCTGTTTGCACTTTTGTTTAGGTGATTTGGGTTCCTTGTAAACCACTACTACTGATTTTACTTCAGGCATTTCCAATAATTTTTCATACAGAGTGCTGTTGTTTCTGAACTTCTGACCATTTTGCTCCAATTTTCTTTTGTGATTTTTCTACAGAGATTTTTATCTCCTTTCAAAATGTATCTCTGTTCACAATTTAATGCTTTTCAGTCCTGATCTTCAGATCACTTCAGATTTCTTGGAGTCAGTGGCACTGGGTAGCTTTTCTCCGGTTGATACGTTCAAAAATACTCAAATATATTGTTTTCATTCATCCAAACCAGACGGCCGTAAAATGTCATTTTGTGCTCTCTTAGCGTGACATTTGCACTTTTAGTTTTCTTTTACATATCTAAATTACCTGTGTTCCTGCATTCACTGTTGTTGTTGGCCCAAAAATTATTCTTAAGATTTTCCTCTCTTTCTATTCCATGTTTTCTGTATATCCTGTCACACAAGGAACACCTTCAGTGCGAGGTCACAAGTTCATTGTTTAGTAAGGCTCATTTGAACGTGTTGTGTTAACAGTTATGGCAGTAAAAATATTGACTGCGAATGACTCGCCGTGTGCATCAGGAAGATGACAGAAAGTGAGTATGCGGGAAGCACAGAGATCAATCTTCTATGGGATGTATGTATTATACTTCACAAAATGGACATTGACATTCAGGAAATGTCCAAAATGAACCATTAACTTGCAACATGAACACTGAATGAAAATTAGCCCACCGCAGTGATCACTAAGGTTCGCACCACCGAGATTGAAGGCAAACTCTGTGAGAGTTACAAATTGTGCAGGACATTAAGCTTGGTGCCCACTCTGAAAGAATGCTTATAGAATTGTACTGATGTAATGGGATGATGAGAACTGATAGCATGTGACAGTCTGTCATGGAGCTCTTCATGAAACTGGCTGTCCTTAAAGGCATAGCTGCAGATAGTCAGATAATGTTTTATTGGCATGGAAAAAACAAACATAGATAAAGTGAACTTGTCCAGTGGTTCCAGGTGGTATGAATTGCAAAACTGCACAGTTTTCAGTAGGGATAGTTTTCTCTAAAGGAGCAAGATTTTTATACGCAGAAGAAAGAAGCAAAAGAAAGTTATTTTGACCGGCTATTGGCGGAAATAGGTGTTCGTACCATAGTTGAAGTTCTCCTTTGCCCATTTTTCCACTCTTGCTTGCTGTGCCATAAATATTCCCTACTGCCCCTTGCAAGATCACGTACTCAAGAAAGAATCTTAGGGGACAGAGCACCTCCAATTTCTCGCAGCACAATAAATAGCTTTCGTCATTCAGTAAGGAATTTGTTTTTAACTCTGACCAATCAAGATCTCAAGAGGAAATGCATATGAAAGGAACTGTGGAAATTAGAGGTACCAAGAGAGCTGTCTTTAGATCAATTAACATCAATGCCTTAACACAATTGTATCCAATTATGCTGACTATTAATCTGGATGGTACATTGGCTGGAAAGCTATTTATTGTGCTGCGAGAAATTGGAGGTGCTCTGTCCCCTAAGATTCTTAGATTCTTTCTTGAGTACGTGATCTTGCAAGGGGCAGTAGGGAATATTTATGGCACAGCAAGCAAGAGTGGAAAAATGGGCAAAGGAGAACTTCAACTATGGTACGAACACCTATTTCCGCCAATAGCCGGTCAAAATAACTTGCTTTTGCTTCTTTCTTCTGCGTATAAAAATCTTGCTCCTTTAGAGAAAACTATCCCTACTGAAAACTGTGCGGTTTTGCAATTCGTACCACCTGGAGCCACTGGACAAGTTCACTTTATCTATGTTTGACGAGATAAGTTTGTTTATCTTGTCTTCAAATTTTTAGGCTGATTCAGCAGTTTGCTGTGCATCGTCAAGTTGATGCCTTGTTTGGAATTTCTTTTTCTTAAGTTTCCCAATTGTGTAGCACTATTTGAAGTTGGACGGCCATCCTTTGCTTCAGTCAAAGTCACTGTAATCTATGTCGTGCACAATTTGATGTGCATGATGTAATAGGTCATGATCATGCACATGCTGTAAACTGCCTTGAAATGTGCAAACATCAGTTTTTGTAACAAGTACACCTTGCCCTTCCTGAATCTCGTTTTTCTTTTGCAGTACGTAGTCATATTACTGCGGACTTACTCAAAATCTGTTCATAATTGTATTTTTCTACTATGTTGCAGATCTTCCCTGTATGTAATTATTTAAGTACCTGCACGTTGGACAAAAATTGCCCATTACTACGTTTTACTGGAGAAAGGGATTTGTGGCTCCCTGACAGACATGGATGAAGGACTACATGGCCTGATGCCCATTTCATTATGACTTTCACTTGGTACGCATGTATCATCATTGCACTCATCATGTACATTGTCTGCACAGTTGAATGTATACAATACCACACTTTCCATTGAATCATCATGCAGAAACACTAGTATTTCATCTCCCAGTTCTTTCTCACTCTGCGAAAGTGCAAGGGTTCCTTTCTGATAAAATTTCAACATTGGCAACTGTTGTTCTAGATACAAAGCAATTTTTGGTTTCTTTATCATGCTGTTGCTTTGCATTGTGTCAACACCTCTAGCACTGTTGTTAGTTACTTGTTGGCTAAACGTTTCAACTGTGCTCATCATTGGATACCTCTAGTCCTGCTCTTTGTTGCCATTAGCAGCCACTATTGTTGCATGTTAGACAATTGTGGAGCATTGAATGCTGTAAACATCATTGACCATTTGCGACTTCGTACTCGAGGGTTAATCATGGTGTTTGGCAGTGTGTAAACATTCTGGTTACTTTGCTTGGGAGGAGAGATTTCCATCTTCCCTAAAAATTTGTTAGCCTCCCCATATGGCTGTTTTGTATTACCTCACCAAGGTATTTGAATTTATTGACACTTTCTGTGTAATTTATGTCTATAAAACTTCGTGTGCACTATATAGTATAATTTGTTTCAGGTGTCAACTATTTCTGCCATCAGGTTTCTTCTAGCAGCTGTGAGGTTGTTCCCTTTCTGGGATACATGAACCTCATTCACAGCACACATCATATGCAACGATGAAGAATTGCTCAACTGTGCTACACCTCAGGTACGGTACACGGGTAACAAGTGGCTGCTGGACACCCGCCAGATCCGCTGTAGTTGAGTAGGTCCTTCAGTTCATAACTTTTATAAGCGGCTTCCTGTTTCATACCAGTGTATGAAACCAATAAAATAAATAGGTAGAGGGTGCAAAATACCTTAAATTTATCAAAAGGGACAACTGCTTATTACCATAAAATTCTTAATTTAGTGATAATTGATATTGGATGTTAAGAGGGATGACACAACTGCATAATTTTTTAAAATATTTTTTGTAAAATTCTCAGGTGTAGCCAGCACCACATTACAGTTAGTTTCAGTCAATGATCAACTTCAGATGTGATAATTCTTTGTGGTAATCAGTGAAACAAGACTCAGTCCTTGGTACAGCAAGACTTTTATCCACATCCCTCAACACTCTGAATTTCTCGGAGATTTCCCCCCCCCCCCCCCCCCCCCCTCCTCACCACAACAATGGGCTGGATATACAGATTCTAGATTCGAGAAAAAGGTATACTACTGTACCAGCTGCCGTAACTCACTCCAAATAAAGGAGGATGCATCTTCTTTACTGTCAACCCTGAACTTAAATATTTTCTTTTGGGATTATTTCTAGAATGTGATGATTGGAATGGAAAACTTCTTACATGATCCTCCACTTGAGCTGAGAGAGACTGTGGCTTATTACTAGATCTTGAATTTTCAGAGAGACCTCCCTGATCCACAAGCAGGGAAGCACTGTGAATCTTGTGCTGCAGTAGTCTATCCTTCCATTTTTTATGCCATGAAGACCAGAGAATACTTGTTTACAAACTACTGCTTCCCTCCCCCTGCTGGTCTTGGGGTTAGAATAGGCCTGAGGCATTCCTGCCTGTCATAAGAGGCGACTAAAAGGAGTGTCATGCTTTTCGCCCCTATGAGTTCAGTTCCCATTCTATGGTTTGACCTGCTACAGAAGTGCGGGTCATATGGGGAAGGATGTCTTAAGTGGTGAACGAGTGCCCTGTGATTAAATCTCCTGATTTTCTTATCATGGCTTTGCATCCCCACCTGCGATTCAACTATTTGGGCAAGGACACTTTCCAGGGTATGTCATCTTCTTCCATTTTCTCCTGTCCTCTTCCGCCCCCATTACAATTGTGGCGTCCTGGCACGGGTCCCGGATACCAATATAGAGTTGGTCGAGCCTACGTGGCGCAATCGGGACGTTGACGACAATTATGGGTTTGTGGTTCCCTTTAACTAGCCTTTATTACGGAGGTGAGAGGGAGTAGAATCTCCTGGACTGTCTAAGGGCGTGTAGGGGGTGTAGATACATTAGACAATACTTTCAATTGGTAGCCGGTACAAGGGGGGAATTGGCAGCACTGAACTGTCAATCAGTAAGGCGAGATTTCTCCTTTAACACAGTTTATTGAACTAATATCCCAAAGGACATGTGAGGTGTCAGACCTTCCCCTTACTCTGTACACTTCTATAGATTCAGCCAGAATCTCCACTTCTCACTCTGTCGGAAACGACTACTCAAGAGAACTACCACCTTTGAATTCACTCTTTGTTTAAATAATGGACCCTTGTCCTATCTCACAGGAGACAAGCACCAGCCAGTGGCTTGTTCCTTCTATTGCTGAAACTAACTGTAGGGGCTACTTGAAACAGAGACAAACTGCCCCTGTTCAAAACTATTCCAATGCAAAACTTCTACTTAACTGACAGTTGTAGTTGCTTCCAGCAGAGCATCACCGTCTTCTCGTAGTTGCAGTTCCTATAGACTCATCAGTAGTGACTGCTACCTTCTCAATGCTGCCAGGCCTCGTCTGCTTTTGCCCTCTTCAACTTCTGCGACGACTCTGCTTCTTGCTGCTCGTAAATGCCCTTAAATACCCATTTTGATGGTCTGCCCTGGTCGGACGCAGCCCTCTAACTCGCTTTCTCTAACTTATTTTTTGGTCTCAATATAATGGAAGGAAACATTCCACGTGGGAAAAATTATATATAAAAACAAAGATGAGGTGACTTACCGAACAAAAGCGCTGGCAGGTCGATAGACACACAAACAAACACAAACACACACACAAAATTCAAGCTTTCGCAACAAACTGTTGCCTCATCAGGAAAGAGGGAAGGAGAGGGGAAGACGAAAGGAAGTGGGTTTTAAGGGAGAGGGTAAGGAGTCATTCCAATCCCGGGAGCGGAAAGACTTACCTTAGGAGGAAAAAAGGACAGGTATACACTCGCACACACGCACATATCCATCCACACATACAGACACAAGCAGACATATTTAAAGACCATGTCTGCTTGTGTCTGTATGTGTGGATGGATATGTGCGTGTGTGCGAGTGTATACCTGTCCTTTTTTCCCCCTAAGGTAAGTCTTTCCGCTCCCGGGATTGGAATGACTCCTTACCCTCTCCCTTAAAACCCACTTCCTTTCGTCTTCCCCTCTCCTTCCCTCTTTCCTGATGAGGCAACAGTTTGTTGCGAAAGCTTGAATTTTGTGTGTGTGTTTGTGTTTGTTTGTGTGTCTATCGACCTGCCAGCGCTTTTGTTCGGTAAGTCACCTCATCTTTGTTTTTATATATTATTTTTTGGTCTCCCAGACATCTCGTCGCTGTGGACCTATATTGGTTTCGATGTGTCCGGCAGAGTCCCAGGGCGGAAAGTCTCTTCTCGCCCTCCAAGGTCCAGGAGACGCGCTATTCGTATCCTCGATGTGTTTACTAGCTCAGGTTATTTGTACTGTGTGACACGTTCCCTTCCGTGTCTGCGGAACTCCGGGTTTCACTGCGCGGAGTCCGCGTAAGAAATACTGGCTGAACCTTTACATTATGCATTGCTAAGAATAGCTATGTCATTTTGTTAATTAAATCCTCTGGGGACCTGACGCCTCCCCCAAAAGTACATTAATGCGCACTACTCAAAGTGCCATTAATACATGAAGTTATTACTTTTTTTGAAAGAGAAACAACTTTACATCACAGTATTACAAAAATTGTCCTTATATTACCCTGAAAGAAAATGACTACTAGCTATGTTCTATCATCTATTCTTTATAAATACTCTGTCGTCCGCATCTCATGGATGCCTTTCGTAAGTTACTATTTCTTCGTCTCTGTCTCCTGATCTTACAGGTAGTCTAGATGTTTCAGTTGCATTAACTACAGTTGTTCTTACACAAATCGAGCGACAACAACTCCCTCCTCCCTTCTCATCAAACAACTTCTTGTATAAATATTTACAACAATTACACTTCAAACAACACTGAAATACAATCACTATGATAATTAAACTTATACTGATATACATAGTAATTGAATATGTTTGGACTCTTTCTTTTTTTTTTCCCCTCTCTAATTCAATTTGTTCCTTGTGTATGAATTTACTAATTTCATCAATTTTTTATCTGCTACTCTTAAATCGTCTAGATTGGAAGTGACATGCTTCAAAGGTAACTCAAATCTTATTTCTGACTCGTTAATTTTCGTTTTCACTTCCTCAAAACAATCTAAATTAATATCTACGTTAGGTATAATATCTTTCCTAGTATAATTGCTTTGAATCACTTTGTCTGATTGGGTATATATGTGTGTGTGTCCCATATCCTTTACAATCCTTTTTGAATTTTATTATTCCTCTCCCAAGAAGCTTTATGTCCTGTGATGGATGTGAACTGCATAAAATCGTCATGTCTTCCTCATTAGGTACTATATACAACCATTCATTAGTACTTAACAGAGTCCATAAACTTCGTTCCGAGGAAATCAGTTTCTTAACGCAATTAGTTGGGATCTGTGAATCTTGTAGTAACTTCACTTCACAGTCCTCTTGGTCATACATTGGTATTAGGCCAAACGTCTGTTTACATATTTTCCTATTCTTATCTATTTCCTTACATTCTAAATGCTCATAGGATACCTTAGCATACAACTTTTTAGAGCTATCTAACAGTAAACATTCTTTTTCTGGATGTATGTAAGTAAACTGTCCTGTGCCAGCCGTTACTTTCACTGGTAGTGATAACATCTTGTATAGATTAAATTCCTTATTTTCAATAATACTTCCTTGGTTACAAATACATAAAGATCCATAACTTTTAAAAGTATATACCCATATTTTTCTACTAGAGGGATGGGAAATCTTGCATCTCTTAAGTCGTCTTGAATTAATCTTAAATTCTGAACAATCTGCACTGGATTCACAATATGAGGTGCAAGGATACCCTTCTGTGCATGAACTATGGCACTTACTAATTGTTCGTATGCGCACCTATCTCATTAAACAAGCCTTGCAACTGTAGGAGCTGCTCATTGATCGTCATGAATGCTGCCATCCGTCTCAAACCGTGATCAGTTGTTTTCAATGAATAGGTGATAAATTGTTCCAGCTTGGCCATTCCGTTCTGGAGCGATTGCTCATTCGAACTGATTGATTCTACTGTCCTATTTAGACCAGTCAGCATGGCTCTGACTACAGCCACTTGCTCTTTTGACATCTTCAATAACTGCTCGAATCTTGCTTCCATCCGATCGATATGCGTTTTATAATACGCAGCATCCGCCTTGTCCAAAGTGCCGAACAATATTTTACTGATTTCTCCTACAAAGTTAAAAATACCTCATTTCTGCCGCCTTCCGGGCCTAGTTAGTTGATGTATAAGTGATTTCGTTTCTCGTAACCTTTCTACACTCTGTTAGACTCCATTACATAATATGTTACACTCAGTTCTGCTAATGTTTAAACGCGCTAGCTTTTACCTACATTGTTGCACTGCCATTGTTCCCATCCTTGCAGCAGCATAGAATTTCTCATCCAATATTTTAAGGTTAACATATGTTACCAGTTTCCACGTTGTACTAGTAATTTCTAATTCTCCTTTATGGTGGTAGTACAGACCTGGAGACGTCTTTATTGGGTGAATTTCCACAACATTGCCCGCTTCTCCAAGCGCTTGAAAACAGTATGACCACCCCTCGCAGATGACACACCAAATCCAAAACATCACTGGTCTGGGCACCATGCTGGGTCTGTAAGTGAAATTTTATAGCCTAATAATATGGCTTCAGCCTGTTAGCATGTACTTTTAATTGTTGCTTTTTATGCGTTTTCAATACTACATTAGGCAAATCTACTTCCACTACTTCGTAGGGACCTCTAAATTGGAAATCTAGTTTCTTCGATCTCCCGCGTCTTACGGTCTTGTCATGTACCAGCACTCTGTCACCTATCTTAAAGTTTCGGGAATTCTCTGTCTTGTCATAGTAAGCCTTGTTAGTTAATTTTGCCTTTTTTATTTTCTCTCGTGCTATCCTATGTGCTTCCTGCATTCTTGTTTTGAACTGATCTACATAATCGTCATAATTGTACCCTATTGTGGCTGTCTCTTTCTGTAAGATTCCTGGTACATTCACAATTCTCCCAAACAGTAACTCGAATGGGGTATACCCGGTGCTGATATGAGGGGTAGTATTACTTATTCCAATTGCTGTGGTCCTCGTTTATAAAGTGCCTTAAAAATTCCACTAGCGTTTGATGCGTCCTTTCTAACACTCCATTCGTCTGGGGATGAAAAGCAGTGGTCTGGATCTTTTTCTCAATATTTTACATAATCTCTTAAACACTTGACTCAGAAAGTTTGATCCTTGGTCTGTTAACAATACTGATGGAATTCCATATCGTAATATAATTTCTTCACCGAATTTCTCAGCAATTTTATCTGCGTCTTGCCTCTCCACTGGAATAGCTACCGTGAACTTACTCAAATCATCCTGAAATGTTAAAATATATCTATTACCTCCTGTTGTTACGTCTAAAGGACCAACCGTGTCCATATAACACTTCTTAAACACAGTTTCTGCCATGTTTGTAACAACTAATGGCATCTTTATCTTACTCTGCGTAAACTTGTTTCGCTGACATTTATCACATGTTCTAATGTATTGCTCGACATCACCTTTCATTCCTTTCCATGAACCGTATTTCTTTAAACGTTCTAGAGTTTGGTGAATACCTTGGTGTCCACCTAGTGGATTATCATGTACATTCTTCAAAATAAGGCTTTCTGTTCCTCACTTAGCTCTGCCGCCTCTTCCTCTAACTCGTTAGTCTCAGTTATCATTCTTATTAGCTCTTGGCTTTCCTTCGCCTGTGACTCTTCGTCACTTTGTCTCGGTCTGCTTAATGCATCTGCATTGGCGTTCAGTCGTCCTGGTTTATATATAACTTTGTATGAATACTCTTCTAGTTTTAGCCTCCATTTTAATAAATGCGATGATGGGTCTTTCACACTGAAAATCCAAGTTAGTGGCTTATGGTCTGTGACAATTGTATATTTTCTCCCATATACATATGGTCCGAATTGTTTTGTTACCCATACTAACGCTAAACACTCTAGCTCAGTTGCTGAGTAATTCCTCTCTGCTTTATTTAATGATCTTGAAGCATATTCTATTGGCAAATCGCTTCCAATCTTCCCCTGAGATAAAACTGCTCCAATCGCGTCGCCACTAGCATCTGTGGTAATAACGACCAGTTCTCAAAATCAGGATATTGTAATAATGGGGGATTAATTAACTTCTCTTTTAACTGTTCAGACGCATCTTGCTGCTGTCCTACTCTTTTTTGGTTTTCGGTACTGGGAAGTTCTTCACTTTCTCTACGTTCCTCATCCGGCTGTACCCCTCTGTCTGTGATTTTATGTCCAAGAAATACTACTACTTTAAGCAAAAATTCACACTTACCTGGCTGCAACTTTAGCCTGTGTTCCCTTAGTCGATCGAAAATTTCCCTCAATTTTTCATTGTGTTCCACCAATGAGCTTCCATAACAAATTATATCGTCTAAATATACCAAGCACTTGGTTCCTTGTAACCCCGTGAGTGCAACATTCATTAATCTCTGAAATGTACTGGGTGCCCGTTTTAATCCCATTGGCTTTCTCTTGTACTCGTAGTTCTGATAATTAGCACTGAAAGCTGTTTTCTCTCTGTCCTGAGGGTCCATTAGTATCTGAAGGTAGCCGCTTACCAAGTCTAACGTGGAAAAATACTTGACCTTTCCTAACTGGTCCAGTATTTCCAATATATTCAGTATTGGGAACGCTTCCCCTACTAAAATCTCATTCAGCTTTCTGTAATCCGTCACCAACCTGTACTTCATTTGCCCACTAGCATCAATCTTCTTTGGAACTGACAATACTGGTGCGTTCCATGGACTCTGACTTTCCACAATAATATCATCAGCCAACATTTTCTCTGTGTGTTCCCTCAATATGTTTCTGTGCTTCTGGAATCAGATATGGTCGTACATCGATAACTTTGCCTTTATGCTCAGGCAGTGTAGGAAGGGTATGCTTTACTGTTTCTGTAAAGGATAACCTGTCCCCCTTTAAATGAAACACATCGCAATATGCTCTTCACAATTTGTGCAACTAATACTTTTCTTCTTCGTTTAAATACTCCGTTCATAAAGCTTCTCGGACCTGTAAGCTGCGATTCCTATAACTTTTTGCCTGTTCCGGCGCGTCTTGCACTCTTCGTACTACGGCTTCATTGCATATCTTTTCTGCCACTAATTGTATGGAACTTAAATCACATTCTTCCTCTCTTGTAATTCGGTACACTAATGATACACTTCCCTTGTACGTTTCGTACTATCACTTCTGGAACATAAATACCATGTGTTATCTCTTGTTTCGGTACGATAATCTCTTCGCCTTCTGAAATAGCTTTGTGTCCCTTGATGCAAATTCTCATAACTTTCTCCTCCCTTGGTCCGATTGTTCCACTTCTGTCGTGACTTTCGCATTCCTGGCTGTGCGTCATCCCGCCTGATGGCTGTCTCGGCCCATTACTCTCACCGACGACGCGCTGGTCCTTTAAATTCTCGTGGCACGGCCTATAACATCGTTTCTTTCCACACTTTCCATTTGTCAGGTCCTTACCCTTCTGATGCGCATTTCTCTCTCTAATACTCTGTACTTCTCTTGGTTCCCTTGTTGCTTCGGGCACTGCTAATAATGGCGTTGCCCCTCCATTTATTTCTAACTTCCTGTTTCTGTAATCAATGACGGCTCTTTGCTTTTGTAGAAAATCTCTGCCTACCAAACCATTATAAGGGACATCTGTTCCGTTTCTTAACACGTGAAATGTGTGTTTCCCCAACACAGTTTAGACTATTCTCAAAGTTAATATCACAGTACCAAGCGTACTTACTGTACCATTTAGTACCCCTTCTAACCTCCGCACTTGTGCTCTGTTAACTGGTAACCCTTGGATCACAGCTTCTTCCTTAATTAGACTAATATGTGCTCCTGTATCCATTAAAAACTTCAATCCTCTACCAATTTCTTCGCAATGAGTCATTACATTATTTTCTGCCTCGAAGTCTATCACCCTAACCTTGGGCCATTTGATGGTGGTAACACGTGACTGCGCCGTATCCCACCTTCTTAATTTGCTGAAACCACTTTTTTTTCACGAGGCTACTCCTACTTTTTCCACACATTGGTATGCGGTATGCCTGTATTTATTGCATATAAAACACTTGGAGGTTCGGCAGTCCGTCGCCTTATGCCCACGTCTCTGACATTTCTTACAAATTATAATTTTACTACACTTAGCATCTGTATGCCCTGACTCATCACAATTATAACAAAAATTCTGGAACCTCCTAGCTTCCTCAGCCCTAGTGGGTGTCTTTACCCATCATACTTTACTAATCATCTTTGGTTTCCTACATTCTCTAGCAATGTAACCCTTTTTCCCCCACAATTATAGCATTTTTCTCGCCGGTTATTTCTAATTTCCGTCTCTCTACGAGCCCCTTTATGAAATCTTCCCTTTTCTTTCATCAATAGCAGTGCACTTCCCTCCTGCTGTGCTATTTCTACTGCATCCCCAAGACTTATTTCTTCCCCTACGCTGTGCACAATTGTCTGTATTCTATCATTTACTAGTCCCAGAATAAAGCATGCACGACCTAGCGCGAAAACCAATCCTAATGCGCCTTTCAGCTGTGCCTTCTCTGTTACTCGTGTTACGGCAACTCTGAACGATTTGGATAGCTCGTCTATCCTATTACCCCAAGATGCTACAGATACTCCCGGATATTGCCTTGCTTGGAACATGCAACATACGTAGAAATCTATGGTTCTCTTATCCGAATAATTCTCTTGCAATATGCTTCGAACCTCCGGCCAATTATTTGTTTGATCCCTCACTAATAGCTGCGACCTGGCCTCCCCTGTTATTTTGGACTTTACATATTGGAACATTAACTTCTCGTCCTCACTTTTAACAACATCGAAGGAAGCATTCATATTCTCAATGAACTCTTGTAATTCCCTTCGGTTACCCTCGAAAACCTTAGGAACTAAAACTAACGCATCTTTCGCGCTTATGCCACTCTTATCAGTACTGGAGGAAGTCATTCTTTATAATTACAAAGGACCTTATTACTACTTCGACGCGCTGTCTTGCCTGTGTCTGGTGCTTGCTGCTGGGCCACTCGTCCTGTCCGCTGGGCTCTGCTAGGCCTCCCTATTGCTGGCTCTGCTGCTTGATCTCTCTCCGGGCTGCTGGGTTCCTCTGGTCTGCCAGGTCTTGGGCACTGTTACTTGTACGGGCCTCTTCTTCTTGCGGTGATACTCGGTGGTACAACTGTCTGCTGCTTCTTATCTTTCCCACACCCTGGTATTATGGATCTACACATACACGGCACCACCTGGCACCAAAAAAAATTTTTTTTTGGTCGCGTCCCGGCACAGGTCCCTGATACCAATATAGAGTTGGTCGAGCCTGCGTGGTGCAATCGGGACGCTGACGACAATTATGGGTTTGTGGTTCCCTTTAACTAGCCTTTATTACGGAGATGGGAGGGAGTAGAATCTCCTGGACTGTATAAGGGCGTGTAGGAGGTGTAGATACATTAGACAATACTTTCAATAGGTAGCGGGTACAAGGGGGAATTGGCAGCACTGAACTGTCAATCAGTAAGGCGAGATTTCTCCTTTAACACAATTTATTGAACTAATATCCCAAAGGACATGTGAGGTGTCAGACCTTCCCCTTACTCTGTACACTTCTATAGATTCAGCCAGAATCTCCACTTCTCACTCTGTCGGAAACGACTACTCAAGAGAACTACCACCATTGAATTCACTCTTTGTTTAAATAATGGACCCTTGTCCTATCTCACAGGAGACAAGCACCAGCCAGTGGCTTGTTCCTTCTATTGCTGAAACTAACTGTAGGGGCTACTTGAAACAGAGACAAACTGTCCCTGTTCAAAACTATTCCAATGCAAAACTTCTACTTAACTGACAGTTGTAGTTGCTTCCAGCAGAGCATCACCATCTTCTCGTAGTTGCAGTTCCTATAGACTCAGCAGTAGTGACTGCTACCTTCTCAATGCTGCCAGGCCTCGTCTGCTTTTGCCCTCTTCAACTTCTGCGACGACTCTGCTTCTTGCTGCTCGTAAATGCCCTTAAATACCCATTTTGATGGTCTGCCCTGGTCGGACGCAGCCCTCTAATTCGCTTTCTCTAACTTATTTTTTGGTCTCCCAGACATATCGTCGCTGTGGACCTATATTGGTTTCGATGTGTCCGGCAGAGTCCCAGGGCGGAAAGTCTCTTCTCGCCCTCCAAGGTCCAGGAGACGCGCTATTCGTATCCTCGATGTGTTTACTAGCTCAGGCTATTTGTACTGTGTGACACGTTCCCTTCCGTGTCTGCGGAACTCCGGGTTTCACTGCATGGAGTCCGCGTAAGAAATACTGGGTGAACCTTTACATTCAGATGCGGCGGGGGCTGTTGCTGTAGGTCTCAACAAGATGGCGGTCGAGGCTGATGCAGGTCCGGACGTGTCTGCAGAGCTAGGCATGTTGGCGCTTGACCCTATTGAACAAAGGCCAATAAGTGAAAAGTTTGAAAAATAATAATGCTAACCAGAGAGAGAATAATGTGATGGGTGATACTTACTTTTCCATTTAATCCTGTTCTGCATGACACTGCTGGAGTTAGACTGCTGCTGCTGCTGGTGCTTCATGGTGGTTCTTCTTCTTCTCCTGCTGACTGACTGAACAAGACTGAGGCCCCGGAGCCGCTGAGCTTCACGTATATCTCCTACAATGACATAATTGGATACTTCAATCCTATTAGCCGAAGTCGAACACATGACTCGATTAAGGGCTCCTATTGGTCCCTGCCATTTATCCCCAACCCAGAACATCATCAGCTGATGTCACACAGAGCCCCCTGGTGGCGGCGATATGAACTAGACCCACACAGGCGTGTGGTTGCCACCGCCGCACCTGAAAATGAGAGCTCAGGGGCACTGCGTCATGTACCTGCAGCGTGCGTGTGATCGCCACATCCGGATGCGGCCCAGCACGTGCCGTTCGGAACTCATTGTTTTAAAGCAACATACAAGGTGCGTTCCATAAGTAATGTGACCAAATTCATAAAAAATTGTTTATTGAATATATTCATACAAATAATGAAAAATTTTCAAAATAGCACCCTCTTGCGTCGATACACTTCTGGAGGCAGTGTTTCCATGCCTGGAAGGCATCCTGGAATGCCTTTTCTGGAATGTCCTTTAGGGCTGATGTAACATGCGCCTGGATGCTTCCAATCATGTCCCAATGTTTTCCTTTCATGACTCCTTTTAACTGAGGAAATAAAAAAAAGTTAGCGGGAGCCAGGGCAGGACTGTAGGGAGGCTGGGTCTTGGTCTGGCCAGAAAGTCATTGACAGTAAAAGTGCTGTGACTCAGCGCGTTGTCATGGTGAACTTTCCACGTGTCCTTGATGTCGTTTCGGCAGCGCGTGACCCTCCTTTTCAGTCTTTTTAGCACTTCCAACTAGAAAGCAGAGTTCACTGTAGTCCCGGTAGGTACGAATTCGTGGTGGACAATGACTCTGAAATCAAAGAAGACAATGAGTATGGTTTTGCTCCTGGACTTGCTCATGCGAGCCTTCTTCTGACAGGGCAACGATGGGGTGTACCACTCTGAACTCTGCCTTTTTGTCTCAGGATTGTACTCAAAAATCCACGACTCATCACCAGTGATAACTGAGCTTAGAAAATGAGGATCATTTTCACACATTTCCAACATTTCTCGGCACCGAAGCACTCGCATGTGCTTGTGTTCGACGGACAAAACATTTGGGACCAGTTTGGCACACACCTTTCTCATGTTCAAATCTTCGGTCACAATGAAGGAATTGGTTGTTTTTGACATGTTTAGAGTTTGTGCTACCAATTGAAGGCTCAGCCGTCTGCCAGAGTTCAAACAATCGCACACGCGTGTCACATTTTCGTCGACTCGTGTCGTTGATGGCCGTCCACTGCGAGGTTCGTCGGTGATCTCCTCTCGGCCCTCCATGAACAATTTGTGCCATCGGAAAACTTGTGATTTGGACGAGCAATCACTCCCAAAGGCATGCTGAAGTAATAGAAATGTTTCGGTGGCGGACTTACCAAGTTTAACGCAAAATTTTATGCGTACCGTTGCTCTACAGAATGATCCATTGTGCTGTGTTACATAAACTCAAAATGGGGTTGACGGAAACGCAAGTCCTGACTCTCTGGCAGCTCACAGCCGAATGAGACAAAGAACGTTTTGAAGGTAACACTCCCCTCCACTTAGCCCAGCCGGTTACAACATGCTGTGATGTACCATTGCGTCAGAAAAAAATTGGTCGCATTACTATGGAACACACTCTACCTTACAGGCATGTGCTGTGCAATGTGGATGTAACCACCCCTTGTACGTAAATAGATTTATAATGTTTTAATAAAAAGAAAGATGATTGAGAGATTAAATAACATTAGAGGGTTTTAGAATAAAATAAGTGAATTTATTATTAAATTCAGGTTTTTTAAGATTTCTTGCAAAGTTTACAGATACATTATTCATATTTTACATTATACGAGTTTACAGATAAGTGATTGAGAGTTACATTTTTCCATGAAAAATATCCACTTCCTGCTGTTTGCAGATATGTTTTTCGGATTTTAGAATTACATGAGTTTACATATAAATTATTCAGAGGCGCATTTTTTTGATGAAAAATATAAACATTCTGCAACTAATGCAGAGGTACTACAAGCTAATTACACTATCTTACACGGTAAATATTATCACTAGTGAAGTTCCACTCAAAGAAAATACTTTTAAGTAAAGGCGAACATATTTCTTTGAAGTGGGTGGCTCTAAACATTTTCTACTACCACAAACAAGTGAAGATAAATGTATAAACAATTTATTTGGGTGGAACTCACATACTTAAAACTAGTTCTGACTGGATGGCTAGCGATAGGTGAAACTCACAAACTAAAATCTAGTTTATAACGACTCTCACACAGGCAGATACGAAGTGTGAAAACTTGATTCCCCCCCCCCCCCCCCCCCCCCATATACAGGTACAAATGAAGGGCGAAAACTAGGTTTTCGTTCATATATTAACTAGCAATGTCCATGAAAAATATTTACATATATAGTTTTTTCCTAAATGAATTTTCTTTTAAATTTTTTTATATTCCTTAGCAAAATAAGGAATATACAGTATATTTACATAGACATACACGTAACACAGACTCGCACACTCATATACCCGGAAGCATGCAGACTGACACACAACACACTCATTCAGTATTTCAATGCATAACCCCCATTCACCCCATTGACACGCTCATTCTCTCTGTATCAATCAACTAGAGTCCCCCACCCCTACTTTCGCTTCAAGTAAATAGTGTGAGTATGGGAGGGTTTCCACCCCATCCTCACAAATGACTCTTTTTATCATCACGAGGAGACAATCCAACTTTAGACTACAGCACAGTATATACGTCATGACCTCGTGATCGAATGCTAGTTTGCTGAATCGTGTGGATGAGTGCCTTGAACACTGCGACCAGACACACACTGCAAATAGTCTTCAACCGTAAGAGCCCGAGTTTCCGCGCGTCTAACACCCTTTGCCCACCTTTTTGAGTGCCCCGTCTATTGTGCAATTTGCATACATTTTGGACCTCAATCCCACAAAATCTACAGCCGGTAAACCATTCGACCACGAAACCGATAACCTTCTTGTTCTGAGGAACACCACCATAAGGATTATCGACCCCATAGGAAGACGTGTCGAATTCTTTACCATTGCACCTAATTGCTTCATATGGATTGCAGTTCTTCATCCAGTAGATACAGCTGTCTGTATCCATATAAAGTAACTTTGGTTCTACGAAATGAGGTTTCGTGAACTCGTAGTGGAATCGGTACGTGTAGAATTTGAAGATATCGAGTATGCGCGTCCCCAAATAGATAGGCATCATAAACTCTATTGAAGTCTTCGACATCTCCAAAGCAACAAAGTTTTCATTGAAGATGGTGACACGCTTAAAATTTGGCCTGGCTATACATTTTCTCATGCCATAACACTATTCCCATTCGGTTCTAGTCAAAATATCACGTTCATTTCGTACATTCTGCATAGTTCTCCTGAATATGGAATTATTCATTAATTTATAAAAGTATTTTTCAAAATCATTACTCGCAACCGCCCTCTTTTCGGTACGTAGTTAAATATACTCCTTCAACTAGGAGGATTGCTTGAAGGAGGTTGCCCGGGTGATTCTGACAAGCTTCAGCCCTAATCCGAGTCACTGCCAGAGGTTATGATAATGAATAATGTACCTCTGCTCATCTCCCAACAGTTTAGGGATGGTGCTTCCTCACGGAATTTGTTGCCCTGGACATAACGGCAAGTTGCTTGTCTCTCCATGCAAATTATTAGGATATGTGATGTCTGCCTCAAGCATATACCCTACATCAGAATTGGACACAAGACCCTTCATTTGTCCACCTAACCCTTTCAATTCGTTTTTGGGCACCCATCGAAACCCACTGACCAGCAGTGGCTGCATCATGGCGTGCCTGTATAAGTTGTTCACATCTAAGTACAAAATGTAACTAGAATCGATGGATACGTTGAACTCGACACCCGTCCACGGGTTATTTGCCTTGGTGTGCCTGTGAACACATTGACAGTCCCCCACTGATCACTCGTTCAAAACATAGAAGCATTGCAGCATCAGTCAAAAGTTCAATGCTATGCCCCGTTTTTTTTTTAGCGTCCCAGGACAAACCAAGTGCCATGTAATAAAAGGCCGAGTCCAGAGTGTACACGGTCATACATACACTCCGGAACTTTTCGAAGACATCTGCAAGCAAACGCACGTCCATATCCATGTATAACCTTGCATAATCTCACAAATTGGGGATGTTGAATTCCCACCAGACATTCATGGCATGCTCATAATCTGCTGTGGTTATGGCATCACCTGTGAGGGTACTGGTAAATGCAGACATGTTGGGAAGCCTGGTTTCATTGAGTTTTGCCATACTATCAATATACTCATATGGGAAAACTCCTTTCCTAGTCGCAAGTTGGAACTTTTCCTCATTGGGAAATGCTGATAGAGTATTTTTTGAGGCCCACAGTCTTGGTGTGTGTGTGTGTGTCTATTTTTATCTTGTTGAGTTTGGCCCATTTTTCTGTGTAGTCAACTTGTTTTTGTAGTCAATTTATTGTTGTTGATAGTCGTCTGTGCATTGCCAGAAGTGCTGTATCATCTGCGAATTGTGCGATTTTCGAGGTTTCTGTTGTTGGAATGTCGTTTACATACACGGTAAAAAGGGTTGGCGAAAGTACCGAACCTTGTGGTATTCCTTCTTGTAGTACTTTGTGTGCTGATCTTTTGCCATCTATCTGTACAAAGCATCTCCGATCGTGTAAAAAACTGTCAATCATTCTGATATAGCAGTCAGGTATGTCAGTCTGGTCTCGTAGTTTCGTGACAAGGTTGTCCTTCCATACTTTATCGTATGCTTTCTCGACGTCTAGAAAAACTGCAGCTGTATATTTGGAGAGATTCATGGTTTGAGTAATATATTCTGTAATACGGAGTACCTGGAGTTCTGCTGACAGTGTCTCTTGGAAGGCGAACTGTTCTTGTCAGATGATGTTGCCATCAAGTAACGGTTGTCGAATTCTTGGGAGCAGGATGCATTGCAGGAGCTTTGACATGGATGGAAGTAGGCTAATTGGTCTATAGTTATGTGGTTGTTTCAGATCCTTTCCGGGTTTAGGAATAGGTACAATTTTGGAAATTTTCCATGCTTGTGGGAAATAATGGTTAATTAAGCAGGTGTTGATGATTCTGGTCAGTAGGACTAAGGGCTTCCTAGGTAGGTTCTGGAGTTGAGTATTGTAGATCAGGTCCGGTCCAGGAGTGGAGTTTGTGCCAAGTTGGTTGATGATTGTTTTTATTTTCACAGGAGTGGTTAGTTCTGGCAGGTCGCGAGGTGGCGTCTGACCTATATTCTGGGCTGTAGCTGTCACGTGTTGTTGATATTGGAATATGTCTTGCTGTTGGTTTTCTTGAGGTTCTATTGTATTTTGTTGTTCGTAGGTAGCTGCAAACAGTTCCGCCTGGCTGAAAGCGTCGAAGATGAGGTTGTTGTTGTGCAGTAAGGCCGGTTTATGTGTTTTTGTGCGTCGGAGGTTTCTAATGAGTTTCCAGTCATCTTTGTTTCGAAGTTGCAGGGTAGTCATTCGGTCTTCCCAGACTTCAGCTCCCAATTCTTGTACACGGTGATGTATTTGTTTTTTAAGTCGGTTTAATTGTCTTCTGTCTTCTGGGTTTCGTGTTTGGAGCCATCGGCGTCTAGCTGCGTTTTTGAGGTACTTGAGATCTTGTATAAGCAGTGGTAGAGTGTGAACGTTTGTTTCAGGAAATATGATTGTTGTAGATGCTTTCTTGTAGGCCGTTTGAATTTTGTCTGTTAGAGTGCCGATGGCTTATTCTATTTTTTTGGGTAGTTGTTAGGTCTAGTGTGGGGCGAATGTTATTGTTTAGCCATCTCTGGTATTGCTCCCAGTTGATTGTATACTCGTATGGGAAAACTCCTTTCCTAGTTGCAAGTTGGAACTTTTCCTCATTGGGAAATGCTGATCAGGTGATACGCGTATCATTCAGAGGTAAAGTTTCAACCAGTTTCTGGAGTGAAGTCTGCATAAAGCGTAGTGTGTCAAGGAAGCGGAGCGTAATTTTTGACATCATTCATTTTGAGAAAGAAATGTACTTCTCAACACTTTCATTGAGGACACTGACCTGACCTTTCTTCATACCGAAATTAGCCAAGTGCTCAATGAGAAAATGAGCATCATACCCACTCAAATTATGAATAAAAGATGAGTATGTGTCTAGGTAACTTATACTTCAAATTACATGCGTTGTGAGCTGCGCTGTGGAACTTATCCATAAGATGACAGTGGTCTCTGTGAGGAGTTTCCACTTTTCTATCTAAGGCTAGCCCACAAATATGACAATTAACCGCCTTTTCATACATTTCATCATCTTCCTTTGATTTGGTCATGGGAATGTTTGTGCTGTAGAGCCTATAAACTTCCCATGAGTTTTTCGAGCTCAGTGAGAAGCCAAACTACGGGATCATTCCCTACGTAAGACTGATAGCAGTTAAGTTTAGAATCATATGCACATACAACTTGGAACGCTGCCACATAAGTTAGGTGTTTTTTGTGTGAGGCTAAGGGGTTCCCATCACGGCAAGTAATAGGGGCCAGCAGACATTCAAAGTCAGCATACACTACAAAAGGAGCTGGTGGTGGTGAGCATTTTGAAATTTAATGAAGTTATTTTCCTCATTGGACATAATCACATGTACTGCATCCTTGGAAGAACAATCAAACAGATGTATCGATAGTAACTGTTCAGATGAAAAATCATTCAAACACCTTAAACAAATATGCTTTTTATGCTGCTTTTTACTTAACTGTGAGTAAAGGAGTCGGGACATGTCTTTGATCCGGACGTAGTTTACAAGCACCTCTTGCTCACTTGCAAATTTTGAGAAATGGAGCGGACTGACTGCTGTATGCTTGTCTTGCTCATCAGACTTGCTTTTCTTCTCCAGGCCATAAACGCGAACTGATATTCTGAGCCTCAAACTTATGTATGTCTTGAATCTTTACAGGGAACACTATACCATCAAAGTTATAATATGTCTTAATGTCATTGACTCTGTAACTGCTCAGATGATGCGGATTTTCCAGGACTGACCATGCAAAACAAGCATTATCATACTGATTTTGAACATCAATGCATGCCTGCTTGTTCTCAATATCTTTAGGGACTTTAATATAACTGTACCCTCCATTTATTGGATCATAGACATGTTACGGATGTTGAGGTGTGGTATACAGCTGAGCACTTTAGCGGACCAGCGTACTTCCATCTCGGTAAATCGGGCCACAATAGCGCTCGAGGTGGATTCTCAATACCACTCAGCAATGGACGTGCCCCGAGAAATAACACCATTATCACCCGATATATAGTGCAGAGTCGTTGTCTCTGCGTCACCTTGTCGTTTAGGTGGGTAACTCAATTCGCAACATAATACTACACTGCATTTAATGGCATTAAATCTCGGATCTTCTAGGACTTCGAGGCGCTCAGTCTCCAAGACAGGGAGGCACTCCTCTAAAAACCTGACTGGGTCGCGATACCTCCCGACCGGATTCTCAATTCTAGTGAACGAGATGCGCCTCTCAGAAGCCCTAGCAACTGCTGAGTATTCTAGAGGGTTCATTATGCCATTATTCTGATCCAAATCATTATCGATAGGACGGGGGAGAACACTACCGCTAGCCACAGGATAAGTACTATCACTACTATTACTATTGGTAGTACCATAACTAGGGGTCCAGCCGGTCGACGATGGGGCTGACTATGGCGCGTCATCTGTAGGGAGGGGTATGAGTGTCGGGACACGAACCTTGCACTAGCGGCGGGGGTGAGCTGGTTGCGGAGGAGGAGGTGGTGACTGCCAGCTGGAGCAACCAGGCTGCGGCGACGGCCCACGGGTTGCATTGCTCCCACTAGTGGCCAGTCCCCAGTGAGAGCAGCCTGCGGTGCCACCATGTTGAGGTGAAGGAAAATGAATTCAAACACACACACACACACACACACACACACACACACACACACACACACACGCACACGTCAAAAAAATCATCGCAGCCGTCGAATAAGAGCGAGAGATATGACTTTTCTCCTCGATCCTCGCTGGAACAAACAAGATATGCGGGAACCTCTCTGGGTGCAGCCATCTTGAATAATGGTACTTGCGTCATGATCTGACGTCACAGTGGCGCTCTCTTGTGGCAACGATACGAACTAAGCCAGTTGGAGTCCAGACTCAGTGGCAGTAATGAAGTTAAGTATAAACTATAAACAAAAGGTCTGGGTTTTTCTCTTTGAAATCTGATCAGCCTAGAATGCGAGCACTTACCTTCAGCCATCATCGGGCTATCACTGTCTGCACCAACTAAATCTAAGATTCTTTTATCTATTTCATTGTCTATAAATATTTCTTTCTGCATGTATTCCCGCTCAATTTTTTTTTAACGTGTTCGCACAACGGAATCCAGTCTTCTTTACTCATGGAGACGCACATTTTTCACAGATGTTGCATTGCAGAGAACGTTCCTAGAAGCTACCCAATGTTTTACAATAGACCAAATATTTTCTGTTGGATTTAATTCTGGATGGTAAGGAGGAAGGCGTAAAGCAATGTGACCAGCAGTTTTCAAGGATTTTATCGACAGAATATTCGGCAGTTGTTGCCTTGGTTTTTCGAACAAGGTCCTAGAGAACAGGCTTAACCATGTCATCCGAGAATGGGGTACATTCCTTTGTTAGCCTCTTTCTGATATCATCTTTAGTTGAGTGAGATGTTGGAGCAAGAATGTCCCCATAACAATATGCCATAGGAAATGTGTGATTGAAACAGGCCAAAATATACCTCATCGGTGACTACGTCTGTCAGTCTCCAGATAAGATAAGACACTCTCGCTATTCTCTTGCAGATATGGCTAATATGTTTCTCCCAGTTTAATTTTGAATCATTGTGGAATCATGTCAATTTTACTGATTTGATTTCAACAGCTGTAGTTAAACCCAGAAAAAGTTCTTCTGTTTTATCAGGATTACATAGGAGTTCATTAAAAGAAAACCATTTCATTACTAGCTCTAGTTTTTCCTATGTTGCCTGATGCAGTTCTGTTGTGGCATGGTGTGTATTGAGCAGTGTTGTCATCTGCATAACACACAATTGAACTGCCTAATACATGGTAAGGTAAGTCATTAATTGCAATGATGAACAGAGAAGGACCTAGGACCAAGCCCTGAGCCACTCCAGTCCTTCACTGAGGAGCATCTATATTTGATACAAGCTGCCTCCTGTTACTTAAGTATGATTACATCTAAAGATGGTTTGTGTATGGCATAAAATTCCAGTTTTGCAAGTAGGATGTTAAACTATATGCAGTCGGAGGCTTCGCTAAGATCACAAAGTACAACTGATACTAGATCCTTATTTTCGAATGGTTAACAACTTCAGTGACAGCAGTAGTGTTATTTTTACCATGTTGATATGCAAACGGTCTGTTGGAGAGGAGATCATGCTTTTCAAAATAGTTATTTAGTTGTATATCTAAAAACAAAGATGATGTGACTTACCAAACGAAAGCGCTGGCACGTCGATAGACACACAAACAAACACAAACATACACACAAAATTCAAGCTTTCACAACAAACTGTTGCCTCATCAGGAAAGAGGGAAGGAGAGGGAAAGACGAAAGGATGTGGGTTTTAAGGGAGAGGGTAAGGAGTCATTCCAATCCCGGGAGCGGAAAGACTTACCTTAGGGGGAAAAAATGGACGAGTATACACTCGCGCATGCGCACCGCGCACGCACATATACAGACACAAGCAGACATATTTAAAGACAGAGTTTGGGCAGAGATGTCAGTCGAGGCGGAAGTGCAGAGGCAAAGGTGATGTTGAATGACAGGTGAGGTATGAGTGGCGGCAACTTGAAATTAGCGGAGATTGAGGCCTGGTGGGTAACGGGAAGAGAGGATATATTGAAGAGCAAGTTCCCATCTCCGGAGTTCGGATAGGTTGGTGTTGGTGGGAAGTATCCAGATAACCCGGACGGTGTAACACTGTGCCAAGATGTGCTGGCCGTGCACCAAGGCATGTTTAGCCACAGGGTGATCCTCATTACCAACAAACACTGTCTGCCTGTGTCCATTCATGCAAATGGACAGTTTGTTGCTGGTCATTCCCACATAGAATGCATCACAGTGTAGGCAGGTCAGTTGGTAAATCCCGTGGGTGCTTTCACATGTGGCTCTGCCTTTCATCGTGTACACCTTCCGGGTTACAGGACTGGAGTAGGTGGTGGTGGGAGGGTGCATGGGACAGGTTTTACACCGGGGGGTCTGTTACAAGGGTAGGAGCCAGAGGGTAGGGAAGGTGGTTTGGGGATTTCATAGGGATGAACTGAGAGGTTACGAAGGTTAGGTGGACGGCGGAAAGACACTCTTGGTGGAGTGGGGAGGACTTCATGAAGGATGGATCTCATTTCAGGGCAGGATTTGAGGAAGTCGTATCCCTGCTGGAGAGCCACATTCAGAGTCTGGTCCAGTCCCGGAAAGTATCCGGTCACAAGTGGGGCACTTTTGTGGTTCTTCTGTGGGAGGTTCTGGGTTTGAGGGGATGAGGAAGTGGCTCTGGTTATTTACTTCTGTACCAGGTCGGGAGGGTAGTTGCGGGATGCGAAAGCTGTTGTCAGGTTGTTGGTGTAATGGTTCAGAGATTCCGGACTGGAGCAGATTCGTTTGCCACGAAGACCTATGCTGTAGGGAAGGGACCATTTGATGTGGAATGGGTGGCAGCTGTCATAATGGAGGTACTGTCGCTTGTTGGTGGGTTTGATGTGGACGGATGTGTGAAGCTGGCCATTGGACAGATGGAGGTCAACGTCAAGGAAAGTGGCTTGGGATTTGGAGTAGGCTATCCGTGATCTGAAGGCTGACCGATCCATCGTCATTCTTCCGGCGGGCAAGGGTTCCACGACCATGGTACTTGATCGTCGGGAGTATGTGGCTGAGGGACTGCGTCAGCTTTCAGACAACACCACATACAAATTTTGCCAAGGTAATCCCATTCCTGATGTCCAGGCGGAGCTTCAAGGAATCCTCAGAACATTAGGCCCCCTACAAAACCTTTCACCTGACTACGTCAACCTCCTGGAGCACTTCCTTTCACGCCGATCACCTGCCACCCTACCTAAAACCTCTTTCCTCATTACCTTAGCCAGCTTCATCCTAACTCACAACTTCTTCACTTTCGAAGGTCAGACATACCAATGTGCTTTCACACGTGGCTCTGCCTTTGATCGTGTACACCTTCCGGGTTACAGGACTGGACTAGGTGGTGGTGGGAGGGTGCCCGGGACAGGTCTTACACCGGGAGCGGTTACAAGGATAGGAGCCAGAGGGTAGGGAAGGTGGTTTGGGGATTTCATAGGGATGAACTAACAGGTTACGAAGGTTAGGTGGACGGCGGAAAGACACTCTTGGTGGAGTGGGGTAATTCAAAGTTATTTAGTTGGCTGTACATTAGACATTCAAAAACTTCAGAGATAATTGGGACAATAGAAACTGGTGGATAGTTTTGGGGCAGATGCTTATCTCCCTTTTGAAAGACTGGTATCGCTTTAGCAGTTTTGAGTTCATTTGGGAAACCTCCAGATTCTAAACATACCTTAAAAATGAAAGAAGGAGGTTGACAGATAGTGTGTTATTTTTTCATTACATAGTTGGAGAACCAATAACAGTCCTTACTTGTGGAGTTGGTGAACCTTGCCACAAGTTTTACTACATCCTCTGGGGTGACAACATTCCAGTGGAAAGTATACGTCCTATGGGGCATAGCACCAAGATGATCTAGTGTAAAAGTGCCATTTTCCAATGTTGTTAAAAAGGCTATTGTCAGCTTAGTATATAATTTTATTGTTAATTTATCCATGTTGGAGCTTGTTTAACTCCACAGCTATGAAGGATTGTCAGTGAAGACTGCAATCAGCCACAACTACTTCTGAAAAGCATTGAGTGCCATTACTGGTTTGTAGCTGTCATGCCAATCTTAAAATGGTTCTTTCTTTCTTTCTTTCCTTTTTTTTCTTCCCACAGTAACATATTCATCAGCAGCATTCCGTCCATCTGTGCACTTCATAAGAGTACTACAGCATTTAGTGTTGCTTAATATGTTGTGTGGATAGCAAAAACATGTTAATATGCCATCATTTGATAAAATACAAAATTAAATAGTAAGATATTCATTTTTTACTGGATTTTGTTTCATCTTGTTTTGGTCCTTACACCTTTTCAGGACAAAGCATAAAGTGGTGAAAAGTGTAAACATTGCACATACTGTAAACAAACCATTATCTCTCTCTCTATCTCTCTCTCTCTCTCTCTCTCTCTCTCTCTCTCACACACACACACACACACACACACACACACCACTTGTCAGTTGCAGCCGGAGACATGTACTTCATGTGTGATGTTTTGGTTTACAGTGAAAAGGCTATCCACTAATCAAAGATATCACTCATTTCCCAACAAGAAAAGATTTCATCTACTATAATTAAGCAAAGGATAAGTGCAAGACATGCAAACCTAAATAACAGAGGAAAAATGCTTTGTCCATAAGAGTGAACATCTGACATATCAATAACTGAAGCATGCCATAGGAAAAATTAAAATGTGTAATAATTAGTGTGCTGTCAAAAGTCAATCACAAGTGTTTTGATTTTGGCCTCTGTCCATTTTCTTCAATGGTATTGTTAGGATGTTAAGTAGTGCAGTTGTTTTATATTGGAACAAGGGTATTCTTGTTCGCAGTTCGGACTTGCGGGCCCAATTGTGTTTAATTTGTGTGAAAAGCCCAAGGAACATCTGCTGGAATTGTTTATTAGCTAGCTCCAGACACTAATTTAGAATGTATAGATATGACATAATGGTGTGAATGGAGATACACCTTCTTGCATATGTTAGTTATATTTTATATTTGGAAATTACCTTTAATGCTTGAAATGGTGTGTTCTTTTGATCCATGTTAGTGCAGTTGCAGTTTTATTTGAATTTGGTGCTCTATAAGCATCAATGAATGTACAGAATCTTGTACTACAGGTATATTAAACTTTCTGCTTGCCCGACAAAAAAAGAAGAAAAAGAAATTTACAGCAGTCGTCTCAATCAGTATTGTATATTCCTGGTGACCCAGCTTGATGATTTTGGTTTTCTGTACTGTGTTCAGTTGCATAGTCCTGTGTGTACATATATTAAAGTTGACATTGTTCTCTTGGCAGTAATGTGCAGAAAATATTAGATTTTTCCTCTGTATGTCATTTATAAAATATCGGATGTGTCTTAATAGAAAGACGAAAATTTTTTTAAGAGATTAACTTATCCATGCATACAGCAATAACATCTTATACAGTTCTATATTATGTTGTCTTAATTTTGACACATTGTGTACAGCGTTCTTGAAACATATCTCAAACAAGTTCACAATTAAGGTAAAATAAGTTACGCAATTTGTATTGTGTAAGTACTCACTGGATGAGTGAATGTTTGTAATGTAGTCACTCACTTTCAGCTGTATTCACTACCTTGGCAACACTTTTGCCATTCTGATATATTTTTTGTGTCATCATGTTAACCCTTCTGAAAAAGAAGTCATAATCTCACCACAGTGTCGAGATCAGGAAAATGAAATCAACCACAGGTCCTGGGCAAAGGATTTCACAGCAGAATGAAAGGTGTTTCTAATTAAATGGTCAGTTTTACGCCATTGTCTGCTCCATGCTACATGAATAAAATAGACCTTGACTTTGTACAACCGATTATCTTTTTTAAATTGAATTTTAAGTGCCTTTTTAATGTTAGGGAAATTTATTGTAAATTTTATTATCTTGTAGAAAGTGCTGTTTTGCATTCTCTCTCTCTCTCTCTCTCTCTCTCTCTCTCTGTGTGTGTGTGTGTGTGTGTGTGTGTGTGTGTGTAAGTTTTGTCTGGTTAATACATGTGATGGTTATGAATACTGTTTCAGATAACTGCTGTTATGTTCTGAGGTAAGCCAATAAAATTGAGATTCAATGTAATATTATGTAACTGCCGAAACTATGTGGTTTTGAGGTAATTGTTTGGGAGAGGGAGCTGCTATAGATTAGTATGATATTTACACTGCTGAGCAATAAATGAACTTGTGATCATCAAAATCTCCACTGTACAATAGGCTGAAGACCTACAGCAGTTTCGTTAAAGAAATTGTACATTGCTCAAATGTCAAGTGAAATGATTCACTGAAGTTTCTTTCATGTACTTAACAAGTATTGAAAATTAATTATTTACTGTAAACTTAAAATAACCTGTGATGATTTATGCTCTATATGTAAAAGATATCATTATCTACTCTGCTTGTAACGGGTAATTCTTTAACCAGGTCTTGTGGTTGCGTATGTAGTTTATTCTTGTTATATGATAACCTGTTAGTACATTTTGTATGTCAATGTGTCATTTGCCAGGAAATTAAGTTCGAGGGAACAGAATTCCCAGTATACAGCTATAACTTGTGATAATATTTAAAATAGTTTTTGCACAAATATCTGAAAAATATCCAAAATTCAATATTAAGTGAATAACAGTCCACTTCCTTTTCTTACTGTATAGTGACTTCTACAATTGGATATTTATCTGAAAGGCACTTTTAAAAAATAAACATGCCTTAATCATTCTTGGTGTTGTAAATATTATCTTTGTTAGGTTCAGTTTTGTTTTGTTACTTTATGTGCACGTGCATAATATGGAATGAATCAAATCATAAAAATACAATTTTGGTGTAAAATATCATCTCTGTACACAAGTTAATAGTACTATTAGTACGAATGATGTACAATTTTAATCAGTGTTACAGTGAAATGCTGTTATTTGCCAGTGTAAATATGTAATTGTTTGTCAGAGTATATGTGTAATTTTTCATGATAATGTAACTTCAGTTGTGTTCATTTTACTCTAGACAGCAGTTTGGCATTTTTGGAAACGCCATCACCTCTTATGTTGATTTGATCATACACTTTATTGTAACCTCATCCATAAATATTGCTCTCCTTATTAAGCTGTGTTGAGGTCAGGGGTTCAGTTCCTACTTCTGTAGTTGAAGCTGTGGAAGCTTGTATTTGTTTTCAGTTTGATGCAATCTGTTAATTATCAGTTCATTTACTCTTTCTTGTATGGGGTCATAAATATGATCACTGTTGAAAAGGTGTGTGTGTGTGTGTGTGTGTGTGTGTGTGTGTGTGTGTGTGTGTGTGTGTGTGTGTGTGTGCGCGCGCGCTCGCTCGCTTTAGTGATGCAAATAATAATTACAGTTGTCAATGTGTATATTGAAATCTAGTACAATCCTTATAGACATTATTACTGCAAGTATTACTTGTTAACCTCTTACCATAAATCATAACTTTTATGAAACCATCTTATTTATTAGTAAAAGCAGTTAAAACCTCATATGTCTCGCTTGTATAAACATCATTATAGTACATCAGTGGATTCTTACTGTATGCCCCCTTTAAAATTCATTGACTGAATATAGACATTCTTCAATTAGAAAAAATTAACTTTGATTTGAACACTTAATTGTTTTTGGTTCTCTTAAAGTTGTGCTATATATGCATAGTGAAAGTTAAGTTGCAGATATTTTGTGTGTTCATGCAATTTCTATGTTGTTGTTGTTGATGATGATGCGATGATGATGCGATGATGATGATGAGGCTGTGCAGTTAATATCATTGCAATTCCCCCTTCTTACCAGAAGTATTCATGAGAAATGAAATGAGGAATGGACAGTGAAGCTGAGTACAATTGCATTTATTTGTCTTATCAACAAACGTAATCACAACAACAAATTTGAGCAATGATCTTCCCCACCAAAATTCCATCTCAAGTGCCTGCAGCACGGAATCTGCCTGAGTACTGGTGCTAATGAAAATAATGTGTGTGACAAGTGTCTGTGAGTGTAAGTAGCAATAATACTGGACTATGTTAAAGAATTTCAGCAGGAACTACTGTCACCAGAATTGAAGTGAGCCGATGGAAGGTATGTCACCAAGCCTTGTACTTTGGGGAGACAATGCGACGCTCACGGCCTGGAATATTCCATAGAGGAGCGGTGCTGCCACACTTTCGTGAGGAGGTCACGGCCAAAAGATGTGGTGGGGCTGGGGTCGTCATTACAAGACCTTCTCCTGCAGTGTTGGACTAGCCTCGCAGCTGACTAGATGGGAACCAGGTGGATGAATGTGGTAGTCCTCAGCATCACTTCACAACTTCCAGAGCTATCGAGGACCTGCACTGATGATATCCTGTGATCATCAGAAAAGTCATTTCTTTCATTTCTACCTTGTTTCTGGATGTAACAGTGGAACTAGTGCAGTGACAGGGCTGGTGTGACGATGGGACTGGTTCAGTGACACAAACGGTCTTCGATGGATGAGCATTGCTGAGGTGCAAGAATTTCTTCTGTTAGGTGTGCAGCCATCAGGATGACACTCTGCCCCTAGCTGTAGTGGACACAGCATATTTCCTATGCTCCTGGATCGATAAGTATTACCTCGGTGTCTGTTACATCCTACCCTCCGTGCCTTCCCTTGCAGCGCAGTGGGTATAAGACACACAAAGAAGATGCTTCTGCTTTTGTACCAAGGAGGACTGGAGGTAGGCAAATCTATCCTGACCCCACCCACAAAGTGCAGTTCTTTAGTTCTAAATTTGATGTAAAATTTTTAGGGAAAATCATCATCCTGCAAAGACTTGCAACTTCAGGACTTCTGAACCAGTGGATATGTGCATCAGAGCCTTTCTCACGGGGCACAAGACATGGATAGCCTACATATGTTTGTGGCACTGTAAACTGCGACTCGAAAGGTACCACTGTTTTATTCACTACTGCTTCTAAAGTAGTGGTGGTGTAGGCGCTGTGCATTAATGGATGTGAGAACATCCATCAGGGCTTTCAGAATGAGTAACTGCACAGCAAGCAAGTGTCATCAACCATTCTTTCACCCAGTTATGGGATATGTAAATAAATTACATGCATTGATCAGTATTAACGACAACAACAATAACAATAGTCTAGTCATTTGACAGTAAATTGATAATTATTTCTTTATTCCATCTGACAAGTTGATTGTTCAATGTAGCAGTGCCTTCCTTATCATCTGAGGAAAGTGTGAATAAACATTTGAATGTTTTTAAATTAATTTTTTATATATACACACATTGGTGCAACAGTATTTCTATTTTCCAGCTATTAAGTAAACTTAAAACTACATCACTGACATGTCCATTTAATAGACATGTGTATTCATTTAGATGTTACGTACATCACTGTACCCTTTGTTTAATGTCTTGTCTGTATACTAGTCACTCTAACAGTTTTTATCTCAAATTTGCGTATGGTATTGCCTAACATTTACTTGTAAATAAGTTGTCAATGCTCAACTTCTGAAGGATTCAGTTTGTTGGCGTTTGCTATGTTTTTTAAATGTTAGTATACCCTGAGCATTGATAATGTTTTATTTTCAGTACACTTGCTAAAATTATTTCAAGTTATCCATTATCATGGCTTGCAATGTTCTGTTCATCTTCATAATACGTATGTATTTATTTACACTTCTGTACTCATGTCACTTACTATTTTGTTACTGATCTCTCATAAAAACAAATCATTGATTAATACACTTATTAATCTATTTTCACGTATTTTTTATATATAGCTGTCAAAAACGGGCATCCTTGTGGATGCTTCCAGTGTTATCCAGTGGTGATGTAAGTAGTGATACCATCATTTAGAATTAAATAAAATACTGTTTGACATACAAAACTGTTTTAATCCATATCCCTCTGAACATCTGTTTATTTCACTTTGTCTCATCTCAGACAGTGTTTATTAATTTTATGTGGCATCAGGAAGTAACCTCAAAATGTAAAACACTTGCAGCATTTTTCTCCATAAAATTCAGGATGATGATGATGATGATGATGATGATGATGATGATGATGATGATTGGGGTATGTACCATCATCAGATTTAATACACTGAAGTAATTGTATTTTTATGATTAGACGCAAAATTAAAATAATTTTCCAGTAAGCAAGATTTCTTTTATGACAATAATCCGAAACAGAAATTTCTATATATTCCCATGTCAGGACACTTAGACAACTCAGTCATTCAGCAGGTCTTCCATAGTCATTGGCAGGAGCTAACTGTCATAAGCAATACTATGGCAATATTCTATGTATAACTGCTAAATACAAAGAACATTGCTATGGGGTGCAACAGGTAGTGTCTGCCAATGGCAGAAGTTTTTGAGAACTTTGTTTCTTTACAAAACCCAAAAGGGCAGGTAAGTGTGGAAAACATTATGTAAGTATTTTCTTATTTTGTTTCAATTGATTATCATGGAGCAACAGTTGTGTATACAGTGCCGCGCGGGACTAGCCAGTCTAAGGCGCTGCAGTCAGGGCTGGTCCTGGCAGAGGTTAGAGTCCTCCCTCGGGCCTGTGTGTGTGTGTGTGTGTGTGTCTGTGTGTGTGTGTGTGTGTGTGTGTGGGCGCGCGCGCCTGTGTGTGTGTGTGTGTGTGTGTGTGTGTGTGTGTGTGTGTGTGTGTGGGCGCGCGCGCCTGTGTGTGTGTGTGTGTGTGTGTGTGTGTGTGTGTGTGTGTGTGTGTGGGCGCGCGCGCCTGTGTGTGTGTGTGTGTGTGTGTGTGTGTGTGTGTGTGGGCGCGCGCGCCTGTGTGTGTGTGTGTGGGCGCGCGCGCCTGTGTGTGTGTGTGTGTGTGGGCGCGCGCGCCTGTGTGTGTGTGTGTGGGCGCGCGCGCCTGTGTGTGTGTGTGTGTGTGTGTGTGTGTGTGTGTGTGTGTGTGTGTGGGCGCGCGCGCGCCTGTGTGTGTGTGTGTGTGTGTGTGTGTGTGTGTGGGCGCGCGCGCGCCTGTGTGTGTGTGTGTGTGTGTGTGTGTGTGTGTGTGTGTGGGCGCGCGCGCGCCTGTGTGTGTGTGTGTGTGTGGGCGCGCGCGCCTGTGTGTGTGTGTGTGTGTGTGTGTGTGTGTGTGTGTGTGTGGGCGCGCGCGCCTGTGTGTGTGTGTGTGTGTGTGTGTGGGCGCGCGCGCGCCTGTGTGTGTGTGTGTGTGTGTGTGGGCGCGCGCGCCTGTGTGTGTGCGCGCGCGCGCCTGTGTGTGTGGGCGCGCGCGCCTGTGTCGCGCGCGCGCCTGTGTGTGTGTGTGTGTGGGCGCGCGCGCCTGTGTGTGTGGGCGCGCGCGCCTGTGTGTGTGGGCGCGCGCGCCTGTGTGTGTGGGCGCGCGCGCCTGTGTGTGTGGGCGCGCGCGCCTGTGTGTGTGTGTGTGTGTGTGTGTGTGGGTGTGGGCGCGCGCGCCTGTGTGTGTGTGTGTGTGTGTGTGTGTGTGTGTGTGTGTGTGTGTGCGCGCGCGTCTGTGTGTGTGTGTGTGTGTGTGTGTGTGTGTGTGTGTGTGTGTGTGTGGGCGCGCGCGCGCCTGCGTGTGTGTGTGTGTGTGTGTGTGTGTGTGTGTGTGTGTGTGTGTGTGTGTGGGCGCGCGCGCGCGCCTGTGTGTGTGTGTGTGTGTGTGTGTGTGTGTGTGTGTGTGTGTGTGTGTGTGTGTGTGTGTGCGCGCGTGCGCGTGCGCCCTTAGGATAATTTAGATTAAGTAGTGCGTAAGCTTAGGGACTGATGACCTTAGCAGTTAAGTCCCATAAGATTTCACACACATTTGAACATTTTTTTTGTATCTACAGTGACACGATACAGAAACTGTATGGTAAGTAAATGGATGCTTGTGTTGAGGCTATATTAGTTACCACATTGTTGTATGGTGTGATTTTGTGCCTGGTAAGTGCAGCATCTTATTTCTGAAGCTTTGAGCTGCAGGTGTAATTGTGTTGCTATTGGAAACGGAACACAAGGTGCCTCCAATCTACTTTGTGTTTCTCGCTGGACATAGAGGGTCCTGATAAAGAAAAACAGGAAGGTATATTGGAATTTAATGTCCCATTCTTAATGCTGCATTCACAGTCCTTCCTCTGAAAGTAAATGTTTCCCAATGAATCACATCGTGAGTAAATGGATTATATTGCCTCATTCATGCCAATACAGGTATGGTAGTGAGATACTGACACCCATTTAACATTCACTGATCTGCAATTAGAGAGATGTATTGAATTTTTCACTTCGCTTTGTTGGATCAAAGTACTTGGTATACAAACAGGATGTTGATAGAGACAACAAACCAAAGATTGAGTCATCAGTTCAATGTAAACAAAAAACCTAATTCTTCATGGGAACTGTCTAAAGTGTGTGGTTTAGGCAAAGTGCTATGCACAGTTCCATCGCACAACAAACTGCAGCGATGCTCATGGCAGTCTGTATTAACCTTCCACCTCTCTTATGTTGTGAGTAAATCTTCAAAAATTTGATGCTGCAATTGAGAGTTTTTTTGTATGCAGCTGGGGATCTGACAAACATGCCAGAAGTTTGACTTTCCTTTCTGAGGCTCCTTCAGTACAGGTGCTATCAAATTGTCAGAAAAACTGGAAGAGATGATTTCTTTGGAGTGCACAAACATTTGCTCTGGAATTTTTGGGCATCCTTTTGGTTATATTTAATCTTCAGAAAGCTGTTACACAGCTTACTGTAGACACTGAAAAGACAGGGGTGCCTTCCAGCATATTTGAATGTTTGTATCCATCCTTCAGGAGGCACACTGGGACATTCTTATAAAGTTGAGAGTTCTTGTACAGGGTGATTAGCAAATAATAAAATGTATAATTTTATTGACTCCTGCCTGCATCCATCTGACATCATCCTCACTTGTTAACTGTCAGATAACAGTCATATTCTCTTAAACATACGTGATGACTGTCTAATATTTCATCCATCTCATTCCATGTGCATAAAGTACTGTTTTTTTTAAATGCCAATCATAACACACAGATGACGTGACCACAAGGTCATTTTGGAGTGTAGATTGAAATAAGAATTTTAACAAAGGTAAGTCACCAGTTCGTCTTCGTTACTTTTCTTTGGCATTGATCTCGTCTCTGTAAATTTCATAATTTTTCTTCCTTAAACAGCATCCTGACATCTGTGAGTAAGGCAAATGCAGCACATTTAAGGCATCCGTCCTTCTTCGGTCTAAAATATCATAAATTGTTCTGATAGAATACTACCCTGTATTTTGAAAGCTTTGTTGTATAATTATGCTTTACTGTAATATTCAAGCTTGAGTCAAGGTATGTTATGTATTAGCTTGTATATAATACAGTGGTTCAATGGAAGGATAAATAAAGTTGTGTTGATGCCATACACGGTTATCACCACTTGAAAGACAATCTTTTAATGTGACTTGTTTTTGCCACATCTGTATAAATGCTCTTGAAAGAGTACTTCTCGTGAAGTTTCAAATTGCCAAGAGAAAATTGTGGCTTGTACTTGGGGAGGTCAAAGTGAATGCCTTTTACTATTTTGTGCAGGGTTGGCTCAGGTGAGTGACAGCATAGGGGAGTTACGTAGGAATTCTATGAACAAGGATCAGATAGTGATAGTGAGCGCAGTAGGGAATAGTCATGATGGGGATGGGGAATATGATGTAGACGGTGACCTACTAAAGATAGCTACTCAAACTGGTGGCAATAATGTGCATTTTGTGCAACTATTTCAGTGTCTTGATCGGCCTCACCTTAGTGCAGCTCTGAGGCGTGTTAACATGGGGCTGGAGAAGGCACTGATGGCAGAGGGCATGGGTCACATTTCAGTGGTGCGAGTTGAGTAGATCAGGTTTCACTAGGCATGGCATGCACCTCAATAGGTATGGGGAGGAGAGGCTGGCAAGGCTTATAGGTGACTGTTTAGTGGGTGGTTGTGGGATCACTCGTGGAAAAATTCTTGTAGTAGTTGGTGTTCGAGCTGCACCCTTTTTAGACTGAAGTCAGCCGATAGGTATACCTGCTTAAAGGAAGTCCCTCTAACTAAGGAATCACCTTCAAAGGAGTTCAGGTATCACAGTAGTGAAGGATTTAGCATATTTCATCAAAATATGAGGTATTGGAGATAAAGTTGGTGAACTGCTTGTATATGTTGACTCTGAAATTGTTGGTATATCAGAGCACCACTTAAATAATTTCACAATTCAGAGGCTTCTTTTACTAGGATACAGATTATCTGGCTGTTTTTCAAGGAGTTCCTTGCAGAGTGGAGGAGTGGCCTTATACTTAAAAAGCAGTATTCTATTGAGTACATAGGCGTATGATGGCACTGCACTAAACAGATATTTGAATGTTGTGCAAGGGAAGTTGAATTGGGTGAAACTGAAGTTCTATTTTTTGTTGTCTATAGGTTCCTTTGACTTCATAGCATTTCTGCTCAAGGTAGAGACTGATTCACTTTATAAGAAGTATCAGAAATTAGTGACTTCAACATAAATTTTGTACACGATGGTGCAAGAAATAGGATGGTAGATCTTCCAAATTCATATGTTCTTGTTCAGATATTGTGTTTTCTTCCAACTAGGGTTCAGGGGAACAGAAGCACAGCTATAGACAATATTTTTACTCATTCTCCATTACTAGATGGGCATTCTGTTACTAAGAGGGTGAATGGCCTTTCAGACCATGATGCACAAATTTTAACACTAAAAGGCCTTTGTACTCAAACAAATGTCACATATAATTGCAAACTATGTAGGGAAGTTAATCCAGGGGCAATAGTGTTTTTAAATCTCTTCGAAGGATAAGAGTGCCAGGATGTTTATAGTGCCAATAACATAAATGACAAATACACTCCTGGAAATTGAAATAAGAACACCGTGAATTCATTGTCCCAGGAAGGGGAAACTTTATTGACACATTCCTGGGGTCAGATACATCACATGATCACACTGACAGAACCACAGGCACATAGACACAGGCAACAGAGCATGCACAATGTAGGCACTAGTACAGTGTATATCCACCTTTCGCAGCAATGCAGGCTGCTATTCTCCCATGGAGACGATCGTAGAGATGCTGGATGTAGTCCTGTGGAACGGCTTGCCATGCCATTTCCACCTGGCGCCTCAGTTGGACCAGTGTTCGTGCTGGACGTGCAGACCGCGTGAGACGCTTCATCCAGTCCCAAACATGCTCAATGGGGGACAGATCCGGAGATCTTGCTGGCCAGGGTAGTTGACTTACACCTTCTAGAGCACGTTGGGTGGCACGGGATACATGCGGACGTGCATTGTCCTGTTGGAACAGCAAGTTCCCTTGCCGGTCTAGGAATGGTAGAACGATGGGTTCGATAACGGTTTGGATGTACCGTGCACTATTCAGTGTCCCCTCGACGATCACCAGTGGTGTACGGCCAGTGTAGGAGATCGCTCCCCACACCATGATGCCGGGTGTTGGCCCTGTGTGCCTCGGTCGTATGCAGTCCTGATTGTGGCGCTCACCTGCACGGCGCCAAACACGCATACGACCATCATTGGCACCAAGGAAGAAGCGACTCTCATCGCTGAAGACGACACGTCTCCATTCGTCCCTCCATTCACGCCTGTCGCGACACCACTGGAGGCGGGCTGCACGATGTTGGGGCGTGAGCGGAAGACGGCCTAACGGTGTGCGGGACCGTAGCCCAGCTTCATGGAGACGGTTGCGAATGGTCCTCACCGATACCCCAGGAGCAACAGTGTCCCTAATTTGCTGGGAAGTGGCGGTGCGGTCCCCTACGGCACTGCGTAGGATCGTACGGTCTTGGCGTGCATCCGTGCATCGCTGCGGTCCGGTCCCAGGTCGACGGGCACGTGCACCTTCCGCCGACCACTGGCGACAACATCGATGTACTGTGGAGACCTCACGCCCCACGTGTTGAAATTCGGCGGTACGTCCACCCGGCCTCCCGCATGCCCACTATACGCCCTCGCTCAAAGTCTGTCAACTGCACCTATGGTTCACGTCCACGCTGTCGCGGCATGCTACCAGTGTTAAAGACTGCGATGGAGCTCCGTATGCCACGGCAAACTGGCTGACACTGACGGCGGCGGTGCACAAATGCTGCGCAGCTAGCGCCATTCGACGACCAACACCGCGGTTCCTGGTGTGTCCGCTGTGCCGTGCGTGTGATCATTGCTTGTACAGCCCTCTCGCAGTGTCCGGAGCAAGTATGGTGGGTCTGACACACTGGTGTCAATGTGTTCTTTTTTCAATTTCCAGGAGTGTATAATGCTGTCCTTAACACATTTGTTGTGCTCTTTGAGAGTTGCTTTCCATTAGAACGTTCTAAATGGGTATTAGAAGTAAAAGGCAGCCTGGGTGGCTGGCACGTGGGTCAAGGATATCATGTAGAACAAAGTGGGTATTACATCAAAATGTTAGAAGTAGTCTCAATCAATCTACAGTAGCCAATTAAAAACACTATAGTGAGGTGCTTCAAAATGTTACTGGGAAGGCAAAGTGTGTGTGGTAAGCAAATAGAATAACTAATTCACCATATGGTCAGTTGTGAAGGAAGTGTCTGGTCAGCAGCACAAGGTAAACGATATAAAGTCAGTTCGTAGTAAAAACATTTGTTACTGATAAATCAGATCTATGTGTAGTATTTAACAATAATTTTCTGAGCATTGCTGGTGGATTAAAAAAAAGTTGATTTCTACAGGGAATCGTATACCTCTCCTGGCAAATGCCTTTCTGAGACTGATGTCTGAAATACTCCTCTGTGATACAGACAACTGGGAGACTGAGTCAGTAAATAAATCATTGAAGACAATGGACTCTCATGGATATGAGTGCCTAGCAGAATGTTAGCCCTGTATTTAGCCACATTTGTAAATTTTCCTTTAGGAATGCTCAGTTTCCTGAGCGATTAAAGTACTCAGTAGTAAAGCCACTTCATAAAAAGGGAGAAAGGGATAATTTAGATAATTTTAGACATATTTCTATGCCATCAGTGTTTGCTAAAGTTATTGAAAAGGCTTTGTGTGTAAGGATAATTGATCATTTTACATCACACAACTTGCTATCATATGTACAGGACAGCTTTAGAAGTCATTCAACAACTGAATATGCTATATTCTCTTTGCTCTGTGAGGTACTGCATGGGTTAAACAAAAGGTTTCAAATGCTAGGTATATTTTTGATTGTGGCATTTGATTGTGTTGATCACAAAATATTGTTCCAGAAGTTGGGCCATTGCAGAATGCGGGGAGTAGTCATAATTGGTTCACTTCTTACTTTAGCATGAGACAGCAAAAGGTGTTGAGAATGGCTGTGATGTGGGGTACCGTCAAATGAGGGGTGCCCCAGGGAACAGTGTTAGGGCCACTCCTGTTCATTATTTATACAAATGAGGTGCCTTCTAGTTTTATGTGTAACACAAATATATTTGTTTGCTGATGACACTAGCTTGGTATCAAAGGACGTTGTATTCAACATTGGCTCGGTTTCAAATAGTGCAGCTCATGACATGAGTTCATGGCATGTAGAAAATGAACTAACGCCAAATCACTGTAAGACTCAGTTTTTACAGTTTCTTACACACAAATCAACAAAACTCGGCGTTTTACTTTCACAGAATGGGCATATGATTAGTGAAACTGATCAGTTCAAATTTCTAGGTGTTCAGATAGATAATAAACAGTCTTTGAAAGCCCACGTCCAGGATGTTGTTCAAAGACTTACTGCTGCCATTTTTACTATTCAGATGGTATCCGATGTAAGTGATTGGTCGACTCGAAAGTTAGTATACTTTGCTAATTTTCATTCACTTATGTCGTATGGTATTATATTTTGGGGTAACTCACCCCCATTCTAAAAGGATATTTTTGGCTTAGAAACGGGCGGTTCGGACAAAAAGTGTCGAAGTTCTCGAACCTCTTGTCGACCCCTGTTCACTAGTCTGGGTATTTTGACATTGGCCTCTCAATATATTATGTTACTTACTGTCATTTCTTATTAAAAATATCAGCTTATTCCCAAGAATAAGTAGCTTTGCATCCATTTTCAGTAAACTACCACAAGAATTAAAGAATCTTAACAGTAATGCACCCGATTTCAAATCAAAACTGAAGTTTCCTCGAAGGTCACTTATATTCTGTCGAGGAGTTGGTTCAAATGGCTCTGAGCACTATGGGACTTAACATCTGAGGTCATCAGACCCCTAGAACTTAGAACTACTTAAACCTAAGGACATCACACACATCCATGCCCGAGGCAGGATTCGAACCTGCGACCGTAGTGGTCGTGCAGTTCCAGACTGAAGCGCCTAGAAACGCTCGGCCACGTAGGCCGGCCTGTCGAGGATTTCCATGAAAAATTAAGCCGATGTTATGTTATGTTGTATTGTTGATTGCGTTTACTTAAACTTACGGCTAGATTTATTTTTGGATTAATGTATAAACAAAAAAAGGGAGGGACAGTATGTCAACACGAGGTCAAGGTGCGCAATGAGACAGCAGTTCAGTGTATATTGAAATTCAACTATGATACATGATTTTTTTGTACAAGCAAAAGTAAATTATTTACCTTCGGATAAATTAACACTGAATAATACTTATCAGTTGGCAATAGTACTAATATACAACATAATCATTGTTACACATGTTCAATAGTAAGAAAGTGTCTTCGATCACTCAAAAAATTCTTATAACCGGAAAATGACCGTTCTACAAGGGAGGTAACTGAGCAGTATTTGAAGTTGGATGCTATGTTTGCAAAAGTTCACCTGTGTCATTAATGAAACTTATCAATTTGGGACAAGGGTTCAAAGAGTTGGTTATTGTCGAAAAACGTTTTCAAACTTTTCTGTAAATTGTCTCGGTAATATGTCCGGCATTGTGAATTTCGCTAGACTAATTTCATTCGCTAATCCCAACGAGTTACCACTGGTTCTGGAGGTAAAGCCAAGTTTGGTAGTTTTTCTTGATGCGAGGATATGCGTTAGGAAACGCTTGCTTTGTAGACGAAATCAATTTATTTACATTCCTAAACGTGGATTGTACTACTTCAACAAGGCAATGTACTCCGTGAGCAAAGTATGGCTTATGAACCAAATTGGGATAAAATACTTGGAGGGCATACTGCTTTGATAATATAGGTAGCAGCATCTGAGAAAATCACAAACACCCTTTAATCTGCAGGTGATTCTGGAAATATTTTTCTAGTACCATTATTAAAAAAACTGGCAATCGTAGGCCACTAAATACGGAGGAGGCGGATCTTGTTTTAAAGCACCGACAACTTAATTTGCAATGTAATGGCCACAGGTGTCGCTAGTTTAGTCAGCTGAAATCCAAATAATGTTGCGCTTGAGTTGAGTGCCTATTTCTTTCAGTACACGTAGGCAAATGGCCGGGTGTAATTTTTAGGCACTGTTGATTCATCTGATGTATATTGATTCAACCAATATTGGCGAAGAAAACCTTTGAGGGAGGTTCTGTAAGTTTGTGAAGAGGAGTATTACTTGAATGCTACACATAGATCTATATTAGAGCAATATTTTTTTGTTGCCTTTGGAGGCTGAAGATTTGTCTTAACATGTTGATGTGTTTGAAACTTTTTTCGCACGAATCGTTTCTCTCGCAAATTCTACAATATAAAACATTCCCTCATATGTACAGGGTGACAATTGTTGAACTATATGAAGAGAAATGTAAATTTTTACAAACCACAGCGTGCACACACTTTCCAACAGGTAAACATCAGTACACATATTCGGATTTAGATTCAGACATTCGCTATGCATGTCATGATTGGCGATGATATCGCGCAGACGAACAGCGAAATTCTGCATGACCTGCCAAGTTTCGGAACATAGATGCTGTTGTTCACCTCCTGGATGGCTGTTTTGAGCTCAGCAATGGTTTATGTACATCTTGCGTTTAATATAACCCCACCTGGAGAAGTCGCATGCGTCCAGATACGGAGAATATTGCGGCCAACTGAGGCCTATGTCAGTGGCCTCTGGGTACCGCAGAGTCAGAACGCGGTAACCAAAGTGGTTTTGCAGGACATCACTCTCTCTTTCCTGCTTCGATGGAGTCGAGCTCCATCTTGCATGAACCACATTTTGTCGAAGTCAGGGTCACTTAGGATAACGGGGATGAAATCATCTTCCAAAACCTTCACGTACCGTTCAAAAGTCACCGTGCCATCAGGAAACATCGCACCAATTATTCCCGGGTCTGGACATTGCACACCACACAATCACCCGTTGAGGATGAAGAATTTCTCGCTGGCGAAATGCGCCAATTTCGCTTAATGATGAACCCACCCAAATGAAAGTGAGCTTCGTCGCAAACCAAACCATGCAGCGCATACTAATTCCCATCATGCACCGCAGCTAACCGTGCAGTTTGAACGACCCTAACGCGAACCATTCAGAAGTTATAACGATGTTGATTTCGTTCAATAAATGTCACCCTTTAAATGTTCCATAATTGTCAGCTATCCAAGACACATTTCTTTTTTCGGATGGCATGGTGCATAACATGTTACACACTGTAGGTGAACACTTCAAACTTTGTACAACTAAAAAGAAAACTGGACTGAAACAATGAACGTGCGACTAACAACTTGCGTAAATTTAATTTAATTGTTGACGACGTGTGCGCTATAGAAGGGGTGGGGATTAAGTAGGGGCCCGAGTGGTAGGCGCGTTGATTCTGCCTGCCAGTTCCTGTTCACCAATCGGTTCGCTAGCCAGTTGCCCCCCCCCCCCCCCCCCCACACACACCACGGTTAGCGATGGTACTCGTTTGTACTTCGTGATTGTCAAGCATGAGGTATGTGTGGGGGCTGTTGCAAATTATTAAGTCCGGACGATACAGTTTCATTTAAAACGGTATAGTTCTTTAGGATTCAGATTTGGCACTTAACTGAAAAGAAAAAAACTAACTTCAAGGACATCCTATATACACAAAACATACTACATGGAACGTTAAAAACAATTTTCCTTTTTTACAACACTTCCTCCAAAAGGTTAAATATAACAGTCACATGAAAAAAGAGTAACTGTTTGACTTCCTTCATACCAATCTCTGCACGCAGCAAATTAAATCGAACTCGCTCAAGTGGCTTTGTCAGCAGAGCAACTAACTGGTTTTTTCCATCTATATGTTCTACCAAAATTTCACCATTCAGAAATCTTTCACGAACATAGAAGTGTCGGACCTCTATGTGCTTTGACAGACGATGATATTCAGGGTTTTTTGCCAGTTTCAGTGCACTGGCATTGTCAATATAAAGTGTTGGAGGTTGTTCAGGCATTTCAACCAAGTCACTTAGTAAACGACGTAACCAAATTAATTCTTTGGCTCCTTCACTTGCTGAAATGATTTCTGCTTCAGTTGTAGATGTAGCCACTACCTTCTGCAACTGACTTGTCCATTACATTGCCCTTCCGCCCCACATGGTACTTTGCCACAATACCAGTTGATGAACGTCTTGTCTGTTTGTCTCCAGCAAAATCAGCATCACTGTAAATTCTCAGATTTTCTTCAATATCATAGATAATGCCATAATTTACTGTACCTTTCAGATACCGAAATGTGCGTTTAACTCGGTTTCAGCCTGAAGCAGTTGGTTTTCTCATAGCTCGAGAAGCTTTATTGACTGCAAAACTTATGTCTGTACGAGTGCTATTGGGAGATACACAAGACAGGCAATTGCCCCGCTGTTGGGAACGGAGGACGAAATTGCTTCTGTTTCATTCTGATCATTTTCTTCATATCCAATGGGAGTTCAATTCATGTTAGATTCTGCCATTCGAAATCTTTCCAGTATTTCTTTCCTGTACTTTTCTTGACTTATCATAGTTGCTCCATTTTCATTTTGTTTTATTTTTGTGCCAAGAAAACGGTCCCCAATGTTATATCAAATTCACATTGTAAAGTGTTCAGAAATGCTGTTATTTCTTCTTCGTCACTGCCAAGAATTAGGCTGTCATCAACGTAAATAGCTACATAAAGTCTTTTTTTCATTGCATTTGAGATAAAACAAAGAAGGATCTGCAGCACTGTTCCGAAAACCTGCTTTCTCCATAACGCCCATAAACCGTTTGTTCCAGCAGCGTGGTACTAGTTTTAGTCCATAGAGACTCCGTTTCAGGAGACACACTCGATGCGTACTATCTTCAAAGCCTTCTGGTTGTTCCATGTATACTTCATCTTGAAGTATTCCGTTCAAAAATATTCCTGCTTGCTGAATATATCCTTTAGCAATTAATCGGGCTTTGAAGCGAGCGTTTCCATCAGCTGAAACTTTTCGACGTAGAACCCAACGATTTTGTAATACTTTGGCATTCATAGGACGTTCAACTAACACCTAAGTATTGTTTCTTTTTAGTGATTCTAGTTCTTCATTGATAGCTTGCATCCAATTTTCTTTCTCATTCGACTGTAATATATCAGAAAAACAGTTTGGATCTTTTTGTTCGCCAGCAGTAAGTTTTGGAAACATCAAGAGCTCACCACTTTCTATCCAGGCTGGTTTTCTTCGTAGTCTTCTGTTCTCTAGTTCATCTACGTTAGAAGATTCTAATGCTTTGGCTTTCAGGAATTCTGCTGATTTTTTTTTTGTTATTGCCATCTGATTCCTGACTTCCTCCAGATTCAAGTCCGTTAAGGTTTTCTTCACTTTGACTTCCTCCAGAAGCAGACTGCCGAGGAATATCTAAGGTAATGTGATCACTGTAGGAGCTACACACTATCTGTAGTTTAAAATTTATGTCATGACTCAAGACAACTTTCCTTTTGGAAGGAACCCAGACCCTAAATCCATCTTCGTCACTGACATAACCAACGAGTTGTACAAAAACAGTTTGAACGGAATTGTTTGCTTATATGAACATAGCAACCTGTGCCAAAAATTCTGAGACGATCAAGTTTTCCCATTGATCGATTGTACCACAGCTCATATGGAAATTTGTCTGGAACCGAAGACCTTAAAGAACGATGTAAAATACAGACTACTGTATTGCATGCTTCTGCCCACAGTCCTCTTGGTAGCTTACTTGTGTTTAGCATCGAACGTGCAGCCTCAACAATTGTTATATTTTCACGTTCGGCCACACCGTTTTGTTCAGGAGTGTACGGTGGAGAAATCAGTAATTCTATTCCTTTATCCATGAGTAATTTCTCAATCATGTTGTTGTTAAATTCCTTGCCTCCATCACATCGAAATTGTTTAACATCATGTCCTCTGGTTTGCGCTTCATTTAAAAACTGCTTAAGCATATCGTACACTTCATGTTTGTGCTTAAGAAAAAAAAATAGACGACATTTACTGAAATCGTCTTTAAAACATATATAATATCGAGCTGCTCCAAACGACTCTGTACTCATTGGCCCATTGGCATCTGCGTGAATTAATTCGCCAGTAATTGTGGAGCGGTTTGTTCGTTGTTTGAATGGTATTATGTGCATCTTTCCTAATGCACAACCGTCACAAAATTCATCATTACAACCCTCTACACTGATAAGTTTCTTCAAAATGTTCTTGATGTGTTGCTTATTTTGTTGACCGAATCTTTCATGGTACATTTGCAGTGTTTCAGATGTCGCTATATTTACTTGATCTCTGTTTTCTGGTCTGACAACACGCATATTGAACACGTACAGACCATTTTCCACATAGCCTGTCATGACGATGTCGCCGCTGATTTTTTTTAATCATAACGCTTCTATAATCGAATGTTATACTGTAGCCGTTACCTGCAGCTGCTCTGGCAGAGAATAAATGAGTGCAAGCATCGGGCACATACAAAACATTGTCCAACCTGGCCCTATACCACTCATTGTTTCGTCTTATTTCGATGTAAACTGTGCCTTTACCAAGTGCATGCATGTTAGTACCTTGTCTTCCTAATGAAACCACTTCAGGAACATCAAATTCGCTGTACAAGACGAAGTATTGTTTATTCGGGTGATATGCTTCGTAGTGCCACTATCACAATACCATTTATTTACGTCAATATAATTTACAGTAGACGCACCCATGGCACACGAAGTAAACACAGCGTTTTCACTCACCTTCTCTCCTTGCCGCTCGTTAATGCAGTCACGAGGGTTCTGTGGATACTCCGCTGCCCAGTGTCCTAGTTGTTTACATTTGTTACACGGAAATTTTTGTTTTGCTCGCTCTTTTGACATCTTTTTTCGTGAGTTATACGCAAGCAGTGCAGTTACATCCGTTGTACTTTGTTCACGCAGTCCAATAGCACAAAGTTTTTCAATAAGTGTAAGTTCAAATTCTGGTTTTCAGCTGGTATTGTGTCCCAGAGATCTTTGAAATTAACGTATTCCTCTCCCAGTGTAGATCAAATTCGACCATTTAATATTCTTTCAGACAACGTATTCTCTTCATGTTTCGTTAATTCATCATTTAAATCTACAAATAACTTTTGTAGCTTAGCAACATGTGATATCTTCTGCTTCGTCACGTTTGACACGAAAGAATGTTTCAATTAACATGTTCAAGCTTTGCGTGCTACTACGTTCAAATCTCGCATGTAGTTTGCCCCATATTTCTTTAGCGTTTCTGCACGTCAATGCAAGTTCAGCTACTGGTTTGCTTAGTGCACTTGCTAACAAACTTGCCGCTTTCGCGTCATTCTTTTGCCATGCTACATACGCTGCCTTCTGTTCACTTGTTGATTGCTGAGGCAGCACTGCGGGTTCGCGCGTACCGATAATAACGTCTTCCGGTTCATATGAACGGATTACCATGTTGTTGTTGTGGTCTTCAGTCCTGAGACTGGTTTGATGCAGCTCTCCACGCTACTCTATCCTGTGCAAGTTCCTTCATCTCCCAGTACCTACTGCAACCTACATCATTCTGAATCTGCTTAGTGTATTCATCTCTTGGTCTCCCCCTACGATTTTTGCCCTCCACGCTGCCCTCCAATACTAAATTGGTGATCCCTTGATGCCTCAGAACATGTCCTACCAACCGATCCCTTCTTCTGGTCAAGTTGTGCCACAAACTCCTCTTCTCCCCAATCCTATTCAGTACCTCCTCATTAGTTAGGTGATCTACCCATCTAATCTTCAGCATTCTTCTGTAGCACCACATTTCGAAAGCTTCTATTCTCTTCTTGTCCAAACTATTTACCGCCCATTTTTCACTTCCATACATGGCTACACTCCATACAAATACTTTCAGAAATGACTTCCTGACACTTAAATCTATACTCGATGTTAACAAATTTCTCTTCTTCAGAAACGATTTCCTTGCCATTGCCAGTCTACATTTTATATCCTCTCTACTTCGACAATCATCAGTTATTTTGCTCCCCAAATAGCAAAACTCCTTTACTACTTTAAGTGTCTCATTTTCTAATTTAATATCCTCAACATCACCCGACTTAATTCGACTACATTCCATTATCCTCGTTTTGCTTTTGTTGATGTTCATCTTATATCCTCCCTTCAAGACACCATCCATTCCGTTCAACTGCTCTTCCAAGTCCTTTGCTGTCTCTGACAGAATTACAATGTCATCGGCGAACCTCAAAGTTTTTATTTCTTCTCCATGGATTTTAATACCTACTCCGAATTTTTCTTTTGTTTCCTTTACTGCTTGCTCAATATACAGATTGAATAACATCGGGGAGAGGCTACAACCCTGTCTCACTCCCTTCCCAACAACTGCTTCCCTTTCATGTCCCTCGACTCTTATAACTGCCATCTGGTTTCAGTACAAATTGTAAATAGCCTTTCGCTCCCTGTATTTTACCCCTGCCACCTTTAGAATTTGAAAGAGAGTATTCCAGTCAACATTGTCAAAAGCTTTCTCTAAGTCTACAAATGCTAGAAACGTAGGTTTGCCTTTCCTTAATCTTTCTTCTAAGATAAGTCGTAAGGTCAGTATTGCCTCACGTGTTCCAGTATAGAGATATGCTATTTCCATTTTGCCCAATCTTCAGGGCCTTCGAGTTTTATCGATAATCACTTTATAGTCTCCATATTCTTTCCGTACTCTAGATTCATCAACAGATAGCTGCTACCAGCACACACTGAATTGAATCAAACTTGGAAAAAAAAGAACTGTATTTTGTTCAGTTTCACGTAGCCTCGGCCCATAACCTGTTGCAAATTATTAAGTCTGAACAATACAGTTTCATTTAGAACGGTATATTTCTGTAGGATACAGATTTGGCACATAACTGAAGAAAAAAAAAAAAAACGAACTTCAAGGAGATCCTATATACACAAAACATACTTCATGAAAATACCAAGGAATACTACACTGAACGTTAAGAACATTTTTCCTTTTTTACAACAGGTGCCTTTAGGGGGCGAATGATTCACGCATCAACATTTTGCGAGTGGCGATTCTTTCGTGTTTCAGCAACGTGGTGTTAAATATTCTTTCTTGGGTTCTCTTCAGTTATGCTGAGGGCACTTATGCAGTTTAGCAGGTACGAAAAAAATTTATCAATTTTTTTCAAAATTTGATCGATTATAGTCAAATTTGATACGCTGATTACGAATACGATATTTATTTTCGCCCCAGTCAATTATTTACATCAAAAAAATTGTTTTAAATTTTTTTATTTTTCAATATTTTGTCGATATAGTGAATTCTGATGCGCTGATTTCGAATATAACATCCATTTTCATTTTCCCTTGACCGTCGGCGATATCTTCTGCCCGATAAGCGCGGCGCTGCCGATGACGCAACATTGCGTAATACACTAACTAATCAGTATTTTCAAATCATAGGCGGCCGCTGCCGCGGCCGCATTCCAAAAAAAAAAAACTCCCAACCTAACCTCAAGTGGGCTACGCTACAGATCACTTTATTTATGAAAATAAAAAGTACAATCACCAACAAACTTTACATATTCACCCACAAAGCTCTCCAAGCTTGGAATGAAAAATTTTTTCCGTACCTGCTAAACTGCATAAGTGCCATGCTGAGTTACTGAGATATCTGTTCCATTAGATGAACTGTGAAACATCTTTATGCTATTATATAAAAGTTTCTCATATAATTAGTTGTCTCTTTACAAGTTGTGTAATTTAAGCTGGGTTTACACTAGCAAGTCGCTTGCAGAAGTTATTGCTGCAAGTTTTTGCTAGTCGCTTGCAGCTGTGTTTACACAGCAGCGCAAGAATTAAGCAAGATTCTTGCGCAAGTTCTTTGGCAAGAAACTTGGTCAACAACTTGCTGATACTGTTTACATATGCTTTCAGTACCACTACGAGTGTAAGCTGAAGTGTAAAATGACAAGAAGGCGGGTGAGATATGCTGCAGCTCTTGTAATTGTAATGCAAAATGTGAGAAAGAAAAAGAGAAGTATTTTGGTTAGAGAGTAGATAATGAGAAGATCGCAAAATGGTGCCTGTAATAACCTTTTGCAAGAACTTAGTATCGAGAGCGTGGATACTTTTGCAGAACGTCCGCAAATGATCCTGAGTATTTGTTGATGTTAATAGCGCCCGTTATATCAAAACGAGACACAAACTTCGGTTCTGCTATTTTAGCAAAGGAACGTTTGCTAGTCACTCTATGATTTATAGCTACCGGTGAGCTACGAATAAAATAGGCATTTCATTTATTTATGTGAAACATACAACCAAAAAAAGTTTGAATTTTGAAATCTTTTCTTTGTAGGAGACTGATACAAGTCCCTAATGTACTTGTTTCTTATTCCCGTCTGCACGAATTCTCTGTCATACCCGATGTATGTAGTGCCTTTTTTAACGTCTTGAAAAGGGAAAATTATTTGAAGGTATGTGAAAATACAACAATGAAATTAAATTTTTATTGAAGTAAACTGCATTTTACAGAATGATATGCTTATAAAAATGTTTTTTTTTTCTAATGCTCATCAGATGGAAAGTGAAAAGCTAAGTAAATAGAACATGTAATAATTACACATCGTCTTTTTCTAGACTCTTAAAACAACAAGCGAGTGGATGCAGGTGGCAAAGGGGTTGTGTCTTCAAGTTATGCTACTTTCTGTGTACTTCTTCTATAGATGTGTCGAATATCGACGAGATTTCATTTAAAGCGCTCAACTTCTTCACTCTATCCTTAAAGTCTCGGTTATGCACGTTCCGTATTTCGGGGTAGCTCTCCACGGCTTCAATAAAATGTTCTGTATCCTGCTTCATCCATTCCCGTTTCTCCTCCATTTCTGAAATTTGTTTGCATATAACACGTAAGATGGTTGCATAAAATTAAGTCACCACATTAAGTAAAATGTTAAATATGAATGTTATGCAGACGACATACTTATACTATAACTTGCACTTCCTACTTGCAGGAAATAGAAATAAATCCTAAAAGCTGCAAGTTACTTGCAGATACTTCTTGCGTGGTGTTCACACTGGAAGCGGAAAACGTACAGAAAGTCACTTCCGCAATAAATTGCTACAGTCGCAAGTCGACTTGACGATATGTTTACACTCGCAAATCGCGCCGCAAGTTCCTCCGCGCAAGTAAATTGCTGCAATAACTTGCTAGTGTAAACCGAGCATTAGTTTGGTCCTTCGACCATAGCCAAAATCTATGGTTGAACGTTTGGTCACAGTTTGGCGCCGTCGCTTTTCTTCTGTTTACGACGTTCACGTGTTTCACGTTACGGGTTTGAAGTTTTGAATGCATTTCTAGCAGCGCCGCTGCTGCAGCGGTCACATGGCGGTAACATGAGTATTGTGGTGGTGTGCCCGTCCATTTTGAACTACTTGGGATTCTAGGCTTTCAGGCACGCTGTCTCGTGGGTAAGTTTGATAACCACACGTCACGCTGTTTGCTTATCCTGATATCACGCACATTTAATTTCCAGGTTAGTCAGTTTTTCTTTCAGCTTCACTTGAAGGATGCCTTTGTTACCTCAGATTCCGAGGGAGATCGGCCATCCCGTAAATGAAATCTTTATTAGCCTGTATCCTTGACCAATAATTTATTGCGTTAACATGCACATGGAAAGGTAATACAAATTTGTCTGTAACATTATATTCACGTTACGGGTTTGAAGTTTTGAATGCATTTCTAGCAGCGCCGCTGCTGCAGCGGTCACATGGCGGTAACATGAGTATTGTGGTGGTGTGCCCGTCCATTTTGAACTACTTGGGATTCTAGGCTTTCAGGCACGCTGTCTCGTGGGTAAGTTTGATAACCACACGTCACGCTGTTTGCTTATCCTGATATCACGCACATTTAATTTCCAGGTTAGTCAGTTTTTCTTTCAGCTTCACTTGAAGGATGCCTTTGTTACCTCAGATTCCGAGGGAGATCGGCCATCCCGTAAATGAAATCTTTATTAGCCTGTATCCTTGACCAATAATTTATTGCGTTAACATGCACATGGAAAGGTAATACAAATTTGTCTGTAACATTATATTCACTATATTTGCTGAAATTATGTCACTTAGCAGGTATTAGTGGATTTTGATTTGCCAAGCAAATTTTATGCTGGCAATTTCTGAATCTTAAGTTTTTCATGTGTTAAAGCTGGAATAGAATGGAATCGTAATATTCGAAGACAAGTGAATGTTCGAAGCCGATGTGAAGCAATAGATATAGAAAATGATGAATCTAAAGGCACTGCTTTGTGTAAATGAGGTTGCCTTAGACGTAAATCTTGTACAGCTCTAACTTGAGTCTTGTATGCGTAATAAGTTAAATTTTGAAAGAAAAGTTATGTTATTGTTAATGTACCCATTCTTGAAAAGAAATATCTGAAGTAGTTTGTTAGGTGTGTATAAGCTTCACCTCCACAAACTGATACTAGTGATTACATTAAACACTTGTTATTTATACTTGTAGTGAGTAGTTCCTTGAGGATGTGGGGGATGACATAATTTTGAAATGTGTAGGACAATCCTTACTTTGTCACTGCTGATTTGCCATCCTACTTTCCTCTTCATTTCTGCTGTTTTGACTTTTTATTTCAGCATTTATTTTTATTTATCTTTATTCGTTCAAGGTTTGTCACAATTGTATATGATTTGTCAAGGTAGTAAATTGCAAATCACTGTAGGCCAAAATATACAACACAGTGTGCCTAACACGTGTTATGGGGATAGGACAGATAGTCTATGCAGGTAATAAAGACAATAGATTGTGACCTTAAGGAAGGAAGACTTGTGTGTTCAAATATGACTTTCATTGAGGAATGTGTAGTTCTTGTGCAGTGTGAAAAACTCGCAGCCGTGTTCATTAGTTGGTTGCTATGTGTGTGTTTCCAAATATGTTACAATAAATGAAGAGGAATCATCTCTGTCAAAACCGAAATTGTACATATTCAGTTGCACATAGGCACAAGCCAAAAGGTTAATAATGTAATGTAGCTAGCAATAGATGTAAACAGACCAACAACATTAAGGAGGTGGACTTCATCTACCCCCTTCTTAAGCGTAGCCAAGAAATGTAAATTATGTTATCCCCCCACCCCATTCAAACTTTCCTTTCTGCATATTGGTAGATGTTGAGTTCTGTAAAGACTCATCATCTTTGCTTCTTAACACAATCATTGTGTTCACCTTCTAGTATAGTGTGGTTCATGCATCATACTAAACTATGATGATAGTACTGAAAGAACATCTACATTCACATCTTTTTAAATGTTCAAGCTCAGAAACGTTTGTGTTACAGGTAGTATTAGATTTTGAAGTTAAAAATGTCAAAATGTTGACTTCTATTTTTATTCACTGTCTTAGGGCATTGTAATAAATTGTGGTAATCGGTGTTCGGTGAAAAGAAGCTTATACTGCATATAAAGTGTGGTGTCCACTGTGAAACATCCTGTTGACAGCTATTTAAAGAGTTAGGCATACTAATCACAGCCTTGTAGTATTGTTATTCATTAGTGAAATTTATCAACAGCCAATCACAATTTTGAAAAGAAGAGTAACATTCACAAATATAACACTAGAAGAAGGAAGTATTTACTCTGTCCAGCACTTGACCATAGTGTAGCACAATGGAGTGAGGTATTCAGCCATAAAAACCTTTACCCAACTACTCGGTGAAGCAAAGAATTTAATGGTTAGTAAAATTAACTTACTACACAAATTTAAATCATATCAGCTTGATGCCTAGCAATTGGATGCAGTTATTACTCTCTGAACATGCAGATTATTAGACTTGGCAGCCCTGCAGCCAAGCGACTAGCGCGAGGTTTGGTGTTCTCGTAAAGATAAGTTATTTTAGATTATAAAACACATAGATTAGTACTGATTACGTGGTAAATAAGTGTATTAGTGTGCCGTTTAAGTGTACCAATAAAGGTTTCATTTCTCATTACGTAATATAGCAGAAAACGCGAAAAGACCGTACAGTCGTATTTTCTGTTTACGTTCTGCTGCAGCAAATCTATAGAATTTCGTTTAGTTGTTCCTTGCTCTCTCCAGCAATTTAACTTAGCGTACCTCTTCATTATTTAACTAGCATTTCCGGAAAGTAGCGTAAAGTTTAACTTGTTGTTTCAGAAACTTTGCACTTTTGTTTTTGTTTACACACAGTTGCGTATAGGCCAAATTTGTGTAACCATATTTTCGTGTTTATCTGTAATTTAACTGACTTATTCTTAATAAATTATTACGTTTATCATGAGTGAAAAGTGCTTGACTTGCCGTAGAATTGTTAGGTCGGGGCTTTGGTGTGATGGGTGCTGTAGTTTTTTCCATGTGGGTGACTGTAGTGGCGTGGGAATAGGGGAAGTAAATGAGACTCATCAGTGGTTTTGTAGGATTTGTAGTAGAGATAGGAAGATACTGGAACAGGAGGGGAAAATTGCTGCCCTTCAGGCTGAGTTAGACAAGGCCAGGGGAGATCTTGACAGGTTAAGGAGGGAGAAGGGTAAAGAGAGGTGGGAAGTGGCAACAGGCAACAGGAGGAACAGGCCTAGAACTTTGTCTGACAGCTTTATGGTGAATGTGGAAAATAGATTTGACCTGTTGCTTCAGTTAGAAGCTGGTGAGCCTCAAGCAGTTACAGGTGTAGACATGGCACAACAAACTTTCAGCAGCAAATTGAAAAGTAAGAATGTAGGGAAATCAGTAAAGAGAAAGAAAGTGTTGTTGTTAGGTAGTTCCCATGGAAGAGGTGTTGGCCAACTCTTGCAGGATGAACTAGGATCAGAATACCAGGTCACCAATTTTTTTAAACCTAGTGCTGGTCTGGAGCAGGTGACAGAGGATTTAGGATCACTTTGCAAAGATTTCACTAAGGAAGACACCGTGGTTATAGTGGGTGGGGCAGGTAACAGTATTGACAGAGATCCTGGGTACAGCATAGAGTGTGACCTGGCGAAGATTGCATCAGCATCGAGGCATACCAGTGTTGAGTTTGTATCTGTTCTTGGGCGCCATGACCGACCTCATTTGAACTCTTCTGTCAAGAGAGTTAATTTGGAGCTGGAACGGCTGCTCATGTCGGGTGCGGGGTCACACATTGGTGTGGTTCATGTTGATTCTGTCAGTAGGTGGGATTATACTAGGCATGGCCTTCACCTCAACAGGAAGGGGAAGGGTAAATTGGCTGGGGAAATAGCAGGAAAGTTAAAGGGGGGAGGCACTGTCATGAGTGGTAAAATACCAGTGGTTATAGGATTCAGAAAAGACCCTTTTTTAGGGTAGGGAGGACAGAAAGAAAACAAATTTTAAGAGAGGTTAGAACTGAGACAAACCTTCAGTTTGAGAAAGAAATCAAAAAACATAATTCCAGCTTATTACATCAACATAAACAGCCATTGGTTAAGAATTTTCAACTGTCAGCAGATATTTTAACTCCATCCAATTTTAAGTCAGTCAATGTGAAATGTCAGCTATCTTTATTGCATCAAAATATTCGAGGACTGAGAAATAAAATTAATGAATTAACTATCTGCATAGATGAATTAGAGTCTTCAAACCCAGCTGACATAATCTGCCTCTCTGAACATCATGTGACCACTGGTATAGAACTTTTAAGTGTTACAGGGTTTAGGTTAGCATCTCACTATTGTAGATCAGAAATGGAGAAAGGAGGAGTTGCCACATTCATCAGGAACTGTCATAAATTTAAGAACATAGACATTCATAAATTTTGCCTAGAACAGCATATGGAAGCATGTGCAACAGAATTAGATTTTCACAAAAAATCTTTCATAATATTAAGTGTATATCGAGCACCTGCAGGTAACTTTAATCTGTTTGTAAACCACCTTGAAGCTGTACTGGCCCATTTAACAACCAAAAACAAAGAAATAGTGGTTGCTGGTGATTTCAATGTAGATTTCCTTAAAGACTCTCCCAATAAGAACCTATTTGAGTTAGTAACACTATCATTCAACTTAATTCCCACAGTAAAGTTCCCCACTAGGATAACCACTTGCTCACAAACAGCCATTGATAATATCTTTATAGAAAAGTCAAATGAACAAAATTATATTACAAAACCAATAGTCAATGGCCTCTCAGACCATGACATGCAGTTCCTTCTGTTAAATGTTAATACTGAACAGGATATAAAATCTGTTAAATCTGAGCTCAAGAGGGTAATCAGTAAGCCAAAAATTGATTATTTTAGGACACTCCTCAGAGACATTCACTGGACTGATGTTTACAGTGCTCATGGCATGAATGAAAAATATAACATTTTTGCTAATAAAGTGCTTACCTTATTTGAACACTGCTTTCCCCCAAAACTTACCAAGGTTAGAGCAAAGTCTACAAAGAAGCCATGGATTACTCGAGGAATAGGGGTATCTTGTAAAACAAAAAGAAAACTGTATCTGTCAATCCGAAACATTTCCAATGTTGATGCTATAGCACATTATAAGAAATACTGCAAAATATTAAAGACTGTAATACGGATGTCAAAGCAAATATATTACAAGGAAAAGATAGTCATATCAGATAACAAAATAAAGACAATATGGGATATAGTGAAGGAGGAGACCGGTAGAACCAGACATGAAGAGGAACAAATAGCATTAAGAGTAAATGATGCATTGGTGACAGATGTGTATAGTGTTGCAGAACTTTTTAACAAACATTTTATAACTGTTACTGAAAAGATGGGGTTGTCAGGTTCGGTAGATGCTGCTATGGATTACCTTAGACCAGACATTTCAAGTAACTTCCATAATATGAATTTGACCCTCACTACCCCAACAGAAATAATGTCCATCATAAAATCTTTAAAATCAAAAACATCTAGTGGGTATGATGAAATATCAACAAAGTTAATTAAAGAATGTGATTCTGAGCTAAGTAACATATTAAGCTATCTGTGTAACCAGTCGTTTATCAGTGGAATATTTCCCGAATGGCTGAAATATGCTGAAGTTAAGCCACTGTTTAAGAAGGGAGATAAAGAAATAGCATCAAATTTCCGTCCAATTTCACTGTTGCCAGCATTCTCAAAAATTTTCGAAAAAGTAATGTACAGTCGTCTTTATAACCATCTTATCTCAAATAACATACTGTCAAAGTCACAGTTTGGATTTCTAAAAGGTTCTGATATTGAGAAGGCTATCTACACTTACAGTGAAAATGTACTTAATTCATTAGACAAAAAATTGCAGGCAACTGGTATATTTTGTGATCTGTCAAAGGCATTTGACTGTGTAAATCACAATATCCTTTTAAGTAAACTAGAATATTATAGTGTAACAGGAAATGCTGCAAAATGGTTCAAATCTTATATCTCTGGCAGGAAACAAAGGGTGTTATTAGGAAAGAGACATGTATCAAGCTATCAGGCATCATCCAACTGGGAACTAATTACATGTGGGTCCCACAAGGTTCCATTTTGGGGCCCTTACTTTTTCTTGTATATATCAATGACCTTTCATCAGTAACATTACCAGATGCCAAGTTTGTTTTGTTTGCTGATGATACAAACATTGCAATAAATAGCAAATCAAGTGTAGTCTTAGAAAGATCAGCCAATAAAATATTTGTAGACATTAATCACTGGTTCCTAGCCAATTCTTTGTCACTAAACTTTGAAAAAACACACTACATGCAGTTCAGAACTTGTAAGGGGTGTCCCAAGAGTATATGTCTAACATATGATGACAAGAAGATAGAAGAAGTGGACGGTGTTAAATTCTTGGGATTACAGCTTGATAATAAATTCAACTGGGAGGAGCACACCACAGAACTGCTGAAGCGTCTTAACAAATCTCTGTTTGCAATGCGAATTTTGTCAGACATAGGGGATATAAAAATGAAAAAGCTGGCATACTATGCTTACTTTCATTCCATAATGTCATATGGGATTATTTTCTGGGGTAATTCATCAAGCCAAGCTAAAGTTTTCCGGGCACAAAAACGTGCAGTAAGAATTATATGTGGTGTGAACTCAAGAACATCCTGCAGAAGCCTGTTTAGGGAACTAGGGATACTAACTACAGCTTCCCAATATATTTATTCCTTAATGAAATTTGTCATTAAAAATATATCACTTTTTCAAACCAACAGCTCAATTCATGGAATCAATACTAGAAATAAGAATAATCTTCACAAGGATTTAAAGTCACTTAGTCTTGTACAAAAAGGTGTGCATTATTCAGGAACACACATTTTCAATAACTTGCCAGCAGCCATAAAAAGCTTAACAACCAATGAAATTCAGTTTAAGAGAAGCCTAAAGGATTTATTGGTGGCCAACTCCTTCTACTCCATTGATGAATTTCTGAGGAAAACCAACTGATTTGTATATAAGTACAACATAACTTCTGCACAATTTCAGTGCAGTAATGTGTTCACTGAAAATTTGTGTGTGTGTGTGTGTGTGTGTGTGTGTGTGTGTGTGTGTGTGTGTAAGTAAGTATAATCTAACTTCTGCACCATTTCAGTGCAGTAATGTGTTCATTGTAAATAAGTATTACAGTAGTTGTATTACATGTTTCTTACCTTATAAATAAATATAAAACTTTTTTATTTTAAATTCAGTGCAATAGTATTTGTAAAATGACTCTTAGTGTTCATTAAAAAATGACGATCATTCCACTTGGGACCTGTGGAATGGTACATTAGCTTATTTGTTTTAGTTTAAATATTTGTCATGTATTGTTGTTTTTCTGACATGTTCCACATCCTGGAGGACCTCCTCACTACGGATCAATTGGAATGAAAGTAAATCTAATCTAATCTAAACTTGTCTGCCATTTCTTCCATTCTATACAGAGTAATTTCTTAGTAGCTCATCAACTAAAATTAAATTTTGCCGGAATCGTTCATCTTCTTTTCTCCAGGTAGCATAAAATGGATTTTCTCTTCTTGAATAACTGTACAAATTTCATTAGTGTAACCTACATAGAGTAAAGAAGAATAAGATACTAGTCATCTGCTTTGACTGGTGACAGTCGAAATTACTCATTCGCACTACTTCATGACTACAGTGATACTCATCATCAGCCAGTGACACGTATTTTAACTAAGGGTCAGTCCAAAAGAAGTGGTCCAATCAAAATTAAGTTGGTTGCTTGATTATTTTTAAATATTTTAATTCTTTTATATGTCATTGCCCTGTAATTGAGAAGTTAAAAATTTGCCTTTCACGTTTATTGAATTTTTGTTTGTAAGTGTGCGACGATGTTTCAGTTTAGAGACGTTAGCAAAAAATATCTCTGCACTGGGTTAAGTTAAAACATTGCATTGACACGATTGTTTCTAGACCAGTGTTCTCTACAACATTGTCTATCACACAAAATACCCAAAATTCAAAAATAACCAGTCAAAATGACCTCGAAAGTTTGGTATCCAAATTTTCAAAAATCCACTTTTTAGGCCCAAAAAATAACAAACGTGGAGTGATTTATGAGAGTATTTTTTCGTATAGCCTAGTTAGATATCATACACTAATAGTCTCCTATAGAACAAGAACACTTACAAATGTTTCCTTAATTTTTTATGAATTTTTGAGATTTGAAAATTTTCATTTTTTTAAGTTGGGGGCTAGTTATCTCAGTTGGGACTGAATATAAAAATGGTTTTTGCACAGTTTGTACTCCTATATGATAGCAATGTACTGTACAAATTTCAACGTTGGTATCTGGCTGTGCACAAAGATATGAATTTTTGAAAATGAGGCGATAATTCACATTACAATTAATCTTATGGCTGTTGCCTATTCATGTGTAACATTGGCTGGATATAATCAATTATTATTGAAGTGTGGTACTGAAATATATACAAAAAGTGGAAACATCACTGAAATTAACATTTATATTATTTTGACATACTTAAAATACATATTTTCTATTAACATCCTTAGAGATGAGACTGTTTCTAAACCTGGTGGTGAAGTACAGAACACTTATTTCGTCAGACAGCTTCTGTGATACAGAATAAGACCTCCCAGTTGCTGTGGTAAGTTCAAGCATTGAAAGTTTCCTTAAAACATTTTTCATTGGTATCAAATCTTTGTCACTGTTAGATTTCTTGAATGATGTTCTTGGGCCAGCAGGGTGGTAAAAATGCACAAAAACGTCTATATGAAACTTCCTGGCAGATTAAAACTGTGTGCCCGACCGAGACTCGAACTCGGGACCTTTGCCTTTCGTGGGCAAGTGCTCTACCAACTGAGCTACCGAAGCACGACTCACACCCGGTACCCACAGCTTTACTTCTGCCAGTACCTCGTCTCCTACCTTCCAAACTTTACAGAAGCTCTCCTGCGAACCTTGCAGAACTAGCACTCCTGAAAGAAAGGATATTGCGGAGACATGGCTTAGCCACAACCTGGGGATGTTTCCAGAATGAGATTTTCACTCTGCAGCGGAGTGTGCGCTGATATGAAACTTCGCAGGAGAGCTTCTGTAAAGTTTGGAAGGTAGGAGACGAGGTACTGGCAGAAGTAAAGCTGTGGATACCGGGCGTGAGTCGTGCTTCAGTAACTCAGTTGGTAGAGCACTTGCCCGCGAAAGGCAAAGGTCCCGAGTTTGAGTCTCGGACGGGCACACAGTTTTAATCTGCCAGGAAGTTTCATATCAGCGCACACTCTGCTGCAGAGTGAAAATCTCATTCCACAAAAACATCGTTTCCCAAACTTATTCTTCCAACCTCCGCAAGCCACCACTGTCCATTAAACAAACATGCCACTATGTCAATCAATGTTAAAGACAGATGTAATTTTACTGACACAGTGATCCTCATAAATTTTGATTTCTGATGTTACATAGCATCAAACTAAGTTGTCTGCAGTGCCAAGGAATTTGTGGAAATGCCTTGTTCCGTTTATTGCTATACAGTTTTCAAATCTGGTTTGAGGTGTTTTCATGTGCAGAACCACTTCTTTCTTAATCGGAAAGTAGGTAATACCTTTAATATTATCCTTGCAAGACATACATGTCCTGTACTGTGAGAATTTGGTCTGTGGTTGATCTTCGTAGGCTATCTTTACTTACTTAATGTTTTGTTGTACCTCGTACTCCACCTCATGCATTTTTACCATGGCAAGATGCAAAAAAGTGCCATTCAGCCTCCAACCCAAAGTCTGCTTTGTGGTTGCTTGGTTGAAAAACTTTTGTTTTGTTATTACACAGACTACTACTTCCATCTGAAAAGTGTATCAGCTTCTCTACCTTGGGAACATTTTCTTTTGTGTAATTTATTACATAATGTTTGAAACACATGTACAGCCAAAATGTTGTGCTCCAAGTATTTGCTTAGAATGTAGATTGAAGAACTGCAAACTTCATCTTTCTCATTTTTAAAGTAGAGGATAAATGGATGCAATTTTGCCTGGTCATTGCACCCTGAATCACAAATGTAAAATTTTCTGCAAAATCAGCTAGCACTCTGCATTCAGTTTCATGAAGTTGTGCTTTTTCGTCCTTCAAAAACTTACTTTGGACTTTAGAAGCATAGTGGCGAGATTTTGTAAGTTACCAATTAAAGATTCCAAGTACTCTTCCTGCAATTTAACCACTGGTATCATTTCTGCCCTGCCTGTTGTGACCCACTGTTTGAAGGTAATACTGTCTGGCAGTTACTCATCATATTTGTGAAAACAATTCAATAACGGTTTCCTCACCAAGGCATTTACTACACAAACTCATCATGCAGTCATAACTGTGTCACAGACCATTAAATCTAGTAACTCTTTGTAGTTAATATCATCAGTTTGACATTTTGATGATATAAACAAACACATAGGAGTGTGTTCCTGAGGATCCAGCCAAAATACACCACTTAGGGTGGAGGTCACAAAATTTTGACCTTCCAATTTTGCATTTAGGATGAGAATTTTTGAGAGCTGCATAAAGTGCATTTAAATTTGACAGCACTGGTTGTTTCTGCTTTGTTACTTTAACTCCAGTTACAACAACTCTTTTGCAGTCTTTGAAACCTGGGCACATTCTACTGTTTTTTATCATCTTCAAAACACTGCTGGATATTTTTGTTTCTTCACTTATACCTACTCCTTTCTTCTTTCCTGAAACTGGAAGAATGCCTTGCTCTTTCACTAATTTTCGTGCCAGTTTAACCAAACGATGAGAAACGTTGTATTCGTGAAATATTTTTGCTCTTGACCATGAGTCAGGGAGCAAACTTTAAATTTAAACTTTTTTATTTTGGATGTCACTGAAGATTTAATTTTTAATTTCTCTATTAAACCCAAATATTCAGTGTTAGATAATGCTGCTGGTAGGTCTTCTTCCTCTTTAGAAATAATGTTGGTATCTGAATTATTAAATCATGATTCCAAGTCTTTTCTAATTTTGTCTGAAATATGTTGTACCTATTTTTCAATAGCCGCTTTTCTTTTTTTTGCTACCAAATTTCATTACTTTCGAAGGAGGAGATACGTCTAACTTATAACAAGCGAAATCCAATATGCTAACAGCTTCCACATTAGGAATATGTATGTCATTAACAAGGTTACATGATTTTGTTTCTGGATTCACAACAAATAATTTTGAGTAACAATTTGGGCACAGGGAATTCCCAGGAATCACATCACATTACGTTTCAGTTGGGAAGCTGTTTCACTCTCACATAACAAAGGCAAATGTTCAGGTTTTATTTCCCTCAAACCCTTAGTAATAGGCTTTTTATGAACTTTAAGTGGATCACGATACTCATAGTCTGATGTTACAGAACAACTTGCTCGAAATTTTAACAAAGTTTGTGTAACGTCATAAAAGTCACTGACATTTTTTAAGTTTTTGAAACTGAACTGTAAACTGTTTTGTGACACACTTCACTTGCTATCTGTCCATAGCACTTTTCATCCATGTTATTGCATTCCACTTAATCTCTCAAAAAAGCAAAAGCTGCTATTGTGTAATATTGCATTATTGAAAATAAATAAACTGAATGAATATTGGGTGATAGTGTTTACTAAATATGTCACAGGTAAATTTTATTGCAATGAAACAGCCAAAAGATCAGTTGTAGAGTAATGTGAATTATATCCTCATTTTCAAAAATTCATATCTTTGCTCAGTCATATCAATGTTGAAATTTTTATAGTACCTTGCTCTCATATATGTGTACAAACTGTGCAAAAATCGTATTTTTATATATTCAGTCCCACCTGAGATAACTAACCCAAAACTTTACAAAAAATTAATTCACATTTAAAAAATTAAGGAAACATTTGAGTGTTCTTGCTCTATATGAGGCTAGTAGTCTGTGATATCTAACTATACAAAAAAATACTCCCATAAATCACTCCTTGTTTTTTATTTTTGGGCCTAAAAAAGTGGATTTTTGAAAATTTGGATACCAAACTTTGGAGGTCATATTGACTGGTTATTTTTGAATTTAGGGTATCTTGTGTAATAGACAATGTTGTAGAGAACACTGTTCTGAAAACAATCATGTCAATTGCAATGTAACTTAACCCAGTGCAGTGATATTAAAATTTTTGCTAATGTCTCCGGACTGAAAAATGTTGCTCTGCTGCAAATAAAATGGCCTCCATCCAGTAAAGGTGCGAGATTAATTCTTTTAAATAACTGTTTTGAACTTCTCAAATATAGGGCAAACAGATATAAAAAATTAAAATATTTAAAAATGGTCAAGCAACCATCACTGAACCACTTAATATGGATTGACCCTTAAGAGCATTGGGACACCTACGGGAATATGTGGGTTTCAGACCAGGTGTCCTTGTTATTAATGCTTCAAGCAATTGGAAGCTTCAAAATTCCAGACCTGTGGTGAAAATTTTGATTTTCGTCCTCCCTCCGTCTTACTTTCCCCTCAACATTGCAAGAGGTGATTTCCTCAGAGTGGGTGGTTCTTTCTGCCTAGTAACTGACTTGGAGGAAGGAAGTAGCACTTCAGTATCTGTCTAATAGGTTTTTTTGTGTATATATCAGTAGTATTTGGAATTAAGCTTCCTTGAGGTGAGTAGTGGCAAGTCATTCTGTCACTTTATAGTTAAATGCGAGGGGCATTCAGTGGGTAATGTAACATTATTCTCTTTTTTTTCTTTGCCAGTTTCAGTTGAATAAATGTGGAATTAGTTGTGGGCCAGCATGGAATATTCCTACCTCAGCCCCTATAGTTTCATGAAGTTCCAATACACATAGCCTCCAAAATAACGTATGTAACAGAGATGCATTCCAAGCAGAGAGCTGTCATTGAATTTGTTTTTCGCTGGAAAACCAGTGTCACTGGTATTCATAAGAAATTGCAGGATGACTGTTGAGATCTGGCATTGAACAATACCACGGTGACTCGGTGGTCGAAGTGTCTGTCATCATTGCAGTAAGGACATGTTAGCCAGCCAGCCACACGCACCTGTTACTGCTGCAGTGTTGGAATGTCCAGACACTCATTTGAGGTGATCAGTGTATCACCATGACATTGCAAGGCGTGACAAAAGTATGTGCACCCAACAGGTGGTCACAAAAGTTCATTGGACTATTCATCCTCATCCACCCTATAGCCCTGTAGTTGCAACTGAACAACGTAGCCCAGAGGTTAGCACACTGGACTTGCCGGAGGACGACTGTTCAAACCTGCATCCGGACGTTGAGACTTAGGTTTACCGTGATTTTCCTAATTCGTTCCGGGCAAATGCTGGGATGGTTCCTTTGAAAAGGCACGGGTAATTTTGTTCCCCATCCTTGACACAATCAGAGCTTGCTCAGTCTCAGTGACTCCTATGCCAATGGGACATCAAACCAGATCTTCCTTCTTTGGATGTTGCACCTTCAGAGTTTCACTGTTTGGCCTAGTTTAGGATGCACTCTGTGGGAAGCAGATGATGTATGGTGAGGAGGTTATTAATGCAACAGGCTATCTTAGTAAGGTGGCATAAGACTGTCGAATTGAACAGATTGTTAAAAAATAGGGTTTTGTAGCCAAAATATTTTTGGGGGATAATATGATGCCTTGGAATCCTGATTAAAACCAACCTGCTTTCAGAAAAAAATGTTAGTTATTGAATGCCCCTTGTGTTTTACGTGTCATGTGAAGTGTTTTGTTAAATAAGTGGTACCATTTTTGTAATATTAAGGTCAGTTCTTGTGGGATGGCAGTGGAATGGATAGAGGTGGCTTTCTCAACCTCAGGTGATGGTGTTATCCACACTAGGCATGTTAACTTTGCTCAGTCTTGTACCAAATCATGAAAATGAGATACCACTTGTGGTACAAGAAATTGGGCTGTAGTATTGGAATTAGGGCACTAGCAGTGATAAGGCTTATTATTGGCCATGTAGCATTCATGATGGATGTTCTTGAAGTATTGTATGGTAAATATCCTGCAACACTGAGAAATGAAAGAATAGGAGAACTGTCCTCCAAACATATCAAATCATCATTTATTTGCTAGAGTAAGTATATACTTACCAGTACAAATGCACTGAACTGTCATTAGAATGCGTTGCATTGATGCTTTTTTTACCTTATGTTGTGTGTTTTGTTTTTATGCTTCAAACATAAAAAATAACTTATTTTTCTCCTTTGATAAAGATGACATTTCTGCACCTACTAATAAAGAGAAATTTTTAACAGAAATTGTTTCATCTGTTTCTGTTCTCATTTGCTTATTTTGTAGAATTTTTTTCTTTCCAGTTATTGTAAAACTTCTGTCGTGTCGGATATTTAGCATCTTTTGTGGAAGAATACTCTTGGGAAAACGGGGTACTCATGTCACAAAAACAAAGCTTACAAAATATACACTAATAACACACAAAAATGTGGAATCCGTTACTATCACCTGTGAGCATGGCAAAAATACATCAACTTCTGATGTTGACAGATATCACTCTTCCCACTTAAATGTTAACATCAGAACTTTCCTCCTGATAAACTCTGACATTCTGTTCAGTTGTCAGTGTGTGGAAAGGTTAATATTTGAAATGTATTGTGAAATCTTTTCTCATTTAGTTTTGACAAATGTGAAAGGGTTTTACTCTCTCAGCATGCACATCTGCTAAGGATTGCTATGGTGGTGAAATCTGTGTTACATCATAAGTGTGTGTTCTACCTGAACCTGTAACTAGAATGAGATTGTTGGTGGTACTTGCCAGAGTATAGATGGAGCTTCCATGGCGAGCCCTTTTGCGTTTCAGTGTCTCTGCACTTTCCTATTTTGTGTTAACTGTGGCCCATGAAAGTAACTACCTCCAGTTTCCTGATGTGTGACCACATCACCTTGGTTTTCTATCACTCTTTTCAAATGTATCATCGGTCAAGAATTCTTGATCACTCGTCATCTCTTTCAGATAATACCAAATTTCTTGGTGTGACTTACATCAGAGGAATTTTTGTGGTTGATATGTTCAAAAATTCTCTTAAATATCCTGTTTTCATTCTAAATTCTCTCATTGTGAGATTTCGTTGTTTCCTTGTACAGATCTTCGTTCCTCCTATTCAACTATTCATCAGTGTTTTGTTGGGCTCAGTATGTTTTTAGAACTTTCTTCTCTTTCCATGTTTTCTATTTCTCCAGTCTTAATCAGTTTCAAGCATTAGGCTGTGTGTAGACATAATATTATGGCTGTAGGCCTCTGGTCCTTATTGTGAGCCAAATAGATTCCTTTCAGAGTATGCTGATGGAAGATCTGGACCTGAAGATCGGCAAGGTGTTGGGATAATGCAAATGCATAAGACAGGAAATATAAGTAATTACATGAGATACAGTACAGTTCTGTACCTTGGCTAAAGGGCGAAAGGGTCTCGTATAGGGTGTACACACAATGGGAAATCCAGAAAAACTGTGGTAATTTCTTCACCTGCAAAAAACCTGGATTTTTCAAAATTCAAAGGATTTGTAATTGTTTCAGTTTTTTAAATTTGGCTGGAAAGAACTGATTCTTGTACAAAGAATTTTGTTTTTGCCCACTTTTACAGGATAGTACTGCAGCAGTAAAATATAAATGCAAGAATAATATCAAAATAAAACTTTTGTTGTTATAAATGGCACATTCTCTTGCAGCTTACCACAAAGCATAAGTGTGTCTGCTGACAGCAAAACATTTTAAAGTCTTCAGGACAGAGACCATGCAATATGATACTAAATAAGGAGACTGCTTTCGGTGAGGATGTTTTTACAACTCGTTATATTTGTAACAAGTCGAGGGGAAAATGCAAATGGTTGTGTGAAAAGCGTTACTTTTGAAGTAAATTTTCCTTTATGCAATGTGATTTAGGCTATGTTACATGTGAGAAAGTGCAATGCTTTTCTTAAATCATTGTGTGTTTCACTCTGTCATAACATCTGGAAGACCAAGCACTTAGAAAAATTACAGGACCAGAAGACCAACCATTTATGCCATTACTTAAAATTTTACCAGCACATTTGTGTTTGATATGTCTTAAGGGTAACCCGTGCTAAAGAAGACCACACTTCAGTGTTAATCACATTTATTCTAGTCCTTTCATTGATTTACAAATTGTGAAATAACAATGGCAAAAATTATAATTATTCTTAAAAAAAGTAAGAGGTGAGTTGAGGAATGCACAAGTTACTGGCATTTTTCAGCCAGGTGACTCACAAAATATTTGGTGCACAGCAGTGAAAATTACAATCATGCTTCACAGAAATATTTAGCAGCTGCAATTTAAACAATGGTCTAAGGATCCTGCCTAACCACAGCCTTGTTAATAAAAAGTAAATATATATACATTTATTTTTGACAGCTAATAATCTATGTGAAAGCTTAACTTTTCTTGCAGTTATAGTATGTGTGTATTAATTTAAGCCTAAAGTGCCAAAAAGTTCTAAGTGTATAAAACCGTTACAATCAAAAGAACTGAGTTTCACAGCTGAGGTAAGGTGTTGTAGTGTCACTTTACTAGGGGAAAATGTAGTTTGACCCGGTATGTAGTGTATTTTTAACAGAGAAATTTTGGATTTTTTTCTTGTCAGCATATATATCCTGTTAAGAGTACATTTCTTTAGTTGGCTGATAGGCCATTCCCATCTTTTTTGACCTGAGTTTATTAGCCACTTGGTCATGGTTGTGCTTCTGTGTTACCTCATGAAGATATTCAAATTTATCAACACTCTTAAATTTTATGTAATTTGCCTTCCTGAAACTTCTTATGCGCTACGTGTTGCAGGTGGGCAACTATTTCTCTGAGCAAGTGATGTCTAGCGGGTTCAGGATTGTATCCTTGCTGTGATATGCGAACCTCCTTCCCAGCCTGAGCATCACCCGTGGGATGAGGTATTTCTCTGCTGCGACACATGTCAGGTACTGTACACAGAGCAAGAGTGGCTGCCAGACACCTGCCTATCCACTGCAATTGTGAGTAAACCCTTCAGTTCATAAACCATGTAATCAGTATGTCATCTGTTACCAGCAAATGGAAAGCAACAAAATTTACTGTAAAAAAACTTTATTTTGTTGAAAGGGACAGCAGAGCACAACTTTAAAGGAGTGGTAATTGTTTAAGTGATAACTATCAGCTGGTAAATGTAGCATCTATCTTTGGGAATGATTATATGTAGAAAATTATCTAATTGTTCGCATTTTACATCGTAAAGTTGATAACTGTTTCATTTAAACAATGTACTTGAGGAATGAAAGGTACCTGGTATTTCACAACAGAAGTAATAAAATATGTGTTTTAGTCACTGATACTAAAGACATGTTGGTAGGACACGTTCAGAGGCATCAAGTGGAGGGGAGGTGTTGATGGTGAAAATCACAGAGGGGGATGAACAAATGAATACAGTAAGCAGTCAGAAGGATGTTGGTTGTAATAGTTACTCAGATGAAGAGGCTTGCACAGGATAGAGTAGTATGGAGAGGTGCAGCAAAGCAGTCTCTGGACTGAATACCAGAACAACTCAAAACAAAGTAAACATTTCTGCAGTACTTTCTTTATGGTTTTATTATTATTATTATTATTATTTATTTGTCCCGTAGATCAAATCAGTACAATGGCTTGTACAACTGATATGGGGTAAGTCAATACAAATATACAGTTTACAGGAGTCTAAACAGTAAACAAGAACACAGAAGAATGATTATTTTACATTACCTAAAAATTATGTTACTTAAAGTTACAGCTTTACAGAGAATTGTTACATGTGACAACATTGACTTAATAACATTCAGCTTTGATACATTATCATGCAGTAAGACAATTTTGACTCCAAATATTCCTGGCTGGTTTAAAGCAGGCTTTTATTAATAGATTTCACCGTCTGTTTGAATTTATTTATTTCTTGGATTTCTTGTATAAAAGGGGAAGATGGTTATATAATTTTATTCCCATGCGCTTGACACCATCACTGTACAGTTTTGTTGAGTGGGGAAGTATTCTTGGCGAGGTTTTTGATCTTGTCATAATCGTGGTAATCCATATTTTTGCTAATTTTTTTTTTTTGTTGTGAAGAAGAATAATTATTCTAGTATGTATTGGCATGGGAGGGACAAAATATTTAGTTTCTTAAATAATGGTTTACAAGTGTCTCTTTGTTTTTTGAACATAATTGTTCTAACTATCTTCTTTTGCAGTTTGAATATCTTAATTGATTCAGAATTTTGGCCCCAGAAGATGATTCCGTAGTTAAGTACAGAGTAAGTACAGAGTGAAAGAGTACATGGTACATTGTGGTTAGGGTACTTGTGTTAGTGACGTTCCTTATTGATCTAATCATGAAGCATACTTTACTAAGTTTAGTGCTGGTAATGTAAATGTGCCTTTTCCATGTGAGCGTATCAGTAATAGTGACCCCCAAAAATTTTATTTCATTTTCAAGTTTAACATTATTTTTTTCCAGTGATATAGTTGGTAGTAAATGATTTCTGTTTTGGGCAGTGTCGATCTTCCAGATAGCTTTTAAACCAGCCTTAGGCATTTCCTCTTATTCCATAGGAATGCATCTTTTGCAAAAGTATACTATGATTAACCAGGTCGAAGGCCTTTGTTAGATCTAGGAAGATACCTATGGCTGGGAGTTTTTTGTCCACAAGCTCCAGTGCATGATCTAGAAATTCTTGTATTGCATCAGTTGTAGTTTTCTTACTTTGGAAGCCGAACTGAGCCGGTGACAGGATATTTTCTTTGTCTAGAAAGGACATGATTCTGGTGGCCATTATGTAGTCAAATACTTTACTGAAAGTTGAAAGCAGTGCAATGGGTCGGTAATTACTGGGATCCCCTTTGCTTCCTTTTTTGTGGACAGGTATAATTTTTGCAATTTTGAGCATACCAGGAAATGCACCATTCAGGAATGAGAAGTTTATTATGTGGGCTAGGGGTTTACTGATAAAGTTACTGCAATTATGAAGGAGGAAGCATGGAATTTGATCTTGTCCAGCAGATGATTTTATTTTTTATTATTTTTTTATTTTTTGCTATGAAGTGTCTTTTCAGTTTCAGATGTAGGCCTTAAAAATAGTCTCAGAGCATAAGTTTGGTTCTAGCTGTAGGGGACAACTATTTTTAAGATGGTTAGCCAGGTTTTCTACTGTTTCTGTAAAGTAGTTATTGAATTCCTCTGCTGTTTCTTTCCCACTGGAGACTAATTTTCCATTTATTTTTAAGGTAATATCACTTTGTAGTTTTCCTCTATTGGTATTCATATTAATAAGTTGCCACATGCTTTTGCTCGTATTTGATGACAATTTGAGGTAGTTATCATTCTGTAGCTTTTTGGCTGTGTTTACTATGTTCCTTAATATCTTTTTATATAGAGTAAAGTATGACTTAAATGCTTCACTACTGCCTAGTTTGGATTTGCTAATGTAAAAAAGTTCTCTTTTTCTTTGTGATGATCTAATGGTTCCTGGGGTGATCCAGCTGGAGAGTTTTCTATCTTTGTTGATACATTTTGTTTGTAAGGGAAAGTGGCAATTAAAATAATAACAGAAAATATCCAAGAATGCTTCATATTTGCTGTCTACTGTTTGAGCCTCATATACATTTTGCCAGTTTTCATTTTGTATATCAAAGAGGAAAGTATGCATGTGGGTTTTATTGAAGTTTCTCCTCTGTACAATGATTTTATTGTGTTCGTGACTGTTATTTTGCAACCAGACCTGCATAATTAATGCATTGTGGTCTGAAAATCCTAGTTTGACGGAGGATACAGTACAATTTATATTGCTTGCTACTTGATCCAGACAAGTGGTACTGTGATTTGTTATCCTGGGTGGCGTGTTGACCATTAGGTCCAAGTTGTAGCTGTTCTTAAAATTTTTAATGCTTAGATGGCTAGAGTTTTCTGAGAGAAAAATCTATATTATAGTCACCACATATTAGAACACTATATGATTTTCTTTTACTTAAATTTTCTATTACTGGTGCTAGATTTTTGTAGAAAGTCCCTGTTACCAGAGGGTGACCTGTAAAGTGCTATTATATAAACATTTAGACCTGTAAGCTCTACACCTGACAGTTCTATATCTTTTTCAATACTATACGAATTGCAAATATCAAGAGGTGTAGCAGTAATGTTGTCTTTTACAAATATGCAACTACCTCCACCTTTGTAAGATGTTCTTGAGAAGTGGTATCACAACACTTTCTATTTCAAAAGACCTCATGATATGTTCATTAATACATAATATCTGTGTATCTGACAGTTCACTTGCACTTGATAACAAAATTTTTAATTCATTAAGTTTGGTTTTGAGCCCTTGTACATTATGGATGTATACTTTTAGATCAAGAGAAGCGGCCATCACCAGAGATAAGTTCAAAAAGTACTTCGTTTCTGATTATGGTTCAGCAAGTTGTCCTTGGCAATGGCACTCCATTCGAAACGGTAGAGTTGCTCAATGGCACGTCCAGTATTATTTACTTAATACGCGCATTCGTTATAACCGACCGTTTTAAGTTCAATTGGGTGTTATTTTTAATTACATTTCCTATAATCCAATTTATATAATAGATATGTTATATTCATATCTGGTTTTACTTGTTATGGATTGATACTTTTCCTATCAATATAAAATATAACACCTGTTGAACTATTATAAATTGCAAAAAAGAAAAACTAATAAATATATAAAAGTAACTGTTTTCATTAACCTGTACTGCAGAGTTTTTCTCCTATTTCGTCCCAAGCCTCTTTACTTGAATGCTGGTTACGATATTCCCGGTTTGTAGGGTCATACGGCATCGGATTTGACCGAACGTCTCCATCTTCAAATAATAACTGCAAACTGTAGAGGAGAAACCACTTCACACTTCTGACGCCTTCGCACGGCTGACAAAAATCTAGAACTTTATACCCGTGCCGGCAAAACATTGCACTTGACAGTACGCTTTTTGTCTGGTTAGGTTGGCTATACTGTAATAGCAATGTTGCAACAGCAGCCTCTATACACACAACAGACGATACAGTTTTCCGTCCCGTCTCGTAAATGCAAGCGATTGTATAAATGACTCCACGTGAGGAATTCAAAGTGCGGTGCACTTCAACCCGGACAGGGAAGGTGTGGAGCAGTGAAGTACGCAGCAATTTTTGTGCCTGGAGGGCACTGACTGTTTCTAACAACAAGGTGCCATTCCGTAATCTGGAACAAGACTTTACAGGACCTGCAATTTTGTCGACACCTTTCTGAATAATGAAAGGGTTGACCGTGGAGAAGTCGTGACCTTCGTCAGACCGAGAAACAACAAGGAACTGTGGCAACGATGGAAGAACTGTCTGTGGCTGAGACTCAGTGAACTTACGTTTGTGAGCAGACATAGTGGAAGATGAGGAAACCATTGTGGAAGAATCCCCCGTGATTACCAGCGTCTCCGATGGCGCGCTCCTCCCTTGTGGGGGCCCTCTCTGAGGGCACTCCCGCCTTAGATGATTGTTCACACCTCAGGTCACACCTCCCGACAAATGGACGGAGGGACCAATCGGCACTTTTGGAAGGTATCAGCTCGGGTAATCACCCCTCCCTGGGACGTGCCCTTAGCGCTAGGATTTCACCCGGAACAAGTCCCGCCCATTCACCCCCCTCCATGCCTATCCGTAGTGTAAGGCCCTCACCTAAACAGCCGCCAGTTCCGCGAACTGGAAGCTACAGCGAAGTTGCTATCGTCTCAGTCCAACACACGTTAGACTGCGCTGAAATTCAGTAATGATAAGAAATTTAAGTTTTTCTGGATAGTAATATAATATGAATGTGTATTAATAAAGAAATAAAAATATTTATAGAGAATTGAAAGCATCGCCAGCAAGAGAAAACAAAAAAATAACGTGAAGTTATTTAAGGGCAATAATGACAAATTTTCATTAACTCACTTATTATAATACGTTCATTTGAGGGATACAGCAGAGCAAACATACGATGCGAAAACAATGGTCTTGAATCTGTTATGTCGGTAGTAAAACCACTGAAGCAGTCGAATAACTTACACAGATATAAGTTAAAGTCGTTTTGTTTATGTAGGCCCTCATAGTAGCTCACGAACATTAAAGAATATAAGAATACCGTAAGGTAGATATACTTAATGAAAGCAGTAAGATATTTGCCTAAATGACATATTTCGTTAGTATTTGTATGGGTAATGGGTGAATTTTAACTTGTAAATTCTTTCAATGCCATCCCTGCGCATTATAAACGAGGTTATAGAGAATTGTGGCTGTTTCTGTGTGATTAGTGTCCTATATGCAGTTCAAAACGTTTCAGGAAAATAATCTGTCGTTATTCTCTGCCCTGTCTGTTTTTAACCAACAGATTTTTTAATTTCGTAAATGTCATTCAAACCTTTTTTACATATAATAATAATAATGATGATGATATGTTTGTCATGGAGTAGCTATGGAGGAAATACATGCTGCAGTGTTTCACATATGTAAAACGTCCTTCATGCGGTGCAAAGTAATTTTGATGCCCTTTGGAAGTATAGTGAACATTGGTGCTTGTTTCACATATATTGTCTGAGTTCTGAAACAGAAGTGTCAAGTATACTGTGGTTCCACTTTCTCCAAGCAATTTATTCTTTTAGGGTAGGTTTTTCCAGTTTTAGTTTTGGGTGCTTTTTTTCGCATAGAAGCATGTTTGTTCATAGGCTGTTCATGTGAATACTGAGTTCTCGTATTTAAAGAATTCATTGCTAACTTGTTTTCTCTTATGTTTGCTGTGGAAGTAGCTGGCACAGCTGAGACCATTTGTGGACGTTTTTTGTAAAATGCCTTCTATCTATCTGGCAAAATTTAACACCTAAGAAGATATCAATTTAACATTCACTCCAAAAAGTCTGAACATTATGTCTGTTTGCATAATCTATTGTAAATCTATTGTAATTTCACAATTGTGCCTTGAAATCAGTTTTTAATGTGCTGGAAAAACTTTTGAACTGTACATATATACTTCGCCACAATATGAATTAAGAAGCACTTCTGTTTTTTAATTGTTTGTTGTTATATGTTAACGAGTACCTGCATCATTGTATATTCTACAACTTAAATTAATTTCACTGGCAAAGTGCTGATAATAGGGTGTGAGGGAGAGATAGGTTGTATACTACAAACTTTTTAAAACATCTGTGGACAGTTCCATCCTTACAGACATAACATTCGTACAATTGAAAGTGAAGGAATAACATGAAAATAAAATCCATATGCTACTTAGTTTTGTATGGAGATACCTCAATATGAACAACATACAACCAAGATCTTATCAAGCACTCCACACACATCTTCTCCTAAAAAAAATAAAAGTTAGTGTTAATATAGAATGAGGGAATTTAATAATACTACTGGCTCTGTGTTGGGCTCGTGGAACTCGGTATATGAAATGTTGCAGATGTAACATGTTTAGTATAACTTATTGTGAAAGACTGGATTATATACTTGAAATGTTAAAATAATTGTGCCGTTTAATGTTTATGACCAAATGAAGAGCATTAAAAGAACAGATTTAATATGAAAGATATAATTTCGCTACTGAAAAATTTAATCTTTCCCTATATTCTGTGATAGGTTCTTGTCAACTTGTATCATCCTCTTTTGGCCATACAAATTATTTCCCCTTTCTGTCAAGCGATTTAACTACAATTTTTCACGTTGTTCCCTGGCATGTTGTCCAACAAATTAGTGCTAATGCCCTCGTTCAGAATCTGGTTTAATAATAACCCACTGCACATTAAACAATGACAATGTTTCACTAATGTAACAGGCAATGAAAGAATTTAGGAATGTTTCATCTTGACCACACTGGTTGCTGTTAGGTATGAACTGGAAGTCTGTGCCATTTCCAAACAACATTAAGTCACAATGCAGGCATTGTATATTGGAACAGGGAAGTAACATTGGGCATACATAAATATAGAGATGTCTCACAAGGCATTTCAGTATTGTGCATAACACAGAATTAATCTCATACCTGGTGTGGTGTGAGGAAGCTCTTGCTGCCATGGCATACCAAAACCTTGCTGATCACACTCAGTGTCAGGCTCTGTAAGTATACAATTAAACATTAAATCACAATGCAGGCATTGTATATTGGAACAGGGAAGTAACATTGGGCATACATAAATATAGAGATGTCTCACAAGGCATTTCAGTATTGTGCATAACACAGAATTAATCTCGTACCTCGTGTGGTGTGAGGAAGCTCTTGCTGCCATGGCATACCAAAACCTTCATAGTATGAAGGCTTTCACGACCGGATGACATATCTTCTGGTAAACCTTGCGGGATGTAAGGTCGTGGTCCATGAAACTCTTCAGCTCCTAACGTTGCGTCCAGTGCTTCGCTGGACATCTTCAGAGGGGTGTTTCTCCTCCGGTGAGTCTTGCCGACTGACGGGTCACAATGCAGGCGACTTCGTCGCTCTCAGACGTCCGACCCGTCAGTCGGCAAGACTCACCGGAGGAGAAACACCCCTCTGAAGATGTCCAGCGAAGCACTGGACGAAACGTTAGGAGCTGAAGAGTTTCATGGACCACGACCTTACATCCCGCAAGGTTTACCAGAAGATATACCAAAACCTTGCTGATGACACTCAGTGTCAGGCTCTGTAAGTAAACAATTGAACATTAAATCACAATGCAGGCATTGTATATTGGAACAGGGAAGTAACATTGGGCATACATGAATATAGAGATGTCTCACAAGGCATTTCAGTATTGTGTGTAACACAGAATTAATCTAATACCTGGTGTGCTATTTTGGACCTGTTGCTGCATTGGTTGACTCAAAGTTTGTTGCACATACGAACTGACAGGTACAGGATTTTAAATCATGTTCCATCCATAGAACAGAAAAATTGCACTGGAGATGAGTGAAATAGGAGATATATCACATGCAGTGTGGTCCACTTCATGGAATTACCATCACATACCAGGTGATGCTTGTTGCATGTCTCACTGCTGTGTGTGCCACTGTATTTTCACTCAGTAATTCTAATGGTATACTTAATCTGCCATACAGAGAAAGCACGTTATTCTCCAAGCGTTTACTCAATGCGGCATATTAAATTTTCATCAGTGTTATAGCAGCCTATTACTTGTGAGTCATCTGTGTAGAGGATGGTATCACACGGAACAAAGCATGACATATCATTGTGTACTCTAAGTTCAAACTTATTTGCAGGTTCCAGCAATACTGATAGAATGACTGAGTGGAAATACAGCAGCACACCACAGCAAATAAAAAATAATTTAACTGTGCTAACCCAGGAATTGTTCACTTCACCACAAAAAAGGCTGTGGAATGTTTATGTGAAATAAACTATTTGATCAAAAAAAATTGTCAAAAAGATATGTGTACCAGTAATTAAAACGATATTGTGGAGTTAACAATGCAGGATACTAAGTACCAAAACAAAATCATGAACACCATAAATAATATCACTGATTAAATTTTAAAAAAATATATCTTGTGCATATTTTATTTCAGTCATCACCTAATGTGTTATTTTTTGGGGTTGTCAGAAAACTAATTTCCTCAATGCTTTTAGACTACAAAAAATACTATCTGAGCCATAGTGGGAGCTGAAACATAACCCACAGGTTTTTCAGGGAGAGTGATTCAGTCAGACTAAAACACATGAAAAAACTCCATCACATGAACATGAAATTTATAAATAAAATCTGAAAGAGGAAGTATGACAAAATAGTAATAATAATACTGAAGCACACATGGTAAGATATCTGAAAGATATTGATACTATATCATACTGTAGAAAATGTACCGAATGATAATAATGTCAAGTAGCAGCCCTATCTGTCTAAAGAAGTAACACCATATGCACTACCACAATAGATTATTGCCTTTGGTGATACCCATGTATTGTCTACCTGAAGAAGTAACTACATATGTATTACAACCTAGATTATGGTTATCAGTTTGTATAAAGAGGTGGAATTGATAGGGCACTTATGTCACCATCTTAATTTGTATGAGGCATGTTATGTAATGATAAAATTTTGAAGTGATTTTTCATGTCAGAATGTTCATACTACATCCCAATGTAGAACTAATCACAACAGATTTGGGCACATGAACATTTAAAATATTTTAATATTAAATGCAAATAGTTGCAAATTAATGGTACAGACCTTCATCCAGAAGTGTTCTCAGGATGTTGTTGGTTTCTTCTGCATTAGGAACTGCCATGGATATGCGTTTTGAGGAACTCGTCTTCTTTGTTGAAAACAGCCTCCTCTGGGGCACAAGTTTCCTCTTGAGACTTCTTTGTGGGCTAATGAAAGAGATAACACTACTGGTGGGAACAGCACCTACATTAACCTTCAATGAAGTCACCATTTTGTTAGCCAGCTGAACTTCAGTAGCTGACATACCAGAAACAATTTCTGAAAAACCTAGAAATAATTTTTCTCTTCTCTTCTGCCAATGCTCCTGGGGTGCAGGAATTAGCATTTCCACTTACTTGCTTCAGAATCACTTCTTTCTCATTAATGCAAGACATATCTCCAACATTTGTAGCTACTGCATCTTGTAATTCAGAAATTTCAAGAGGATTTTGTTCTGTACTGTCTAGTTCGCAAACATTATGTATATGCTTGCACATATTTAACTTAATGCTATAATCAATACACGTGCAGGAATACCTATGAATGCACACTTTACAGTCAGTGCACACTAATTTACAGTTACAGAAGATATTATTTTCTTCTACAAGGTAAACTAAATGTGATTTTGTGGCTGGTACTTCCCAACCTCTGCCTACCTTCCTAATTGAGTCCTTATTCATCAGAATGCTAAATTTGTGTTTACGGCGAATGTTTTTCATTTTACTTGTTAGCTTCCCTTTCACATTGACAATGAGCCTGTCAAACAGCTTTGCTGTTACAAGCGTCATCAAAGCGGATATACCTTTGTCTAAAGGTTTTACCTGCTTTGCATTAGCATGTATATATTTCAATGTCTTATGCATGCTCTCCAGGTGCATGTTTGTGTTGAGTCCGGATCGCATCCTATGACAATATGCCCAACACTTCACTTTTTTTTTTTTCATAATACGTCTTGAAATAGTGACCAAATTCTGAGTCTCTGAATCGCTGTTGAGTTTCTGCAATGCTTTTACCAACGATTCTTGAAACACAGCAACTTCTCTTACCCGCATTAACGATTTAACAAGTTTGAACACCTCGTTTCTCTTGTCCAAACTTCTAATTTTGCTCTTAATATTGGCCCTCCAGGGTCTATCGACGTGCCAGGTACAGAAAATTCTCATTTCAGGATGTCCCATTGTTTTGTTCCAAGTGATACTATACGATTCTGCCAGGTCTGTCATGAATACTTTTGGGGAAATCTGTCCAACCTGAGACTTAACACAATTGAAAAATATACTCAAAACATCTGAGTCATTCCTGTTAGATATGAGGAAAGCACATGGAAATCCTTGCCTCATATCATCCAGTACAAGTAATGTTGTAACTTCAAAATCATAGCCATTTAGGCCATGAGTTCCACACCGACACAAATACAGTCACTTCCATATTTAGTTAATATTTCGCCTTGTGCGTTGTTTATTATAATTAATACAAAGTCTTCACTTTGCATTTCAGGGTACAGATCATTAATTGTTTCTTGAGGCTTATAGAACAGTACACATGGATTGTCACTTTGCTGCACTTCTTGCACCCAAGCTTCAACGCTGATCGCATCATTTTAATGTCTGTCTGGCTTTGAAGACAGGTTATACGCAGCTGCAATATTATGCAAATCCTGCATCGTTGTAAGATGCACTCTCTCCAAATTAGAACTCTGCACTGTTTCTTGAATTTTTTGGAGGACAGTAGGAAATGGAATTCCTGCAGCAATGTTTTCAGCTATCTTCATCTGTTCTTTTTCCGTCAGGTTGAGATGACTTAGGTCCAGATCGTGACCAACGTGAGTGGACACAAAAGTAACGTGGCATTTTCCTTCTTTGTATTGGACTTTAATCTCTGCAGGGCACTTGCCATTAATTTTGTTGCTTCCTGTCAATTTCAGATGTCGTCTCCCATCACCTTTGGAGGTAAACTGACACGAGCGATGGCAAACGTAATAACATGTGGGGCCATCATTGTAAAATTTAGTGCCACAGCTTTTAATGAATTTGGAATGTATAGCACATTCCATTTCTTCTTTCCATTTTAAAAATTCTTCTTCACTGGAGAATTCCAGGGCTTCTGGTTTCACACATGATCCGTGTGCAGACTGGAAATGATCCATCCAGCACTTTTTGAATCGGTTTCAAATGCATACATCGTACACTTAAACGATTGCTGTTGCGGTTGGCCATGAATATTTTGTTGGTGGCGTTTTAAACTATTACTAGCCGTCTTTATTCCGGAGAATAAACATACAATATATATAAGTACACTAGTACAGTAAAGATGGTGTGTTACACCGCCAATGTCCACCACCGAGGTGGGGACTTACAGGGCGGACACAAACTTATGCATATCATAGAAAAGAACACAAATAAACAAAGATAAAATAAAGAAAGAACAAAGGAACAAAGACGGATTATTCCTCCTGTGGATAGGCCCCAGGAGTCAAGGCAAAGAGAATATCCAGCAACCTAGCTCACGCCGACTCGTTCCATCAACCTAGGAGCCGTCATACGCTCGTAGATTCTGTAACTCTTGCAGCAGCTCTGCAGTACACGGGTGCTCAGTACCGCCAGTTTTCGGGGTCGGAAGCCTATGGCGGCGAGGTCCCTCGCCGACACGGGAGACCATACACCCCTCCAGTCACCTCCTCAACGTCACGGTGCAGGTTGGAGATGGCACGCCGGATGGAGATGGCACGCCGGATGGACGGCGTGTCATAGTAGGCCGCCTTCTGGGAGTGACACCAGTCGAGCCGGAGATGGTCTCCGACTATCTAGGCGTCGATCACGTGGGCGATGCCGTCTTTGACCGCCACCACGTCAGGCTTGCGAATGCCCTCAGGTGTTCGGAGGTGGGGCTCTACGGAGATGTTGAAGCCCCTCTGCGCGAGTCCACGGGCGACATATCGCACGATCGCGTCATGGCGCTTGACCCGAGACCCGTGCGTCCTGAAGCAAGCCTGAAGTACGTGGTTGGCGGTCTCCACGGCCTGGCAGCCCGCGCGGCATCTGGTGTCCGCCTCCCGCCCGCGACTGCGCCGTGCCTTCGTGGGGAAGGCGTTAATGCGGGCGCGGAGGGCGTCGATGTATTCACGCCCAGATAGCAGGCGACTGGTGTTGGCGACCCACTGATGTTGGCCCTTGATGGCGGCAGAAGATGAGTGCCGCGCCGTCAATGGTGATGTGTAGGCGCGCCGCCCACATTTCCCCAACCTGCGTTGACGATTTGAGGAGGTGGCCCTCCCACGTTAAGTGGCGCTCCAGCACCTCGATCTCACGCTGCACCTCATCCAGGCCTGCACCGTCGCAGGCTGGCCCTATCTTCTTCAGCGCCAGGAGACGGGATCGACGGAGCGTTGGACCCATCCAACGGCAAGATGGGATGCCGAGGCCCCCCTGGGCAACAGGAGCGTGGAAGTATCCCAGGGGGGTGTCCGCCGGAAGGCGGAACCATCTCCTGACGGCGGCTCTGACTGTGATGTCCGCCGACTTCAAGGCACCCACCCGGGTGAGGCTGAGGGCCAGCCCATGGTACAGGCCAGGGAGAAGTACGTTGGTGAGGGCGTGGAGGCGCTGTTGCGGCTTCAGCGGAGCTCGGGAGATGACGTCAAGCTGCTCCACCAGGTGGCGTCGTGGATTGAAGACACAGTGACCCGCTGTGGAGAATTGCAGCCCCAGGTACCGGAAGGTTTCACCCACACGCAGGGTAGGCATGGTGGTGTTGCCTGCCTTGAAGGTGACATCGCCGTCCACCTTCACCGTCTTCTCGCGCCCTGACGCGACTAAGGCGAGGGTGAAACACTTCCGGGCGTTGATCTGCAGCCCCAGATGTGCGAGGGCTGCGGTAGCTGCATCGATGAGGGACTGCAAGCCCCTCGGGGTCGATGCAAACAGCAAGACGTCATCTGCAAAGGCCGCAGCGTTGACTCTGCGTCCAAGTATCCGAGCTCCGATGTGGGAGGGCAGTTGGCCTAAAACGTAGTCCACCGCAAAGCTGAACAGGAGGGGGGAGAGGGGATCGCCCTGGCGAACGCCCCGTGATGGCTGCACAGACAGGCCCACGCCGGCGCTGTCCACTATCACTGTCGAGCTGCCCTCGTAGCACCGCTCGACATATTCGATAAAGCAATCCGGCAGGCCATGCGCCCTCAGCACGGGGCGAAGGGCAACATGATCCACCGAGTCGAATGCTTTAGATACGTCGATCGATGCCACAAAGACAGAGCGGCAGGAGCGAACTGCGTCGGTGAGAGCAGTGTCTAAGATGAAAGTGTTTTCCAACATCCCATCCCGGGGGATGAATGCCCGCTGATGTTCGTCCACAGCACATGCACGCATCAGGCGCGACGCGAGAACCTTGTGAAAGGTCCGCGCCAGCACCGAGCAAACTGTAATGGGGTGAAAGTCAGCGGGGGATGTTGGTGCAGCCGTTTTCGGGAGAAGGGACGTCCGCGTGCGAAGCAGGCGTTCCGGAAGGGCGCGGGCCAGAAGGAAGCGATTCATCACTTTCACCAGGACTTCGTGCGGCAGGCGCCGCAGCTCCGCTGGAGTAAGGCCGTCCGGCCCGGCTGCTGGTCCTCTGGGCGGCAAGGCGGCGGCGACTTCCTCATGTGTGACCGGCCCCCATAGGCACTCAAGAGCGACAGGCTCAGAGTGCGGGAGGAGGCGGTCATAAATGAAGCTTCTTGGTGAAGAGGTCCGCCCAGAAGTCCAGCAGACCAGGGATGGCAGGTGGCGGCTGGAGCAGGGTGCCATCCAAGAGGCCGCGCACGCAACGTGCACGCGATCTTCGGAAGCAATTCTGCGTTCTCGCGTATTCCCAGCGGCGCCGCTTGCGCTTCTGCGTCGGCGGCGCGGCAGGCGGCCGCTTAGATGGTTGGCGCGGCCGCTGTGTCCTGGTGTTCGATCTCTCCCCTCTGGACCCGACCGACGCAAGGGCATCCGGGAGCATGCCCAGGATGACATCGGGCGGCGTGCCCCGCCCCAGACCAATGACTCGATCTAGAGCAGAGAAATGCTGGGCGGAAGCAGGTAGCCCCGCCAGATGCTCCCAGATGGCGCCGTCAGTCGGCCCCTCCGGCGGCGGCCCGGTGGTGTCGGCCGCGAAGTCCTCAGCTGCGTCGGCGGACGGCACAGCGGCATCGCCCGCATCAGGCAGCGAGCTCGCCGCTCCCCGGCGGGATGCCGGCTCTTCCCCCCGACCGATCTCAAGCGCCTCCATGAATTGGCAGACAAGCTGCTTGTGGGCAGCTTTCCGCCTTTGGCACTTGATTGCCTCGAGCGTTCGGTCGGGGAACATCCTGATCAGCTCTTGGTTGACAAAGAAGAACCGTGCGTCCCTCTCGAGGAACAGTTCGGCCTCCGCCTTGGCGAGCGACAGGACTTCTTCCTCCACCCACCTCGCGCGATGCCTCTCCGTGACGATCTCCGCGTTGGCGGCCGCAAGATGTTGGCGGCGGCGATGGACCCCGAGACCGTTCTTGGTCGTGAAGCTACGGTGACACTCACTACAGGCGTAGACAGCTGCAACAGTTACAAAATCTTCGGCACGGCCGGTTGGCCGGCTAGGTGCTGGGGAAGCTGGGGTGGCACCTTCAGCGTAAGGGCCACCACTTGTGTTATCTTTAGTGCTGCCCCCAACTTAAAAGGGATAATGCGAGGGGGGGCTTGTAACCCCCCCCCCCCCCCCCCCCCCCCCCCCCCCCCAAGCCCCTGGTGCCTTCTTCCACTCTGCGAAAATCAGTGGGCCCACGTGAAGGGGAGAAGACCGCAGGAGAGGAGAGGCTAAGAGGGCTGGGCCCATGTATTGCGCATCACTCTCCCTGTAACTATAACCCAAGGAGGGCACCTCGCAACAGCAGCACGACTACATCAAGACCGCGCTTCGAAAAGGCGAGTCCGGATGCAGCCACACCGCCGCCACTTGGCCACCTTCCTTTACAAGTAAAATCCTTGTCGCATATGTAGCATTGGTATGTACACGAAGGTTCCTTATCTGTAACAGGAGGCATCATTTCGCTCAGCTTCTGTGGATGGACTGTGGACATATGCCTCTTAAGAGTCTTGCGGTAACTATACTCGTTGCCGCAAACTTCACACTTAAAAGAACTCATTATTAAACACTATTACAACACATGAAACGCTTTTCACACGTGAATAGTTCACACACAGATGGTAGACAATAAAACACACCCAAAACACTTTTAACACTATTAAAACACTTTTAACACTTTTCACACGCAATACACGATACAACACTTTTAACCAGCAAAACACTTCACACGCGAAATGTGTTAAAATCGGCTAAAAGAACAATGCTCTACCGCAACGTGCAGCCGAATGCGGAAACCACATGGGTCAACTGAAACGATGCCCAGTCCACGAACAAAGACTGGGAAAACCGGGGGTGAACCGGTGGTGAATGGGTGGAAATTGCTCCGGTGGGGGTGAGTGGGCGGGACTTGTTCCGGGTGAAATCCTAGCGCTGGCCGTTACCTGAGGGTACGTACGTGTCCTACCTGTCTCGGCCTTCAGACACACACAGGGAAGAAGAAAGAGAAAGGGAAAAACAGAAAGGGAAAGGAAAGAAGAGAGGTCTCAAACGCCGCAGCGGAGAAAAGGGTAAAGAGAAGAGGTAAGGAAAAGAGGACAAAGGAAGGATGAAGACATACAAGCAGAGAAGGCGAAGAATACGTAACATTTACGAGCGTCCGTCTCCGGACGTAGGCACAAACCGTACGCCCAGAGGGGAAGAAAGGGAAGGAAAGAGCCAGTGGTGAGGGGAGGGGGGGACGAAGATGGGGGATAGGGAAGGATGCCGAAAAGGAAGGTATGCAGCCCGGAAAGGAAGGAGGGCCACATTAGCTCGGGGTCCCGTGCTCGCTACGCACGTATCCACAAAAGAGTTGTGGACCCCCTGGGGGCAATTACAGTGTATATAAAAATCGTTTTTAGTTGTACTACAATGACAGGAAGTAAACAACCGTATAATAATGCATGTATTACTATGCACACCGTTTCTATAACGGAGCAAAGAAATATAAAAAACAAGCATCTGACGACTGATACTTTAAAATCAATAATGTACGTAGTTTACAAAATAAATAACTGAGATTGCAATAAATAACCAATATTAGTAATTTTTCGCTCACCAATTTACAGCGATAATGGCGCAATTCCATCCAGCTCGCCATTGTCACTGTTGTCTGATTCATCGCCAAAACCATCTTCATCGTCGTCATCAGCAAGACAAATCATTAATTGTTCATGGCCACTGATAATGCCTTCTATTGTCTGTGCTGCGCGTATAAGCTTCTCGACATGCTCTAATTTCTTTCTCCATGAGGCTGCATCCACAGTCACAAGAGATTCACCGCAACTGCTTTTCCACCTCTGTTATTGTAAAGGACTTGTTGTTCCTTACATACATTTTTACATCACTCCATATTAACTCAATAGGGTTGAAATGGTAGTGATGTGGTGGCAGCCTTATTACAGTATGACCCTGCTCCTTGGCAATTTTGTCTACTACATATGTAGGTGTCGTACGTTTATTTTCTTTAACAAGAGAATATAATAAAACCTTTGTCATACTTCCGCTGCAATATTTCGATCCTGTAACCACTGCACCATAACGTCTTTCTGATCATTTGTGGTTGGGGCTTTGTTCTGTATCACCGAATGATATGGAGCATTGTTCATTACAATTGTTGTAGGGACAGGAAATTGTTTTAAAAGGTTCCTGAACCACTCAACAAATCGTGTGTGATCCATATCTTCATGGTAATCACCAGTCTTTTTTGATCTAAAAATTAAAAGTGCATCAGGGACAAATCCACTGGAGGAGCCTGCATGGACCACAATTAATCTAGCTCCTCTTTCCGTCGGCTGATGGCCGCTACTGCTGGATGTGTTCTCTGTCAAGTATTTACTGACAGCTTCACCGGCATTAACCCACGTTTCGTCTAGCCAAACTATGGAATGAATGTCTCTGCCCACAATTTTGTGCAAGAAAATGCTACGAGCGGTAACAATATGTGCCCTCTCTAACAGTGCTTTGCGTCCGTCTAGTGTTATGTAACGGAAACCCATATTTTTTAGCACAATTTTTAGTGATGTTTTACCACCCCTGAAGAGTTCACTTTCTTTTAAAGAGACTAATAACTTAGCTACAGTCGGATACTCTTTTCTTCTGTAGTAAGCATTAACATGCCTACGAATTGCATCAGTCTGGAAAGAATCTAAATCTGTGATAGGACTAGGCTGCTTTTTCTTCTTTCCTAGGGTTGTTAAAAATGTATTATTTGATCCAGACAGCTTGGAATCATTACGGGTAACTTCAGTATCTTCCAAGTTTTGTAGTAATACTCACTTACTTACTACGGTTCTTGCACTAATTCCAAGAGTTTTCGGCGTACGTTCCACCACTTTATCGGCAGGAATTGATGGCTGTCCATGAATGCTTACGTAGTTTTTCTCCTGCTCGTAAAACTCGAGAGTTCTGCGTAGTAACTCCAGTGCCTGGCTGTTTAGCTGCACCCCTAGACGCAAAGGATTCTCACTAGGTGAACGAAGTCTTTTCGGTGGCATTTTCCGAGTATGTAAACTCACAACGTAACAAAAGTCACAACGATATAGCACACAGTACGGCACTTATGCAGTTTAGCAGGTACGGAAAAAATTTTTCATTTTTTTCTCAAAATTTGATCGATTATAGTCAAATTTGATACGCTGATTACGAATACGATATTTATTTTCGCCCCAGTCAATTATTTACATCAAAAAAATTGTTTTAAATTTTTTTAAAATTTTTTTATTTTTTTTATTTTTCAATATTTTGTCGATTACAGTATACGTTCATTTTAACGGAACGGTAGGTACGTATTTGTACTAATTAACCACAATCAATACTCTTGCTCATCAAACGCCAGTGCAAAATTAACGAACTTTTAACTAAATTTAGCAAAATAAAAATAAAACGTAATCACTGTGCTGCTTCGGGATACACTAAACGAACGTGCTCAACCAAGTTATGAAAACGCTGACGCCACAAAAATTCTGCCACATAGTTATCTAGCATAGTACGATGGGTACCGAACCTGCGTTTGTTTTCTTCCTTGGCTTTCTGCCAAACAGATTCTACGTGATTGGTTGTAGCGTGAGTAAGGGGGTCAACGAAATTAATCGAATGGTTTACAGTCAAATGCTGATATCCCAGATTACCCACTGTCTTGTATGCTGCCCACAAATCCGAGACAACAGTAGTACCAGGGAGCACAAACTGTTGCAAAATAGGCAACAAAGTGCCAGCATCGCGTCTGTCTACAGTCACCATGAAACTTTCCTTTGTTTCCACATCGAAACCACCAAAAACCCATTGTTCTCTAACGCGATGACCACGTTCGTACTTTCGACGAACAAAACAACTTTCGTCGATCTCCACAATATGACCTCTGCCTCCCAGAACGATCGGATTGAGCAAAAAATATTCGTGACAAATGTCCCTACAAAATTGTTTCCAATCAACAATCGTATGGGCACTTCCGGTTTCCAACTCCCTCTGTAAAAAGTTCTGCTTATGTACATCATAAGCCCACAGATACATCAGTTGCAAGATCTTGGAAACTTCAATATGGCTTCCCGAAAAGAATGAAAATTTTCAAATTGATGCTTGTTTCCTGCAAACTCGACCTGCTGAACAACGCCAGATGACATCATCCATAGAATTATTGTTTTCTAATCGCATTTCGTTGTATCCCACGCAGTTACCATCAAAAATCATCACACTTTTCAACAACCCGTGTTGTTGAGCCCAGTTAATCGCCTTCCCATTAGTGGCCGATATTTCGAATAAATTTTTGAGGCGAAATTCCGTAAGATTTGGAAATCTATTTGCCATATTCAGATGAACCTTTCAGAATATTGTCGACTAGCAAATCGTGTTCAAAGCAACGAATTCGACACGACAGACTACCAGAGTATTTGTTTCAGTTTAAACCTTTTTTCAGTTTAAACCTTTTTTCAGTTTAAACCTTTTTTCAGTTTAAACCTTTTTTCAGTTTAAACCTTTTTTTAGTTTAAACCTTTTTTTAGTTTAAACCTTTGCCTAGCGTATCCCGAAGCTGTAAACTAATCCGTTTTGTTTTTATTTCTACTTATTTTCGTTTAAAATTATGAGCA